>NW_027139570.1:0-343125 GCF_035084215.1 Heptranchias perlo | reverse complement strand
GAGGCTAAATGTGGGTGAGAGTGCAGGGAGAGGGATGTGAAAGAGGATGGAGAGATGGGGATGTGGGTGAATGTGGAGGGAGGGGCATGAGAGTGACTGCGTTGTCCCTCTCTCTGGGCCCGGGAAAGTTTGGTAGCTCCGGGAATTGTGGTTGTGGCTCAGAGAAATCTCCCCCTCCCTGAACCCTGGGCCTCAGTCAGTTTGGAGCTGCACTCCCGCTCACCCCGCCTGGTCTCACTGCCTGGTCTCACAGCCCAGTCCATGCCCTGGGTTACCTCATAAGAACGTAAGAAATAGGAGCAGGGGTGGGCCACAAGGCTCCTCGATCCTGCTCTGCCATTCAACTCCACTTTCCCGTCTGATCCCCATAGCCCTTGATTCCCTTAGAGTCCAAAAATTTATCCATCTAAGCCTTGAATATAGTCAACGACTGACCATCCACAAGTCCCTGGGGAAAAGAAAATCCATAGGTTCACAACCCTCTGAATGAAGATATTTCCCCTCCTCTCAGTCCTAAATGTCTGACCCCGTATCCTGAGAATATGCCCCTTGTTCTGGACTATCCATCCAGGGGAAACAACCTCTCAGCATCTACCCTGTCAAAAACCCTCAGAATCTTATATGATTCAATGAGATCACCTCTCACTATTCGAAACTCCAGAGAGTATAGGCCCATTCTACTCAATCTCTCCTCATAGGAGAACCCTCTCATCCCAGGAATCATTCCAGTGAACCTTTGTTGCTGTGCCTGTAAGACAATACACCCTTCCTTAGATAAGGAGACCAAAACTGTACACAGTACTCCAGGTGAGGTCTCACCAGACCCCTGTACAATTGTAGGAAGACTTCCTTACAATAAAGGCCAACATGCCATTTGCCTTCATAATTGTTTGCTGCACCTGTATGTTAACTTTTTGTGTTTCTTGTACGAGGACACCCAGATCTCTCTGAACACTAATATTTAATAGTTTCTCACCATTTAAAACTTATTCAGTTTTTCTTTTCTTCTTACAAAAGTGAATAACCTCACATTTCCCCACATTATATTCCATCTGCCACTTTCTTGCCCACTCACTGAACCTGTCCATACCCCTTTGCAGACTCTTTATGTCCTCCTCATAGCTAACTTTCCCAACTAGCTTTGTATTGTCAGCAAACTTGGATACATTGCACTCGGTACCTTCATCTAAGTTATCAATATATATTGTAAATAGCTGAGGCCCAAGGATTGATCCTTGTGTCACTCCACCAGTTACAGCCTGCCAACCTGAAAATGACCCGTTTATCCCTACTTTCTGTTTTCTGTCCGTTAACCAATTCTCAATCCTCAATATTACCTCCAACCCAATGAGCCCTTATCTTGTGTAACAAACTCTAATGTGGTAACTTATCGAATGCCTTTGAAAATCCAAATACACAACATCCACTGGTTCCCCTTTATCTGGACTGCCAGTTTCATCCTCAAACAACTCCAATACAGATTGTCATCAACGAGTGAATTCCGCCCTTTCTGTTGCTTCAAAACTAGCGGGGGTGGTGCTGTGAAAGGGACCAGGCTCTGATTGGCGGGTGGGGGTATCAATCACTTGTTTTGAACCAATAGAAGGGGCGGACTCCGTGAGGGACATTAATTTCTGCAGCGAGGAAAAGTGCAGATTAGATTCTCCTTCACACCGTCAATATTGGTCTCATTTTCTGCCCTGCCATAATTAGATCTCCGGTGAATGATGGAGTGATTGAGAAAAGTCCACAGCTGGAAGTAAACAGGGATTGTAGACTGAGGAACAACAGCAGGGGAATCAGCACAGGATTGTGAGAGCAGCAACCAGAGAGAACCCTTCCGATTCAAAGAGCTTCCAGAGATCGACTGGGGAGAAAGGTAAGAGAAAGTCCCATTTCCTCAGATAAACACTGGTCTTGTTGACAGTCCACAAAGGTTACAAGGTAAGGGGGGAAATGGTGAGAATGAGACTGGGAGAGTCTGATCACCAAGTACAATTATCCAGCATGAGGCCGTGTAATGAAACGTGAAGTGAGATCAGTTTCTGTCTCAAAACACACAGTCACAAATTAATCTTGTTTGTATTTTAGAGTGAAGGGGTTTGATCTAAGAGGTAACTCCATTCTGAGGCAGAGCCCAGCAGATCTCCAGTGTCTCCCCGTCCCCAGCACCAACTCGGAAAGAACCCACCTTTCTGTCTCCCATGATGTGAATATTACACTGTGTGTTAATGTAGTACCAGACAGCGTTAATGAATTCAAGTATATTTCAGATCCAACTATCAAAATAAATCATCTGACAATTCTGAACTGGATACTTAATGTTATTTCCTATCAGTAAATCTATTTCTGGATTTCACAATTACTGTTGAATTAAATGATAATTTAAATACAAACTTGTGAGAAACTGATACGTAAATCGGATTCTTATAATAATTTTTAAAATTTCTTCCAATTGATTATTTTGTCTGTTGTCAGAATAAATGTTCTGGGTGATCACTTATCCATCTCCCGGCCTCGGCCGAGGGTTCTTTTTATTAAACTGAGAGTGAAGTTTGTCCCGATACAATCCAGATTCATTTCCGTGCTCTTTCAACACAATCACCTGATTATTATGGGGACCTGCTTTTGGCAGAAAATATAAACAGGTCTTTCAGCCCTTTAAACACTAACTGGAGTTTGCGGAAATATTGTTCATCCAAATGTTGTAACATGTACAAAGAATGTGACGATCAGATGTTTCGCCATCGAATTCAGTATTGTGGCAGTAATTTAAATGGTCACTGTTAACAGTTACAGGTTTAGATGGTATAAGACAATCAGATTTTCAGAGCAGACGTGGTCTGTTTTTAACAATGTGACTATTTTATCGATGTCCTTCTGTAGATGCGGTGCTGCTTAATGTTCTGTCGAGCTCAAACTGCTGGTGAATTCACTAAATCCCCATTATCAGGCCTTGTGATGTAAAAAATCCGTTATTGGAATCGCAGCTTCATGGTTAGAAAAAGTGTCTGAATGTTCAGGGTTAATCTTCATCTTAACTAAACTCCAAACACGTGATGGTGGTTTTCGTTATGTCCTTTTCAGCAACTATCGTTGAGTGAGTTCCTCTATGCCAGGTGAACAATCTGTCAGATCTCAGTACAAGAGGCGTTGTTTCCAAATTATATCCGAAAGACCATGAAACGTTCAGTGTAAACTCCTATCTATATATTCAGAACCTGACACGTTCAGTGTAAACGCCTATCTGTCTATTCAGACTATGAAACAGTCAGTGTAAACTCCTATCTACATATTCAGACCATGAAACAATCAGTGTAAACTCCTATCTATGTATTCAGACCATGAAACATTCAGTGTAAACTCCTATCTATATATTCAGACCATGAAACATTCAGTGTAAACTCCTATCTATATATTCAGACCATGAAACATTCAATATAAACTCCTATCTATGTATTCGGCATACCAGGAGTAGGGACATCGTCTGGATACGATGAAAACATTTTAAGAGTTGCTTTTACTCCAGAAGAATAATATTATAATACAGCAGTAGGTTGTGTAGATATATATAATTCATAAGACTTCCTGTTGCCATGGTTTAATGATCATTTTCTGAAATCGATAACTCCTGCGTGAATACTTTTTTAATGGAGATTATTATTCCACCAGTTATTCAGTCCTCCCAGCACTGCTGGCACTGTAGTGAACATTCACACATGTCCTCCTCCCATTCTGGCCTGTTTCAACAAACAGTGAGAACACATTCCAGTTCATCTATGCCAGTGTGAGCAAGGCCATCGAGATGCACTAGTAATGAATTAAAAGTCTTATTTCCAACGCACACTTCCTGTAAGTGTCACACTTAATGCTGCACTCGTCTCCTGTCACATTCACTCGCTGTTACACATCAAACTTCATAATTCAGAAATTAAACTTGGAGTATAACCTCTCGCTCCCTGTCAGTGGCGTATGGGTGTGGGGCCGGGTCAGTTGTGTGTGTGTGTGGGGCCGGGTCAGTAGGGTGTGGATGTTGGGCTGTGTCAGTGGCGTTTGGTTGTGGGGCCGGGTCAGTGGGGTATGGTTGTGGGGCTGGGTCAGAGATGTATGGGTGTGGGACTGGGTCAATGGGGTTTGGGTTTGGGGCCGGATCAGTGGGGTGTGGGTGTGGGGCCGGGTCAGTGGGGCGTGGGTGTGGGGCCGGGTCATAGATGTATGGTTGTGGTACCTGGTCAGTGAGGTATGGGTGTGGGGCCGGGTCAGGTGGGTATGGGTGTGGGGCCGTGTCAGTGAGGGATGGGTATGGGGCCGGGTCAGGTGGGTATGGGTGTGGGGCCGTGTCAGTGAGGTATGGGTGTGTGGCCGGGTCAAATGGGTATGGGTGTGGGGTCGTGTCAGTGAGGGATGAGTATGGTGCCGGGTCAGGTGGGTATGGGTGTGGGGCCGTTTCAGTGAGGTATGGGTGTGGGGCCGGGTCAGGTGGGTATGGGTGTGGGGCCGTGTCAGTGAGGTATGGGTGTGGGGCCGGGTCAAATGGGTATGGGTGTGGGGTCGTGTCAGTGAGGGATGAGTATGGGGCCGGGTCAGGTGGGTATGGGTGTGGGGCCGTGTCAGTGAGGTATGGGTGTGGGGCCGGGTCAAATGGGTATGGGTGTGGGGCCATGTCAGTGAGGTATGGGTGTGGGTCCGGCTCAGGTGGGTATGGGTGTGGGGCCGTGTCAGTGAGGGGTGGGTATGGGGCCGGGTCAGGTGGGTATGGGTGTGGGGCCGTGTCAGTGAGGTATGGGTGTGGGGCCGGGTCAAATGCGTATGGGTGTGGGGCCGGGTCAGATGGGTATGGGTGTGTGGCCGTGTCAGGGGGTATGGGTGTGGGTCCGGGTCAAATGGGTAATGGTGTGGGGCCAGGTCAGTGAGGTTTGGGTGTGGGTCCGGATCAGAGGGGTATGGGTGTGGGGCCAGGTCAGTGAGGTATGGGTGTGGGTCCGGATCAGAGGGGTATGGGTGTGGGGCCAGGTCAATGGGGTGTGGGTGTGGGTCCGGATCAGAGGGGTATTGGTGTGGGGCCAGGTCAATGGGGTGTGGGTGTGCGAGGCCGGATCAGTGGGATATGGGCACGGTGCCGGGTCGGTTCGGAATGGGTGTGAGGCTAGTTCAGTCGGGTATGGGTTTGGGGCCGAGTCAATGGAGTGTGAGCGCGGGGCCGTGTCGGTGGGGTGTGAATTTTGGGCCGGATCGTGGGGTGTGGGCGCTGGGCCGGGTCAGTGGGGTGTAGGATTGGGGCCTGATCGGTGGGGTGCGGGTTTGGGGCCGTGTCAGTGGGGTACGGATGTGGGGCCAAATCAGTGGGGCGTGGGCACGGGGCCGTGTAGGTGGGGTGTTCGTTTGGGGCCGTGTGGGTGGGGTATGGGCGCGGGGCCGTGTTGGTGGGTTGTGGGCGCGGGGTCGTGTCGGTGGGGTGTGGGCGCGGAATTATATTTGTAGGACGGTGGAACAGCAGCGTATGAACTGTACAGGGTCGATGAGAAGGCAATCTCCAGGTAACAGAGCCTCACTGCAAAGAAAATATGTTTTTAAGGAGAAGGCCGATAAACACGAGGGAGAAAGATAGAAGGATATACTGATAGAGTGAGATGCAAGAGGGAGGTTGGAGGCTGACGAGGTGCAGAAACACCGGCATGGTTCAGTTGGGCCCAATGGCCTATTTCTGTGCTGTACATCCTGCATAATTCTACGTAAAATAAAGGGAATTGACGAGGCTGCGTTTTCTGCAGCAGTTTTGTAGAATGCGAATATCGGAATCTTTTCTCTCATTCTGTAGTCTGGAACACGTGAACTCTTCGAGTGGAACGGAGAGATTCTAGTCGCCCAGTCAGAGAGTTATGTGATGCACAAGTGAAATGAGTTTAACTTGTTCTATAACATTAAACCACCAATGAGACTTTTGTATTACAGACGAGAGGGTTTGATCAAAGAGACACGCCCAGTTTGACACGTGGGTGAATAGGTGGACTCGTGCATCTCGATCTCTTCCTCCAACGCCTCTCCTCCATTGTCCAGCTCAGTGGGGCTCCCCTCGCTTGGTTCCAACTATAACCTTTGACTCCCTTGTTAATCAGGAATCTATTCAACTCAAAATATTTAAATGGAGAGAGATATTAAAAATATTTAATGACCCTGCCTCCACCACTCACTGGGGAAGGGATTCCACAGACTCACAACCCTCTGAGAGAAAACATTTCTCCTCATCTCCGACTTGAATGGGAGACCCCTTATTTTTAAACTGTGGCCCCCTAGTTCTAGTCTCTCCCACAAGGGGAAACATCCTCTCAGCATCTACCCCTTCTAGTCTCCTCAGGATCTTATATGTTTAAATAAGATCACCTCTCATTCTTCTAAACTCCAATGTATACAGGCCCAACTTGTCCAACTTTCCTCATAAGATAACCCCCTCATCCCAGGAATCAGTCGAGTGAACCTTCTCTGAACCGCCTACAAAGCAGTTATGTCCTTTCCCAAATAAGGAGACCAAAACTGCACACAGTATTCGAGATGTGGTCTCGCCAATGCCCTGAACAACTATAGCAAAACATCTCAACTTTTACATTCCATTCCCCTTGCAATACATGGCAACATTCCATGTGCCTTCCGAATCACTTGCTGTACCTGCATACTAATTTTTTGTGATTCATGTACTAGGACACCCAGATCCCTCTGGACCTCAGAGTTCTGCAATCTCTCTCCATTTAAATAATATACTGCTTTTCTAATCCTTGTGGACAAGTTCATATTATCCAACATTATACTCCATCTCCCTAATTTTTCCCTACTCACTTAACCTATCCCTATCGCTTTGCAGACTCCTTATGTCGTCTTCACAAATTACTTTCCTACCTCCCTTTGTGTCATCAGCAAATTTAACAACCATACATTAGGTCCCTTCATCCAAGTATAATTGTATAAATGCAGAGATTAGACAAGCGTGTAAGAAAGGCATAGTGGTCTTCATGGGGGACTTTAACCTTCACATAGATTGGGAAAAGCAGACTAGCAACTGTCAGAAAGGTAGTGAATTTCTTGCGTGTGTCCGGGATAGTTTTCTACTGCAGTATGTCCAAGAGGCAACAAGGGGCAAACCATACTGGATTTAGTAATGAGTAATTAACTAGATTTAGTTAACGGCTTAACTGTGTGTGAACATCGATCCAATAGTGATCATAACATGAACAAATTCAATGTAGTGTTTGAAAGGAAAAAAAGTGAATCAGCTGCTAAGATTCCAGACTTGGGCAAGGCCGATTTCAATGGAATGAGACAGAGACTGTCCACAGTAAACTGGGCAAATCTGTTAATAGGTAAAACGACTGATGATCAGTGGGAAATGTTTAAAGAAACATTGAACGTGATCGAGAATCGGTTTATACCCATGAGGGGCAAGAACTCTACTTGACAAAAAAAAAGCCATGGACAACTAAAGAGGTAAGGGATAGTATAAGACATAAGGAAAGGGCATACAAAAAGGCAAAAAATGGCACAGATCCTGGCGAATGGGAAAGATACAAAGATCAACAAAGTGTCACAAAACAGATAGTAAGAGCTACAAAAAGAGAGTATGAAAAGAAACTCACAAGGGATATCAAAACCAATACGAAGAACATTGATAGTTATATTAGGAAAAAGAGGGTGGTCAGGAGCAGTGTTGGCCCCTTAAAAACTGAAAGTCAGGATATTGCCATTGACAATGGGGAAATGGCGGACATGTTAAACAATTACTTTGCGTCAGTATTTACAGTCGAAAAAGAGGATAGCATGCTGGAAATCCCAAGAAAACGTATATTGAATCGGGGACAGGGACTCGATAAAATTAACATAAGTAAAGCAACAGTAATGAAGAAAATAATAGCACTAAAGAGCGACAAATCCCCAGGACCAGATGGTTTCCATCCCAGGGTTTTAAAGGAAGGAGGTGAGCACATTGTGGATGCCCTAATTATAATCTTTCAAAGTTCTCTAGATTCAGGAACTGTCCCTCCAGGTTGGAAAATTGCACATGTCACTCCGCTTTTTAAGAAAGAAGAGAGAGGGAAACCGGAGAAATATAGACCAGTTAGCCTCACATCTGTTGTGGGGAAAATGCTGGAGTCTATAATTAAGGATAGGATGACTGAACACATCGAGAACTTTCAGTTAATCAGTGAGAGCCAGCATGGATGTGTGAAATGTCGGTCGTGCCTGACAAACCTGATTGAATTTTTTGAAGAGGTGACTAAAGTAGTGGACAGGGGAAGGTCAATGGGTGTTATTTATTTGGACTTCCAGAAGGCATGTGTTAAGGTCCCACATAAGAGAATGTTAGCTTAGATAGAAGCTCATGGAATCGGGGGAAAAGTACGGACTTGGTTAGGAAGTTGGCTGAGCGAAAGGCGATAGAGAGTAGGGATAATGGGTAGGTACTCACATTGGCAGGATGTGACGAGTGGAGTCCCGCAGGGATCTGTCTTGGGACCTCAATTATTCACAATATTTATTAACGACTTAGATGAAGGCATAGAAAGTCTCATATCTAAGTTTGCCGATGACACAAAGATTGGTGGCATTGTAAGCAGTGTAGATGAAAACATAAAATTGCATAGGGATATTAATAGATTAGGTGAATGGGCAAAACTGTGGCAAATGGAATTCAATGTAGACAAATGTGAGGTCATCCACTTTGGATCAAAAAAGGATAGTACAGGGTACTTTCTAAATGGTAAAAAGTTAAAAACAGTGGATGTCCAAAGGGACCTCGGGGTTCAGGTACATAGTTCATTGAAGTATCATAAACAGGTGCAGAAAATAATCAAGAGAGCAAATGGAATGCTGGCCTTTATATCTAGAGGACCAGAGTACAAGGGGGCAGAAGTTATGCTGCAGCTATCCAAAACCCTGGTTAGACCGCACCTGGAGTACTGTGAGCAGTTCTGGGCACCGCACCTTCGGAAGGACATATTGGCCTTGGTGGGAGTGCAGCACAGGTTTAGTTGAATGATACCCGGAATTCAAGGGTTAAGTTACGAGGAGAGATTACATAATGTGGGGTTGTATTCTCTGAAGTTTCGAAGGTTAAGGGGTGATCTAATCGAGGTTTATAAGATATTAAGGGAAACGGATAGGGTGGATAGAGAGAAACTATTTCCGCTGGTTGGGGATTTTAGGAGTCGGGGCACAGTCTAATAATTAGAGCCAGACCTTTCAGGAGCGAGATTAGAAAAAATTTCTACACACAAAGTGTTGTAGAAGTTTGGAACTCTTCCACAAACGGCAATTGATACTAGCTCAATTGCTAAATTTAAACCTGAGATCGATAGCTTTTTGGCAACCAAAGGTATTCAGGGATGTGGGCCAAAGGCAGGTATATGGAGTTCGATCACAGCTCAGCCATGATCTTATCAAATGGCGGAGCAGGCACGAGGGGTTGAATGGCCTACTCCTGTTCCTATGTTCCTACGTCATTGATAAAGATTGTGAATAGTTGAGGCCCAAGCACTGATCCCTGTGGCACTCCACTCGTTACATCTTTCCAACCTGAAATTGAACCATTTGTGCCTATTCTCTGTTTCCTGTTAGCTAACCAATTCTTTATCCATGCTAATATTTTACCCCCTCCACCATGAGCTCTTATTTTGTGTAGTAGCCTTTGATGTGGCACCTTGCCAAAAGCCTTTTGGAAATCCAAGTGCACAACATCCACAGGATCCTCTTTATCCATGTTGCTTGTTGCTTCCACAAAGAACTCTAATAAATTAGTCAAACACAATTCCAGCCGTACAAGCCCCACCACCAGGATCTCTATGAGCCTCCGACTCTGGCCTCTTTCACATTTCACCCATTCTTCACCCGATCTATGGCTGCCGGGCCTTCAGCTGTCCCGGCTCTATGTTCTGCAATTCTCACCCGAAACCTCTCCACCTCCCTCTCATCCTTTACGATCCTTCTAAACCCACTTCTTTGACCAAACTTTTGCCACCCCTCCCTCTACCTCCTTTATTCAGCGCCCATCTTTTGTCTGATTCGGGGTCTGTGAAAGGCTTTGGGATGTTTTTCGATGTTAAAGGGTCTGTGGTAATGCAAGTTGTTGCTGTTTTGTGTTTATTATACTAATGTCAGTGTGAGTGAAACAAGAGTAACTCAATTTTACAATGTCTCAAATTTAGTTACAAATTAATGCCGGAGAATAACTTCAACTCTAGTTTGGTAGGACGTCCGTTCGTGGGCATACACACCGCGAGACACACACACGTGGAGAATCTTCATTGTAAAGTAGCAGTAAAATCGACCACTTATATATTGATGGTGTTTTCTGAGATTGTAAGACCCCGAAAGATATACAACAAATAAATTCCGTACATCACCGAATGGTTTAACGTTACACGATTGATAACATTTCAATTAGTGTTAATATTAAAACATTGGTAATTCTCTTCATCTCCGAACAGTGCTTATTAGTGTTAATGTTAGAATAGTGGTGAATCTCCTCACCTCTTACAGTGCTCATTAATGTTAATATTAGAACAGTGGTAAATCTCCTCACCTCCTACAATGCTCATTAGTGTTAATATTAGAACAGTGGTAAATCTCCTCACCTCCTACAGTGCTCATTAATGTTAATATTAGAACAGTGGTAAATCTCCTCACCTCCTACAATGCTCATTAGTGTTAATATTAGAACAGTGGTAAATCTCCTCACTTCCTACAGTGCTCTTTAGTGTTGATATTAGATCATTGGTAAATCTCCTCACCTCCTACGGTTCTCATTAGGTGCTGACACCATGAGAAATATGGTAAATATATATATATCCAATAGAAGCACCAACCAGGACACATCTCCTTGAACTCAGGGAGGCTGTCACTGCCTATAAACACCAGAGGAATCACACCCAGCTGGATATTGTGCATGTCGATAGATATCATATTCATAAAGTACCAGGATTTAATATCAAAACACAACTGATCAAAAATATGAAACACTTCTGTGAATAAAATAATACAATAGCGCCAGAATGTAAAACCGAGTGAGGGGTCATTTAATACATCAATGATCACCCAGCTCCATATTTCCCTCCAGAATATTCACTAACTCAGGAATAAGGCTGATGCTGGCCTGCACTGTGAGTAAATCTTACTAATGGGCGCTCCCAGTGCAGAGTCTCTGCCGACGGGAGCCCGTCTGGAACTGGGTTGTTGAGATCAGCGGGACTCACTGGATTTCACTGGGCAGCTGACTGTGTCACACCTGATGTGGAGTATTGATCATCACACTCGGGAAATGCTCCATCCCAGAGCTAACAACTGTTGTACTGATGGGAGAGGAGGGATTTGGTATCATGTTTAACAATGCAAAGCTCTCCTGCTCATTGTAATATTGCTGCCTAACCTCCTATTAATATCATATTGATTACAGAGCATTATAATCCAGGAACGTCTGTCACCACCATGGCTGAAGGTTGAAACAGGGGAGAAGATCCAACATCTTCAAAAAGAATGAGAATGGACACAGGTAGGTTCAGAAAATTCATCAAAATATAATTTCTGTCCTGACAAAGGGTCCAGATCACGAGCAGGAACCTCAGCTCACACAGGAAGAGGTAACAGCACAGATACTGTGTAGATAGAGAGAAGTGAGTGGCCATCTAGAGGGACGGTGCAGTCACAGGTAGAGGGATCTCCTGAGTACTGGAACTGGCTAATGGATACCTGGTGTTGGGGGCTGTAAGGTGGACAGAGACAGTGACTCAGAGGATGGTCTTCCTGAGTAACAGTGTGAGACCAGGGAGCAGGGGGACACCCCGAGTGGGGCGGGGGTGAGAGACAGGTGGGACACAGGAATAGGAGAGCGATAGTGGTGGGAGATTCTATAGTCAGGGGAATGGACTGACTCTTCTGCAGCCCTGGTGTCAAAGGGAAGAACATCCTGGAACGTGTGGGACCATCTTTTGGAAGGAAAGGAGAACAGAGAATAGCCATGGTCGGAACAAATAACAAGGATAGAAATACGTGTATCGAGGGAACACTGAGACTTAGCACTAGACTAAAAAACAAGGTTTAGAGTCGGCCATCTCCGGATTGCTTTACGCTGGGCTGTTTAAGGGGGGAAATATCAGTCAGGTCAATCTGTGGCTGCAGTGCTGGAGCAGGAGGGAAGGGTTCACGGTCTTGGGGACTGGAGTGAGTTCAGGGAGAAGGGAAGGGATGGTCACGGTCTGAACCGACCAACAATGGTTTTACAGACTGGGTGAATGGAGCAATGGGAGGGTTTCAACTCATAAGACTGCATGGTGGGAAATCACAGGTTCTGAGACTAGAGAGTGAAATTAATAAAACTGTTGGAGCAGAACAGAAGATTTATGAAATTGTGAAAAGTTATTAGCAGGAAAAAAAGAAGGTTGTTTTGAAATATTGAGAGATCAATTCATTTGGTATTTAAAAAAGCAAAGAAACGGAAACGGGTCAACATTCCAAAAAATCGGAGTTCGGATTGTGTGTTATGTCTGTGAATATACAAATAATTCCAAACATATTCGGAAAATCAGAAGTATAAGAGATGTGATCTAGTATCAGGAAGACAAGGCCTGAGCTTTCACAGGGCTCAGAGCGAAATGTTTCTCATTAAAACATTTTGAGGGGAGAGAAAAATAGTTCTGGACGCCAGTATTAATAAAGGTTCTATGACAGAGCTAGAACAATAACAGCTTGCATTTATATACTGCCTTTAATGTAAAACGACCCAGGGTGCGTGACAGGAGCGATTATCATACAAAAATTGACACCGAGTCAAATAAGGAGATATTAGGACGGGTGACCAAAAGCTTGGTCAAATAGGTAGGTTTTAAGGAGCGCCGTAAAGGAGAAGAGAGAAAAGGAGAGGTTTCGAACATCAGAATGTTCCAGGGTGCTATGTTAAGGTCGATTCCTTATGAACGCAGTTAAGCAATAGGAAGGGAAATAGCACAATTCTCGGTGTGTTTTGCAGGACAGCAATCAGTGAAGGTGAGATGGAGGAGGAACTGGGGGAAACGAGTTGTGGATGAAGGTTTGGGGAGATAAAAAATATTTCATTTCGTTTCTAAAAATGATGGTGGAAGTGAAAATGTTGGTGTACGAGAGGAGGATGTGGACACATAGTTAGTGATAACTGTAGAGAAGGATTTGGATCGCCGAGGTGGATAAATCACTGGGCCCAGAGATAACACACCCGAGGCTGTTAAATTGAGTCAGAGAGGAGATAAGAGGGACTCTGATCACAATTTCTCAATCCTCGATTGTTGTCAAAAATATCCAGGTGGACCGAAGCAGAACAAGTAATGTCTCTGTTAAAATAGGGAGAGAGAGTCAACGGGTAACTGGAGACCAATTAATCTCCGTCAGTCGTGGTCTGTAATTCCAGGTCGAATTAGCGAACATTTAGAGATACAGGGGATGATGAGCGGAGGCTGGAACTGATTCGCTGCAGTCAGTCGTATTTGACAAATCTGATACAGCTTTGTTGAGAGATGACTATATCGATCGATGGGATGTAGCACAGGCGGTGTATATATGGGTTTTCAGAAGGTGTTTGATAATGTGGCTCACAGGAGGCTTCAGCCGTTTGGTTGCAGAGGAAATGTAGCCGCCCGGATAGAAAGTCGATAATGTGTTTAGTTTTCTCCATTTTTGTTCACAGATCCGAACACTGCAATCACTGAGTTGCTGACAAAGTGCGACGATTACCAACTGTTCCAGTTGACGAAATTCTACCGGGACAGATTGGAACAGGCGATTGAAGAGGGGGTGGAGGGCGTCAGCTCGTTGTTAACATACGAGAGACATTTCAGTGGACAGGAACATCAGGTAAGTGGGAAGGATACAGAATGAATTTGGTCATTTAAACATCACATAACTAACAGGATATCAGATCTTAGAATCAGAGAATGTTACAGAAGAGAAACTGGTCAAATAGGAAAGAAATGGATCAAACTGAAAATACAGTGAATCTGAAACAATGATACGAAATGGTGAAAATACCCAATGGATCGTTCAGTCTCTGTACAAAGGAGAGGGGAACGGTTCGGGTATAACTCTTGTGTGGACTGAAAACAAAAGGGAATCAGTTTAAGTGGGAATGGGAAAAGGAGGTACCAATATATTCATTATAATTATTTACAGAAAGTCACTGGTCTCGTGGAGAAGGGAAACAGGGCGGACAGTTCCAACCTTCTCCTAAATCTGGTGATGGAGAACGGCTCTCGGGCCCGAAGGGTGATGTGGGAATCCTTTGTGAAAATGCACCATGCGGTACCAAAGTTGGACAAAATACTGAACGAGATGCAGGAACTTGGTACGGTAATATCACACACTGAATTCAATTTCAGATTGAAACACTGCAGAATTTACCAACATATTACACAGATCTTATCTCATGAAAGCTCATTGATTTAAACAGGTCCTGATCCATTTGATTATATGAACATCGGACGAAGTTTAACTGAAATACCCAGTCATCTGAAAGGTAAGTGACGACATGGAGATTTCAAACTGTTTATTTCACTTCTGAGAATCAGAATGTTTGACTGTAGCCTTTTGTTTAGAGATTGTCAGAATCTGTGAATCAGAAGTTGAAAGGTTGGAGGGAACAGAATAAAGTTTGATTTTGATTTGTTAATAATCTTCAGATCGTCTGCACGATCTTTTACTATTCACGTTTCCCAATTATTTGTAAATTTGTAGATGTTTTATTACTCCAACTAATCCAGGTGCTGATTGCTAACAGCTGTGAAAAACCGTTCATACCTGGGAGGATCCCGATACACCGTGAATCCCCATACACACCTGGGAGGATCGTGATACAGCTTTAATCCCCATACACACCTGGCAGGATCCTGATACACTGTGACTACCCATACACATCTGGCAGGATCCTGATATACTGTGACTCCCCATACACACCTGGCAGGATCCTGATACACTGTGAATCCCCATACACACCGGGCAGACCCTGTTACACTGTGAACCCCCATACACATCTGGCAGGATCCTGATACACTGTGAATCTCCATACACACCTGGCAGGACCCAGATACAGTGTGAATCCACATGCACACCTGGCAGGATCCAGATACAGTGTGAATCCCCATGCACACCTGGCAGGATCCTGATCCACTGTGAATCCCCATGCACAACTGGCAGGATCCTGATACACTGTGAATCCCCATACACACCTGTCAGGATCCTGATATATTGTGAATCCTACACACAACTCCAGTGTGCCTCACAGATCCTTTCGGCTCACAATTAATGAGCAGTGCTTTGTGCCAGACGTCACGGTTTACCTGCGCCCCTAGAAATCTGCTCCCAATCACCTGTAGGGAACGAGGTGGAGAAATGCGAAATATTGAAAATGTTATCTTTTCACAGACGTCAAAGTATTCGATCTGATCTGAGAAGATTTGCGGATTTTCACACAATAGATCATTAATCCGTGGAGAAATGTGAGGGAAAGACAATGTTCAGGGTAATTCGGAAGTTATGGGCTAGCTTCCTAATGGCAGGGAAAGGGAGAACTTATTCTACTCAAAGAATAGTCCTTTAACTCAGGGTCTTTTTGGACCCAATGGAATGACTAATGGCAGTGAAAGGGAAAACTTATTCTATTCAAAGAATAGTCCTTTAACTCAGGGTCTTTCTGAACCCAATGTAATGAATGATGGCAGTGAAAGAGAGGACCTATACTGCTCAAATAATAGTATTTAACTCAGGGCCTTTTTAGACCCAATGGAATGAATAATGGCAGTGAAAGAGAGAACTTATTCTGCTCAAAGCATAGTCCTTTAACTCAGGGTCTTTTTTAGACCCAATGGAATGACTGATGGGAACAGATTTGTAATTTCCCAAACCTACAATGTGGGGAATTCTGACCGAAATGAAACAACTGAGTGTAATTATTGGGAGAACAGTTGAAATGAACTGTGAATGTTTTCTGCTCGAACATTACACAGAATGATGTGTGCAGTAGTTGTATTTTTTAATTCTAATCGGTGTTATGACAGGAAAAAGCAATTTCGCCCAAATAAGCCTGTCCCTGTTAGATAGATGACCCCACCTACCCGTCGTCTCAATGTATCCAAAGAAACACGTCTGATTGTCTCTTGACCCACTTACACTGCCACTTTATTGTCTTCCCAAGTTTCTCTGGCACTTTGTGTGAGAAAATTACCCTGAATTCCCTTCTCCGTTATTAATTATTTTGTTGATTTTGAGCCTGTTTCCTGTTTCGGATGAGTATATTCAAGACTGTGATCGATAGATTTTTGGACACGAAGGAAATCAATGGAGAATAGGATCGGGCGGGCAAGTGGATTTGAGGTGGATCAGCCATGATCTCATTGACTGGCGGTGCAGGCTCGAAGGGCCGTATGGCCCACCCCTGCTCCTACTTCATATGTTCTTATGTCCTTACTAATGTTGGGAATTCCATTAAAACATTTCAATACTGAAATCTCTTAACCAAACAAAATACATCAAACCCTCGCACCATCGCCTCAGCCTAAACTCGTAATAAATTAAATCATCTTTCTGACTCCCCTCTGTACATACAGAATGGCAGTAATCTTTACCTGTGATCAGGTGACTATAGAAATGCAGGTAATACCCCAGACAACCTGCCCGAGTCCTAAAACAATAATAATTTAACTCCTGTCTATTCAGTCCGCCCCTCTCCCATTGCGCACAACACCCGAGATAACCTGCCCAAGACCTGATACAATAGGAGTGGAACTTCTGTTCGTTCACAGTCTGTCCCTCTCCCAGTGCCCACAATATCCCAGATAACCTGCCCGAGGTCTGATACAATAACAGTGGAATTTCTCTCCATTCAGAGTCTGTCCCTCTCCCAATGCAAACAATAACCTATTTCCAATTTCCGCAAAAGGTGAGCACCACTGACGGTTTCATAGGTTAATCCTCCAGAACCTCTAGTTTCGTATCACCAGAACCATGTGTGGATTTGAAATGAGATGTCCATGGTACAGGGCGGGGCTGATAAAATTAATCAGCCGAGGGAAAATATCACCTTCATAGAAATCTCCATGTTCAGTAAATATTAGAATCAAGTGAGAATTTGAAACTTTTCTCAGCCCTTGTTCACTTTCAAGCGAGGTTTCCAGTAACTGAGTTTAATTTCCTGCTCGCACCTCTATTGAAGATGTGAATTCAACCTCGGAACATTTTACTGACTAGGAAAGTGATATTGAGAATTTGTTTTTATATCAATACAACGAATATTGAGAACCACTTTCTGCCTGATCTTATTGAAGATGTTCAAGAGAAACACAAGGAAACACTCCGGGTCCAAACTGAAACACTGAGAGTGAACACAATCCTAATAAAGGAGAAGGTTAAGATTTTCCAGCTGGTCAATCCATACACTGAGCTAACGGTCATTTCTACTGTTCGAGATCGGACACTTGCAGAACATGAACTGCTGGCAAGAGGCCGAGAGCATGAAGAGTGGAGAGAGAAACATCTCCGGAGAGAACTGGAAAAAATCCAAACTGATCAATTGTTCCAGAGCAGTTTTTTCCCGGAGAAAATGCAAATCTGGGAGTTCAGCAGCGGTGAGCGGAGTCGCGGGGATTGGAAAAACAACAATGGTACAAAAGATTGTTTATGACTGAGGCCACTGGGAAAATATACCCACACTTTCAATTTGTTTTCAGTTTTAAATTCCGGGCTTTGAACGCTATTAACTGTAGAATAAACCTGAGGAATCTGATACTGAATCTGTATTCTTACTTTGGGAATATGTTGGGAGATCTCTGGAAGAACCCAGAGGGATTACTGTTTATATTCGATGGTTTAGATGAATTCAAGGACAGCATCCATTTTGCAAATAATCGGAGAAATACAGAACCTCAGTACATGTGCACAGATCCTGAAGACTGGTGTGAAGTGTCTGACATTGTGTACAGTTTAATACAGCACAAGCTGCTCCCAGGATGTTCAGTGCTAGTGACCAGCCGCCCCACTGCATTACATTTATTGGAAAACGCTGAGATCAGTGTCTGGGCTGAAATCCTGGGATTTGTTTGGTGAAGAACGGAAGGAATATTTCAACAAGTTTTTTGAAGATCAGGTGGTGGCAGCAGCTGTTTTCAAACACTGGAGGAGAACGAGATCCTGTACACCATGTGTTACAACCCTTCCTACTGCTGGATCCTCGGTCTGTCACTGGGTCCCTTCTTCACACAAAGAGACAGGAAACAGCAGCGAGTTCCCAAGACCATCACCCAACTATATTCCTACTATATTTACAACATTCTGAAAAACCATGGCCGAGAGATTGAATCCCCCCGTGATGTGTTACTGAAGATCGGTGAGATTGACTTCACTGGAGTCTCCGAGAAGAAGATTGGTGTTTCGAAATGGAGATTTGATCCAGTACAATCTGCAACCTTCCCAGTTCCTGTCTGGGTTCATGATGTAACTTTTGGAGAGAGATGATTCTGCCCAGAGTGTGGTTTACACATTCCCGCACCTCACCATCCAAGAGTTTGTAGCCGCTCTCGCACAATTCCTGACTCCAGATCCTGGGGACATCCGGAAACTCCTCCGTGAAGCCCACAGCAAGGAAGATGGGCGATTGGAGATATTTCTCCGTTTTGTTGCTGGTCTCTCATCCTCACAGTCAGCTCGGCCCCTGGAGGAGTTTCTGGGTCCATTTCTTCATCAAACAATCTGCGGAATGATTGATTGGCTGAAGGAGAAAGTTGAAGGAGAGATTGGAAATACAGCTTGTGAATCTGATGAAAGGGACCTCCTGAACACATTCCACTACCTGTTTGAGTTTCAGAATAAAACACTGTCTCGGGTCACAGTGGGATCTGTGGAAACAATTACATTTAATGGATTGCGACTGACCCCTATTTACTGTGCGCTGCTGTCTCATGGCATTGGACTCTGTGGTATAACAAAACACCTCGATCTGGAGAACTGCTCCATTCAGTGTGAAGGACTCCAGCGGCTGGGACCCGTACTACACAAATGCCAGGTGTTGAGGTAACTGTATATTTGTCTCTAACTGTTGGGCCAATTGTCCAACAGTCACAGATTGTATTGTTGCTCCGTAATGAAGGGAAACAAACAGTTCCGATAAACCAGAGAGAAGCAGATGCAACACAAATATGACAAATGATAAGAGGATCGGTTAGTAATTCCCTAAGGACTGGAGAATCTAAAATGGATCGTTGTGAAAAGTCGGGATTTTACAGTCTTTATCGGATCAGTAAATACATGTCACTGAAAGAGTCTGATAATTTAATTACAATAAATGATATTTATTGCTGTTTTTATCACTACCTGAGATACATCCATTGAAGAGGCTAATTCTCACTGTTACTCACACGTGGACCGATACTAACTGCAGCAGTCTTTGTGTCTGAGCATCCCACCCTCTTACCGAGGTTTGGGGGCAAGTGACAGTCACCGGACTGTGATCGTGTGTAGGAGAGGGAAGCAGAAACACCAAACATTCAGTAACAAAGAGCAAAACACAGCTTTCGGGCAGTCAACCGCCAGTGGGCGAGCTGAGCTTTCCCCGCAGGACGACGGTCCGTTATCTTAACTCATCAATGACACAGCCCTTCACACTCTCCAATACATCCACCTTCTCTTCACCCAGCTGGCAGCACTCGTGCCTCTGAATCAGAAGGTCGTGGATTCAGGCCCCTCGCTGATTAATCCAGGCCGACACTTCAGTGGGATTGGGGAACTAAAATCTGCCAGTAAAATGGTTCCAATCTAACGGGTTGTGGGGTATTAGCCCAGGAATACAGATACACACTGGTCAGCGGTGGGGCCTCCCACTCAGCAGGAGGCTCCTGGGTAAACCAGGTGCAGTCAACCCGTGAATTTCCCACAGTCTGCCCCCCGTGTGTGAGGTCCCGCTCGGGGAGGTAACCACAGAAAATTCCCCATAAACTGTCGGGCCCGTTATCCTGAAATAAGTAAAGAGCCAGTTCAATGGGAATAAAGAGAGAGACTCCCCTCCCCCGCCCCTATAAACTAGGAGTGCAGAGACATTTAAAACTTGTAACAAGCCAAAATAAACTCTCCTTATCACATGAAATCCTGGGGGACGGATTTTGCAACAGCAGTTAGCGCCGTTTCACAATATAATTCACCCCGAGATATTGTACAGTTTCATACAATACTGCATGAAGTACAGGTAATCACCGCTTTATCATTTATTTCGGGGAAAATCGCCGCATTCCCATAAAATCTGGGAATTAACAAGCATCAGAAATGAGACAAGTTTCCCCGAACATGAAGGGAGCGGTCATTGAACTCCAGGAGGGTAATTCTGATCATCAGGGAATGAGGCCGGACTAAGGGACACTTAATGGCTTCACACAGACAGCGCTTTATTTGATAAATACATTTACTGACAGTTCCTGAATCTATGGGGCGTTGGACAGAGAGAGATTCATTGTCAGCGACACGGAAATCTGGTTATTAATTTCCTGAATAGTTTTCAGTGTTTCCTGTAGTATCAGAGAGAAATTGTGTCAAATCGGGGATTGGATTCAGTATGTTTCTCACTCTCTGTCTGTTTGTGTTTAGACTGGGTAATAATAAACTGGGAGATTCAGGAGTGAAACTACTGTCTGCGACTCTGAGGAACCCGGACTGTAAAATACAGGAACTGGGGTAAGTATCAGACTGTGTGAGATTGTGTTTATCATAATTGGATGTCTAACACCGCACATTATTATTAATATCAGTGATGGTGTTGTTAATAAACACTGTACATTATTATTAGCATCAGTAATAGTGTTATTAATAAACACTGTACATTATTATTAGCATCAAAATAGTGTTATTAATAAACACTGTACATTATCATCAGTATCAGTGATAGTGTTATTAATAAACACTGTGCATTGTTATTAGTATCAGTGATAGTGTTAATAAACACTGTACATTGCTATTGGTATCAGTAATAGTGTTATTAATAAACACTCTACATTATTATTAGTATCGGTAATAGTGTTATTCATAAAAACTGTCCATTATTAGTATCAGTAATAGTGTTATTAATAAACACTGTACATCATTATTAGTATCAGTAATAGTGCTATTAATAAACACTGTACATCATTATTAGTATCAGTAATAGTGTTATTAATAAACACTACATTATTATTACTATCAGTTATAGTGTTATTAATAAACACTGTACATTATTATTAGTATTGGTAATAGTGTTATTAATAAACACTGTACATTATTATTAGAATCGGTAATAGTGTTATTAAGAAACACTACATTATTATTACTATCAGTAATAGTGTTATTAATAAACACTGTACATTATTATTAGTATCGGTAATAGTGTTATTAATAAACACTGTACATTATTATTCGTATCAGTAATAGTGTTATTAATAAATACTGTACATTATTATTAGTATCAGTAATAGTGTTGTTAATAAACACTGTACATTATTATTAGTATCGATAATAGTGTTATTAATAAACACTGTACATTATTATTAGTGTCAGTAAGTGTTATTAATAAACACTGTACATTATTATTAGTATCAGTAATTGTGCTATTAATGAATACTGTACATTATTATTAGTATCAGTAATAGTGTTATTAATAAACATTACATTATTATTACTATCAGTAATAGTGCTATCAATAATATAATGTACATTATTATTAGTACCAGTAATAGTGTTATTAATAAACACTGTACATTATTATTAGTATCAGTAATAGTGTTCTTAATAAACACTGTACATTATTATTAGTGTCAGCAATTGCGCTATTAATAAACACTGGGGATTTACTCTGATTCCTGTTATTTCTCTCTCTCTGATCCCCAGTTTGGATGATGTCGGTCTCACAGAATCTTGTACCGAGGATCTCGTCTCCGCTCTCAGTACAAACCGTAAACTGACGGGTCTGAACCTTGGATCAAACTACTTCGCTGACCGATCTGTCCCCGCTCACCGCTCCCTCATACTGACCCGTAGGAGTCTGGAGTGGATCTGGTGAGTGTTTGTGTTAATGTTTAATGTAATCAATAAAATATCACTGGGATTCAGGCCCTTTTATGGGTAATATTTGTCTGTAATTATTATTGAAATATTAACCCCAGTCTCCCTGTTATTTACAGTGTTGTTCAATCTGTTTATTTCCTGTTTAATCTTTAATCTGTTTCAGGCTTTGGAGGAATCAGTTCAGTTCAAACGGAAAGAGACACCTGGAGTCACTGCAGGAATCCAGACCCGGACTGAGTGTGGGAGTGTGATCATTTCAATTAATAACCATTCCTGGTCTCATGATATGAATATTTTTGGCCGATTCTCTGCCCCTCCCCTTTAACCGGCCGCGCTCCAGGTTGAAATCCGAACGGCCCTTTAACGGTTTCCAGCTCGAGCTGAGCGAGCGTCGTCTCCCATTGTGACGTCAGAGGCCCAGCGACAGGGTCACGAGACTCAGTCACCCGGTCCCACAGCGCTGATTCTGCCGGATATCCGGGGCTGGATGGTCCCCAATGGGACACTGGGTCAATGTACAGACAGGAAGGGCACAGGGTGGGGCTCAGTCTGGGCTGCAGTGGGACACTGGGTCAATGTACAGAGAGGAAGGGCCCAGGGTGGGACTCAGTCTGGGCTGCAGTGGGACACTGGGTCAATGTACAGACAGGAAGGGCCCAGGGTGGGGCTCAGTCTGGGCTGCAGTGGGGCACTGGGTCAATGTACAGACAGGAAGGGCCCAGGGTGGGGCTCAGTCTGGGCTGCAGTGGGACACTGGGTCAATGTACAGACAGGAAGGGCCCAGGGTGGGGCTCAGTCTGGGCTGCAGTGGGACACTGGGTCAATGTACAGAGAGGAAGGGCCCAGGGTGGGGCTCAGTCTGGGCTGTAGGGGGACACTGGGTCAATGCAGAGACAGGAAGTCCCAGGGTGGGGCGCAGTCTGGGCTGCAGTGGGACACTGGGTCAATGTACAGACAGGAAGGGCCCAGGGTGGGGCTCAGTCTGGGCTGCAGTGGGACACTGGGTCAATGTACAGACAGGAAGGGCCCAGGGTGGGGCTCAGTCTGGGCTGCAGTGGGACACTGGGTCAATGTACAGAGAGGAAGGGCCCAGGGTGGGGCTCAGTCTGGGCTGTAGGGGGACACTGGGTCAATGCAGAGACAGGAAGTCCCAGGGTGGGGCGCAGTCTGGGCTGCAGTGGGACACTGGGTCAATGTACAGACAGGAAGGGCCCAGGGTGGGGCTCAGTCTGGGCTGCAGTGGGGCACTGGGTCAATGTACAGACAGGAAGGGCCCAGGGTGGGGCTCAATCTGGGCTGTCGGGGGACACTGGGTCAATGTACAGACAGGAAGGGCCCAGTGTGGGGCTCAGTCTGGGCTGCAGTGGGACACTGAGTCAAAGTACAGATAGGAAGGGCTTAGAGTTGGCTCAGTCTAGACTGCAGTAGGACAGTGATAATTGGGCTCCTCTCCCAGTGAGGAGTCAGAATCTGGACCGTGTCCCTGTGTACCGTGCCTTCAGCTGCCGAGGCCCGAAGCTCTGGAATTCACTCCCTAAACCTTTCCACCTCTCTCCATCTCTCCCCTCCTTTAAGATGCTCCTTAAAACCTACCTCTTTGACCAAGATTTTTGGTCACCTGTCCTAATATTTCCTTATGCTGCTCAGTGTCAAATTTTGCCTTAATACTCCTGCAAAGTACCTTGGGACGTTTTACTGCTATAAAGGCGCTATATAAATGTAATTTGTTGTCCATGTGCTGTGTTATTAAAACTCCACCATTTATTTCAGCTCAGGCCTGGACTCCTCATTATTTAAAATAAAAATATTGGTGTTCGTATTTTAAAATATTGAATAAATGTTCCTGGAAAAGACGTCACACCTCCTCCAACTGGCATCATAGATGTGACCGGTCGGTCCATTGAACCGGTTTGGTCTTACACGGGGATATGCATTTTCACAAATTAGTGAGACGGACTGTAAGCAAAAGGCTCAGCTGGGACTCCACAAAATGTCCTCCCGACATGCAAGGCAAAATGTCCGCCATGCACCTGCCGCAATATCACAGAATGATACGTTACAGTATTTATCCAATTCTCGTTTGAAATTTACTGTTGAATCGGCTTCCACCTCCCTTTCAGGCAGTAAATTCCAGATCATAACAACTTGCTGCATAAAAATAATCCTCTTGTCACCTCTGTCTCTTTTGACAATTATTTTGAATCTGTGTCATTTGGTTACCGACCCCCTGCCACTGGAAACAGTTTCTCCTCATTTACTCCATCAAAACCCCTCAAATGGCCGCTTTGTCCCCTCAAAGTTGTCCCATCTCTCCGAAACACAAGCATCATTTTGAAATTATAACAAACCCTCGAAGCCCGGACAGGGGTTCACGTTTCCGACGTTAATCTCCTCTCGGCCCCTGTTTGTCTCACAGTGGGTTAACGTGTTTGTATAACATTGCAGGCCGGGCTATTTTAACCCCAGGCTTTAACCTGGTTAAATCACAATCGGTTACAATCGAACAGGAACATGTTACACCGAGGCCCCAAAACCATGGCCCAGAGAGGAAATTACACCCCAGGGCAATAAAAAGACCAAACTCACGTGGGCCCTGTTTGGGTGCAGCCTGTGGAGGAGGCCTCGGTCGGTCCCCTCTGGGGGAGCCTCAGACGCTTCCCTTTGTGGGAGGCCTTGGTCGCTCCCATTTGGGAGTGGAGTCCTCGGCCGGTCTCCTCTCGGGGAGGCAATGGGCACCCCAGAGTGGCAGTCTTAATATTTAGACTACCACCACAACACTAACTTCTATTTATAATGTATATCTATGTCTATTTACATACGGCCAGCACGGCAGTATCTTGGACAAATTGGCGGAAAGCACAGTGGCCATCTTGGACAAATTGGCGGCAAGTACAGCGGCCATCTTGCACAAAATTGCGGAACGTACGGCGGCCAACTTAGACAAAATGGCGGCAAGTATCGCACAGACTGTCCCCAGTGATATCACAGTGACAGAAAAGTGCACCCAGTCACCCCAGTGTGATCCCAGACTGCTCCCAGGGATCCCACAGTGCACTCAATCAGCCCAGATGGATCCCACAGTGCATCCAATTACCCCAGAGGGATCGCAGAGTTGCAGTCTTTATATTTGGACCACCACCACAAAAACTACTACAACAACAACTTGCATTTATGATATATAATATAGATATACTGCATAAATCTATTTGCACTCGGCCAAAATGACGGCATTTTGGACTAAATGGCTCTAAGTACGCAGGACATCTTGGAAAAATGCGGCAAGTACGGCGGCCATCTTGTACAAAACGGAGGCAAATATTGCGCACAGAGTGCGCAGTGATCGCACAGTGACCCCAGAATGCCCCAGTTACCCAACAGTGACCCCAGAGTGCACCCAATCACACCAGAGTGATTCCAGAGTGCATCCAGTGATCCAAGAGTGCACCCAGTCAACCCAAAGTGATCCCAGAGTGCAACCGGGATGACAGCGTGCATCCAGTCACTCCAGAGTACAGCCAGTCATCCAGAGTGAAACCAGCCTGCACCGCAAGTACGGCGGCCATCTTGGACAAAATGGAGGCAAATACGGCAGCCATCATGGACGAAATATCGGCAAGTACCGCGCAGAGTGTCCCCAGTGATGCTACAGTGACCCCAGAATGTCCGAGTGACAGTGCAATGACCCCGAAGTGCAACCAGTCACCCCAGAGAGATTTCAGAGTATTTACACACGGCCAGCATGGCGGCAAGTACGGCAGCCATCTTGGACAAGAAGGCGTCAAATACAGCGACCGTCTTGGACAAAATGGCAGCATGTGCGGCGGCCGTCTTGGACAAAAAGGCGGCAAGCACGGCGGCATCTTCGACAAAATGGCAGCAAGTACGGCGGTCACCTTGGACAAAATGGCGGCAAGTGCGGCGGCCATCTTGGACAAAAATGCTGCAAAGACGGCCGCCAATTTGGACAAAATGGAGGCGAGTACAGCAGCCATCTTGGTCGAAATGGAGGCAAGTTTGGCACAGAGTGTCCCCAGTGACCCTAGAGTTAACCCAGAGTCACACCCAGTGATCCCAGAGCGCACCCTGGGATCCCAGAGTACACTCATTCACTTCAGAGTAATCCCAGTGTGCACCCAGGGATCTCAGAGTACACCCAGTCAGTCCAGAGTAATCCCATTGTGCACTCAGGGATCTTAGAGTGCACCCAGCCTTACCAGCATGATTACAGAGTGCACCCAGTGATCCCAGAATGCACCCCGTCAACCAGAATTGATAGCAGAGTGTGTCCTGGGATCCCAGAGTGAAAGCAGTCAACCCTAAAAGATCCCAGAGTGCACCCAGGGATCACAGAGTGCACCCACTCACCCCGAGTGATCCCAGAGAATTACACACGGCCAGCATGGCGGCAAGTACGGCAGCCATCTTAGACAAGATGGCATCAAGTACATCTACCGCCTTGGACAAAATAGCGGAAACTACGACGGCCATCATGGACAAAATGACCGCAACTACGGCGAACATCTTGGCAAAATGGTGATATGTATGGAAGCCAGCTTGGACAAAATGGCAACAAGTCCGGCGTCCTTGTTGGATAAAATGGCCGTAAGTATAGCGGTTATCTTGGTAAAAATGGTGGGAGGTAATGCTGCCATCGTGGAAAAAATGGCGGCAAGCACGGCAGCCATCTGGGACAAAATGGCGGCAAGTGCAGCGGCCTTCTTGGACAAAATGGCCCAAATACGGCAGAAATCTTCGAAAAATGGCGGCGAGTACGGCAGCCATCTTGGTCGAAATGGCGGCAAATACCCCGCAGAGTGCCCACAGTGATACCACAGTGACCCCAGAATGTCCCAGTAACCCCCGAGTTAAACTAGAGTCCCACCCAGTGATTCCAGACTGATAGCAGAATGTCCCAGGGATCCCAGAGTGATCAGAGAGAGCACTCAGGGATTACAGAATGCAACCAGTCACTGCTCAGTGATCCCAGATTGCATCCAGGGAACCCAGAGAGCACCCAGTCACAACAGAGTGATCCCAGAGAGCACCCAGTCACCCCAGATTGATCCCAGAGAGAGCCCAGTCACCCTCGAGTGATCCCAGATTGAACACAGAATGGCGGCAAGTACGGCGGCTCTCTGGGACAATATGGCGGCAAGTACGACGGCCATCGTAGAAAAAGTTGCCACAAATATGACGGCCATTTTGGAAAAAATGGCGGTAATACGACGGCCATCATGGACAAAATGGCGGCAAGTACAGCAGCCATCCTGGACAAAATGGAGGCAAATACGAAGCCACCTCCAACAAAATGGCGGAAAGTATCGCACAGACTGCCCCAGTGATCCCACAGTGATCCCACAATGTCCAAGTGACCCAGGAGTTAGCGCAGAGTCGCACCAAGTGATTCCAGGGGATACCCAGGGATGCCAGAGTACACACAGTCAACCCAGAGTGATCCCAGAGTGCACTCAGGGATCACAGAGTGAACCCAGTCACCCCAGAGTGATCGCAGAGTATACACACGGCCAGCATGGAGGCATGTACAGTAGCCATCTTAGACAAGATGGCGTCAAGTACAGCGACGATCATGGACAAAATGGTGGCATATATGGCGGCAATCATGGACAAAATGGCGGAATGTAATGCTGCAACACTGGACAAAAATAGCGGCAAGTACAACGTCATTCTTGGATAAAATGGCCGTAAGTATGGCAGCCATGTTGTACAAAATGTCGGCAAATAGCACTGCCATCTTGGCCAAAATGGACACATGTACGGCGGCCATCTTGAAAAGATGGTGGCAAGTGCAGCCGCCTGCTTGGACAAAATAGCCGCAGGTACGGCAGAAATCATGGAAAAAATGGCGGCGTGTACGGCAGCTAACTTGGACGAAATGATGGCAAGTACCGCCCAGAGGGTGCCCAGTGATCTCACACTGACCCCAGAATGTCCCAGTGAGCCCAGAGTTAAACAAAAGTCGCACCCAGTGATCACAGAAGGCACTCAGTCAACCCAGAATGATCCCAGAGTGCATTCAGGGATATCAGAATGCACCCAGTCACCCCAGAGTGATCCCACTGTGCAGTAGTGATCCAAGAGTGGCTGCAAGTACGCTGGCTCTCTGGGACAAAATGACCGAAAGTTCAGTGGCCATCTTAGAAAAAATCGCCACAAGTATGGCAGTCATTTAGGACAAAATGGCGACAAGTATTGTATCCATCTTGGACAAAATGGCCGAAAGTATGGCAACCAGCTTGGAGAAAATGGCGCCAAATACAGCGGTCATCTTGAACAAAATAGCGGCAAGTACACAGCCATCTTGGACAAAATGGCACAAATTACCACGCAGCGTGTCGACAGTGATATGACAGTCACCCCAGAACGTCTCAGTGAACGCACAATGACCCTAGATTACACCGAGTCACCACAGACTGATCCCCGAGTTCACCCAGGGATCCAAGAGCGCACTCAGTCATCCAAAACTGATCCCAGAATAATCGTGGTATCCCAGAATGAACGCTGTCACATCAGATTGATCCCAAAATCACCAGTTACTCCAGAGTGATCCCAGAGTACACCCACGGATCCCAGAATGCACCCAGTCACTCCACAGTGATAACAGAGTGGCACCAAGTACGGCGGACCTCTGGGATAAAATAGCGTCAAGTACAGCAGCCGTCTTGGACAAAGCGGCCATATGTTCGGCGGCCATCTTGGTAACGGCCTTCTTGGAAAAATTGCTGCAGTTATGGCAGCCATCTTGGACAAAATGGCCGCAAAGACGGCGGCCATCTTGATCAAAATGGCGGCAGGAACGACGGCCATTTTGGAAATAATCACCGCAAGTATGGCAGCCATCGTGGAAAAACTGAAGGCAAATATGTCGGCTATGTTTGACAAAATGGCGGCAAGTACGACCGCCAGCTTGGCCAAAATGTCGGCAAGTACGGCAGACATCTTGGACAAAATGGCGGCAAGTACGCAGAAATCAGGGACAAAATAACCGCAAGTTCAGTGGCCATCTTAGAAAAATCGCCACAAATATGGCAGCCATTTTGGACAAAATGGCCATAAATATGGCAACCATTTTGGACAAAATGGCGCCAAGTACAGCGGTCATCTTGAACAAAATAACGGCAAGTACACAGCCATCTTGGACAAAATGGCGGCAATTACCACGTAGTGTGTCGACAGTGATATGACAGTCACCTCAGAACGTCTCAGTGAACCCACAGTGACCCCAGATTACACCTAGTCACCAGAGGCTCATCCCAGAGTTCACCCAGGTATCCAAGAGCGCAGCAGGTCATCCAAAAGTGATCCCAGAGTACTCGTAGTATCCCAGAGTGAACCGTGGCACATCAGATTGATCCCAAAATTCATCCAGTCACTCGAGAGTGATCCCAGATACACCCAGTGATCCCAGAATGCACCCAGTCACCCCACAGTGACACCAGAGTGGCACCAAGTACGGCGGACCTCTGGGATAAAATGGCGTCAAGTACAGCAGCCATCTTGGACAAAACGGCAGCATGTTCGGCGGCCATCTTGGTAAAAATTGCTGCACGTATGACAGCCATCTTGGACAAAATGGCGGATTGAACGACGTCCATTTTGGAAATAATCACTGCAAGTATGGCAGTCATCGTGGAAAAACTGGAGGCAAATATGTCGTCCATCTTTAACAAAATGGCGGCAAGTACGACCGCCATCTTGGCCAAAATGGCGGCAAGTGCGGCAGACATCTTGGACAAAATGGCGGCAGGTACGCAGCAATCTTGGACAAAATGGGGGAAATTACAATGCAGAGTGTCGACAGTGATACGACAGTGATCCCAGAATGTTCCAGTGAACAGACAGTGATCCAAGAGTTCACCTAGTCACCACAGAGTGATCCCAGACTGCACCCAGTCACCTCAGATTGATCCCAGAGTGCACCAGGGATCCCAGAATGCTCCCAGTTATCCCAGAGTGCAACCAGTTCCACCAGAGTGATCCCAGAGTGGCAGTCTTTATATTTAGAGCACCACCACAACAACTACAACTAAAACCACTTGTATTTATAAGATGTGTATAATATATTTTTGATATGTATGTTAACACACGGCCAACATGATGGCAAGTACGGCAGCCATCATGAAAAAAACGGCGGCCAGCATGGAGGCCATCTGGACAAAATGGCAGCAAGTAAGGCGGCCACCTTAAACAAAATGGCGGCAAGTACGGCAGCCATCTATGGAAAAATGACGGCATGTACGGCGTCCACCTTGGATAAAATGGCCGCAAGTACGGCGGTCATATTGGACAAAATGGAAGGCAAGTAAGGTGATCATCTTGGATAAAATGGCGGCAAGACGTCAAGGCTGTTAGACAGGAACAGCAGGAGGCCATTGAGCCCTTCGAGCCTGTTACACAGTAACAGGAGGAGGTCATTCAACCCCTTGATGCTGTTACACTGTAGCAGGAGGCCAATCAGCCCATCAAGCCTGTTAGATAGGAACAGGATGAATCTTTTCAGCCCTTGGAGCCTGTTATACAGGAACTGGAGGTCATGCAGCCTCTCAAGCCTATGACACTGAAATAGGACAAGGCCATTTAGCCCTTGGAGCCTGTTACACACGAACAGGAGGCGAACCTGCACCTCAAGATTGTCAGATAGCAACAAGAGGAGGCCATTCTAACCCTCGAGCCTGTTACTCAGGAAGAGGAGGCCAATCAGCCCCACAAGCTTGTTAGATTGTATCAGAGGGAGGCCATTCAGCCCCATAAGTCTGTTATACAGGAACTGAAAGCCATTCAGCTCCTCGAGCCTGTTATACAGGAACTTGAGGCCACTCAACGCTTCAAGCTTTTCAGATAGCAAAAGGAGGAGGCCATTCAGCCCCTCGAGCTTTTTACATGGGAACTGAAGTCCATTCAGCTCCTCGACCCCATTACACAGGAACAGAACGAAGCCACTCAGGCTCTCCAGCCTGTCACACAGGAACTGGAGGAGATTTCGCCTCTGAAGCCTGTTAAGTAGGAACAGGAGGAGGCTATTCAGCCCCTCATAACTGTTGTACATGAGCTGGAGGAGGCTATTCAGCCACACGATCCTGTTACATAGCAACAGGTGGAGGCCATTCAGACCCTCGAGCCTATTGCATTGGAGCAATAGGAGGTCAATAAGCTCCTTGAGCCTGTTCCACCACTCATTCAGATCATGGCTGATCTGTATCTTAACTCCATCTGCCGCCTTGGTTCCAGAATCCTGAATACGATAACCTAACAAAAATTTATCAATCTCAATTTTGAAATTTCGTATTGACACCATGCCTCAATTTACTTTTGTGGGAGAGAGTTCCAGGTTTCCACTACCCTATGTGTGAAGAAGTGCTTCCAGACATGAACCCTGAACGGCCTAGCTCCAATTTTAAGGTTATGTCCCCCTTGTGCTGGACTCCCCCACCAGAGGAAGGAGTTTCTCTCTATCTACCCTATCAACTCCTTTAATCATCTTAAAACACCTCAATTAGATCGCCCCTTAATCTTCTATATTCAGGGAAATACAAGTCTCGTCTAATCAACCTGTCCTCATAATTTAACCCTTTAAGCCCCGATATAATACTGGTAAATCTGCGCTGTACCCCTTCCAAGGGCAATATATCCTTCCTGAGGTGCAGTGCCCAGAACTGAATGCAGTCCTCCAGATGGGGTCCAACCAGAGCTCTGTACAGCTGGAACATAACTTCCACCCCTTAAGATTCCAACCCTCTTGAAATAAAGGCCGACATTCTATTAGCCTTTTTAATTAAGAGAAGACATGACCCCGGAGATTTGTATCTGAATCAAATGCTTGACTTTGTGAGGTGCAGCCTGCCTTTAAGAAGTGCAGTCTGCCTTTAAGAGGTTCTAACCACTCACACAATATTCCCCCCAATCTACCACCACCACCCTCCCACCTCCCCCCACCCCCCCCCCCCCACCACACCCCCCACCAACCCACAACCCGCTCCACCCCCCCCCCCCCCGCCAGTGCGAGTGAGGATGTACCTTTATATCAGTGAGTTTGAGCGAGGATGCCCCTTTATATCAGAGTGTGAGCGAGATTGCCCCTTGAAATCAGTGAGTGTGAGCGAGAATGCCCCTGTATATGAGTGAGTGAGAGTGAGATTGAGCGAGGATGCCCCTGTATATCAGTGAGTGTGAGCGAGGATGCCCCTGTCTATCAGTGAGTGTGAGCGAGGATGCCCCTTTATATCAGTGAGTGGGAGCGAGGATGCCCCTGTATATCAGTGAGTGTGAGCGCGGATGCCCCTGTATATCAGTGAGTGTGAGCGAGGATGCCCCTGTATATCAGTGAGTGTGAGAAGAAAGCCCCTGTATATCATTGAGTTGGAGCGAGGATGCCCCTGTATATCAGTGAGTGTGAGTGAGGATGCCCCTGTATATCAATGAGTGGGAGCGAGGATGCCCCTGTATATGAGTGAGTGAGAGTGAGATTGAGCGAGGATGCCCCTGTCTATCAGTGAGTGTGAGCGAGGATGCCCCTTTATATCAGAGTGTGATCGAGATTGCCCCTTGAAATCAGTGAGTGTGAGCGAGAATGCCCCTATATATGAGTGAGTGAGAGTGAGATTGAGCGAGGATGCCCCTGTATATCACTGAGTGTGAGCGAGGATGCCCCTGTCTATCAGTGAGTGTGAGCGAGGATGCCCCTGTCTATCAGTGAGTGTGAGCGAGGATGCCCCTTTATATCAGTGAGTGGGAGCGAGGATGCCCCTGTATATCAGTGAGTGTGAGAGAGAAAGCCCCTGTATATCATTGAGTGGGAGCGAGGATGCCCCTGTATATCAGTGAGTGTGAGCGAGGATGCCCCTGTGTATCAGTGAGTGTGAGAGAGAAAGCCCCTGTATATCATTGAGTGTGAGCGAGGATGCCCCTTTATATCAGTGAGTGTGAGCGCGGATGCCCCTCTATATCAGTGAATGTGAGCGAGGATGCCCCTTTATATCAGTCAGTGTGAGCGAGGATGTCCGTTCATATCAGTGAGTGTGACGAGGATGCCCTGTGTATCGGTGAGTGTGAGCGAGGATGCCCCTGTATATCGGTGAGTGTGAGCGAGGATGCCCCTGTATATCAGTGAGTGTGAGCGAGGATGCCCCTTTACATCAATACACCATCGGTTTGCTCTGGGATCGAGCATTTCTCGAGTGTCCTGATTTAACGCTCCACGTCAGGTGGGACACAGACAGCTGCCCTTGAACCCAGTCAGTCCTCGTTCCCCACAATAAATTCTCCCCTTTCTGAACGTCAGGGACCCACACTTGTCTTCCTAATCTTTTTCTTTTTACATACTTGTAGAATCTTTTCCAGTCCGCTTTTATCTTCCTTCCACCTTTACTCTCATACTCTGGTTTTCCTCTCAATCAATCTCTTGCTCCTTTTTGCTGAATTCTAAACTGCTCCCAATCCTCAGGCTTCCTGCTTTTTCTGCTCACTTTATCTCACTCCTCTTTCGATCTAATCCTATCCTTCAATTCTTTTATTCGTCACGGTGGGGCCGCTTTTCCTTTGGTGTTTTTGCCCAGAAAGAAGTGAATGACCGGAAATACAATCAGAAGTAGCTGATTGACATCCCTGCTCACCAATCGGGGCTCAGCACCCGCCCCGCGTTTGATTGATTGACCTCGAGTTGGGGACGTCGGCTCGGGTCATGTGGCTGCTAATTTTAAAGTTGCGCGGCAGTTAAACCGACACAGCGTGCGTGTGACGTGTGTCGAGCGGCGGGGCCGCGAGCTGACTGATGGGAGAGTCCAGGAGAAGATCAACCGGTCCCAATCCACCGCCATCATCTCAATCCATCACCCTTGGAGAAGATCAACTGGTCCGCATCCACCGCCATCATCTCAATCCATCGCCTTCCTCCCCCTGGAGAAGATCAACTGGTCCACATCCACCGCCATCCTCTCAATCCACTGCCATCCTCCCCTGGAGAGGATCAACCTCTTTGTGAAGGCTTTGTGGAGTGAGGAGGTGAGTCACTCGCCGCAGAATACCCAGCCTCTGACCTGCTCTTGTAGCCACAGTGTTTATATGGCTGGTCCAGCTAATTTTCTGGTCAATGGTGACCCCCAGGATGTTGATGGTGGGGGATTCGGTGATGGTAATGCCATTGAATGTCAAGTGGAGGTGGTCAGACTGTCTCTTGTTCGAGATGGTCATGGCCTGGCACTTGTCCAGCGCGAATGTTACTTGCCATTTATCAGCCCAAGTCTGGATGTTGTCCATGTCTTGCTGCATGCGGGCTTGGACTGCTTCATCATTTGAGGGGTTGCGAATGGAACTGAAGATTCTGCAATCATCAGCGAATATCCCCATTTCTGACCTGACGATGGAGGGAAGGTCATTGATGAAGCAGCTGAAGATGGTTGGGCCTAGGACACTGCCCTGAGGAACTCCTGCAGCAATGCCCTGGGGCTGAGATGATTGGCCTCCAACAACCAATACCATTTTCCTTTGTGCTAGGTATGACTCCAGCCACTGGAGAGTTTTCCCCCTAATTCCCATTTACTTCAATTTTACGAGGGCTCCATGGTGCCACACTTGGTCAAATGCTGCCTTGATATCATGGGCAGTCACTCTCACCTCACCTCTGGAATTCAGCTCTTTTGTCCATTTTTGGACCAAGGCTGTAATGAGGTCTGGAGCCGAGTGGTTCTGGCGGAACCCAAACTGAGCATCGGTGAGCAGTTTATTGGTGAGTAACTGCCGCTTGATGGGACTGTCGACGATACCTTCCATCACTTTGCTGATGATTGAGAGTGGACTGATGGGGCGATAATTGGCCAGATTGGATTTGTCCTGCTATTTGTGGACAGGACATAACTGGGCAATTTTCCACATTGTTGGGTAGATGCCAGTGTTGTAGCTGTACTGAAACAGCTTGGCTAGAGACGCAGCCAATTCTGGAGCACAAGTCTTCAGTACGAAAGCTGGGATGCTTTTTCGTCAGGCTGCAGGAGGTTTCAGTTTCGGTCCCAGCTATTAGGTTCAATCTGATTGACATCTCTGTCCAACAATCAGGAGCCCGGTCCCGCCCCACTGATTCACTGCCTGCACGGAGGGGGTCACGTGGCTCCTGTTATTTAAACCCCTGTTCAGGGAGTGGGAGGCGGAGAGGCAAGTGGTCGGGGAGTTGTGATGGCGGTGGAAGAGCGGGCCCAGGCCGCGGAAGAACGGGCCCAGGCCGAGGAAGTACGGGCCCAGGCGGCGGAAGAGCGGGCCCAGGCAGCGGAAGAGCGAGCCCAGGCCTCGGAAGAGCGGGCCCAGGCCGCGGAGCATCGACTCCAGGCCGCGGAACAGCCGGCCCATGCCGCGGAAGAGCGAGCAGAGGCCGCAGAAGAGCGAGCAGAGGCCGCGGAAGAGCGGGCCCAGGCCGCGGAGCGGCGACTGCAGGCCGTGGCGGAGCGGGCCCAGGCCGCGGAAGAGCGGGCCCAGGCAGCGGAGCGCCGACCCCAGGCCGCGGAAGAGAGAACCCATGCCGCGGCGGATCGGCGACTCCAGGCCGCGGAAAAGCGAGCAGAGGCCGCGAAAGAGCGGTCCCAGGCCGCGGTGCGCCGACTCCAGGTTGCGGAAGAGCGTGCCCAGGCCGCTGACCGGCGACTACAGGCTGCAATGCCGATTTCCCCTTTGATGAAGCGGAGGCTGCAGTCCAGGGTGGCGGAGAAAGTGGCAGGTGGGTGCTGCAGAGCAGGGAGTGGGCAGTACCGAGAGTGAGGGTAATGGAGCGGGGGAGTGTTTGGGAGGATTCATACCATCGTGGCCGGAACTGCGGATGATTATTGTCAATATCACACCGTATCTGTGTGAGGTAGTGTATTAATACTGTCCGTTCTTCTCCATATCAGCTAAAGGTTGTATTACCGGTGTGGGGCGCTGTCGGTCGGTGGGGGTGGTGTTTCAGTCGGTCGGGGCGTGGGGCGGTGTCGGTCGGTCGGGGGCGGTATGTCGATCTGTCGGGGCGTGCAGCGGTGTCGGTCCGTACGGCGGAGTCGGGCTGTGTCATCAAGCTGAGCTTCCGATCTGATATTCTCTCCACCGCAAGGACCGCCTACTTCCACATTTTTTTTTATTCGTTCATGGGATGTGGGCGTCGCTGGCGAGTCCGGCATTTATTGCCCATTCCTAATTGCCCTTGAGAAGGTGGTGGTGAGCTGCCTTCTTAAACCGCTGCAGTCCGTGTGGTGAAGGTTCACCCACAGTGCTGTAAGGGAGTTCCAGGATTTTGACCCAGCGACGATGAAGGAACCTCGATATATTTCCAATTCGGGATGGTGTGTGACTTGGATGGGAACGTCCAGGTGGTGTTGTTCCCATGTGCCTGCTGCTCTTGTCCTTCTTGGTGGTGAAGGTTCCAGGATTGGAAGAAGCTGTCGAAGAAGCCGTTTCGAGTTGCTGCAGTGCATCATGTGGACTCAGTAACATCGTCCATCTCCATCCCTTCTTGAGCTCATCTGCTGCTGAAACCCTCCTCCGTGCTTTGATCACCTGCAGACTCGATTTTTCCAATACTCTCCGAGCCGGCTTTGCTCCTTTCATCCTCCGTAAACTTAAGTGAATCCAAAACACTGCTCACCGATCACTGTGAATTCCCATGCACACATGGCAGGATCCTGATACATTGTGAATCCGCATACACACCTGGAAGGATCCCGATACACTGTGAATCCATATGCATACCTGGCAGGATCCCGATACACTGTGAATCCCCATAAACACCTGGCAGGTGCCTGGTACATTGTGAATCCCCAAACACAAATTGGAGAATCCTGATGCACTGTCAATCCCCATAGACATATGGCAGGATCCTGATACACTGTGAATCCTCATACACAACTGGCAGGATCCTGATACACTGTGAATCCACATACACATCTGGCAGGATGCTCGTACACTGTGAATACTCCTACACATCTGGCAGGATCCTGATACACTGTGAATCCCAATACACACCTGGCAGGATCCTGATTCACTCTGAATCCTAATACACACCTGGCAGGCTCCTGATTAGCTGTGAATCCCCTTAAACACCTGGCAGGATCCTGATGCACTGTGAATTCCCATATACACGTGGAAGGATCCTGATAAACTGTGAATTCCCATGCACACTTGGCAGGAACCTGATAGATTGTGAATCCCCGTACAGATCTGGCCGGTTCTTGATGTATTCTGAATCCCCATATGCACCTGACAGAAACCTGATACACTGTGAGCCCCCATACACAACTGGCAGGATGCTGATACACTGTGAATCCCCATACACAACTGGTAGGATCCCGACACTTCCTGCCTCCAAACACACCTGCTAAGTGCTGCCCAGATGTTCTGTGCTCACAAGTAAAAAGCAGTGCCGTGGATTAATGTGAGGGAAAGACAATGTTCAGTGTAATTTGGAGTTACGGACTGGCTTCCTAATGGCAGTGGAAGAGAGAACTTATTCCACTCAAAGAACAGTCCTTTAACTCATGGTCTTTTTAGACCCAATGGAATGACTGATGGCAGTGAAAGAGAGAATTTATTCAATTCAAGAATAGCCCTTTAACTCAGGGTCTTTTTAGATCCAATATAATGACTGATGGCAGTGAAAGAGAGAACTTATTCAATTCAAGAATAGCCCTTTAACTCAGGGTCTTTTTAGACCCAATATAATGACTGATGGCAGTGAAAGAGAGAACTCATTCCACGAAAAGAACAGTCCTTTAAATCAGGGTCATTTTAGACCCAAGGGAATGACTGGTGGCAGTGGAAGAGAGAACTTATTCTACTCAGAGAATAGTCCTTTAACTCAGGGTCTCTGTGGAGCCAATGGAATGACTGATGGAAATATATTTTAATTTCCCAAACCTGCATTAGAGGAAATTCAGACCAAAATGAAACAACGGCGTATCATTATTGGGAGAACAGTTGATATGAACTGTGAGTGTTTTCTGCTCTAACATTATTCTGAGTGATGTGGGCAGCAGTTCTAATCCTAATTCTAATCGGTGATATGACAGGACTGTTTTAAGAACACATTCAATCTAGATGTAAAATGGTGAAAAATTGTTCACAATTTCTGAAACACAATATAACAGGAGAATGATGAGGGACAGGAAAAGGCCATTTTGCGCAAATAAGCCTGTCCCTGTTCGAGAGATGACCCCACCTACCACTCCTCTCAGTGTATCCACAGAAACACGTTCAATTATGTCTTGACCCCACTTACACTGCCCTTTTAGTGTCTTTCCTTGGTACCTGGGTCCCCCGAACCCCACCACATTGGGTGAGAAAATTACTCTAATTTCCATTCTTATTTCTGACTTTCAATTTTCTCCGTTATTAATTATTTTGGTGATTGTGAGCCTGTTTCCTGCACTAATGTTGGGAATTCGATTGAAACTTTCCAATACCGAAGTCCCTTGTCCAAACGAAATACATCAAACCTCCTCACCCTAACCTCAACCCAAACTCGAATACCTGAAATCATCTTTCTGATTCCCCTCTGTACCTTCAGAATTGCTGTAATCATTACTTGTGCTCAGGTGACGATAGAAGTTCAGAAAATATTCCAGATGGCCAACCCGAGTCCAGTTTCTAAAAGCTGCCCTAACACATAGGTTAAACAGTGGAACTTCTGTCCATTCACAGACTGTCCCTCTCCCAATGCCCACAATATCCCAGATAACCTGCCAGAGGTCAGATACAATAACAGTGGGAGTCTGTCCATTCACGTCTGTCCCTCTCCCATTGATACCCAATACCCTATTTCCCATTTCCGCAGAATGTCAGCACCACTGACAATTTCATAGATTGATTCACGAGAACTTCTACTGTCACATAACGAGGATAATGCGTGGATTTGAAACGAGACGTCTATAGTGCATGTCAGGGCTGATGGTATGAACCATCAGAGGGAAATAACACCTTCAAAGAAATCTCCATGTTCACTAAATATTACAATCAAGTGACGATTTGAAACTTCTCTCAGCCCTTGTTCACTTTCAAACGAGGTTTTCAGTAACTGAGTTAAATTTCCTGCTCGCACCTCGATTGAAGCTGTGAAACTGAATATTAAAGAGATATTGAGAATTTGTTTTCATATTAATATAACTAACATTGAGAACCACTTTCTGTCTGTTCTCATTGAAGATGTTCAACAGAAACACAAGGAAACACTCCGGGTCCAAACTGAAACATTGAGAGTGAACACGATCATAATAAACGAGAAGGTTAAGATTTTCCAGTTGGTCAATTTATACACTGAGCTAACAGTCATTTCAACTGTTCGAGATCGGACACTTGCAGAACATGAACTGCTGGCAAAAGGCCGAGACCATGAAGAGTGGAGAGAGAAACATCGCCGGAGAGAATTGGAAAAAATCCGAACTGACCAATTGTTCCAGAGCAGTTTTTCCCAGAGAAAATCCAAATCTGGGAGTTCAGCAGCAGTGAGCGGAGTCGCGGGGATTGGAAAAACAACAATGGTTCAAAAGATTGTTTATGACTGGGCCACTGGGAAAATATACCCACACTTTCAATTTGTTTTCAGTTTTAAATTCCGCGATTTGAACGCAATTAACTGTAAAATAAACCTGAGGAATCTGATATTGGATCTGTATCCTTACTTTGGGGATATTCTGAGAGATCTCTGGAAGCACCCAGAGGGATTACTGTTTATATTTGATGGTTTAGATGAATTCAAGGACAGTATCGATTTTGCTGACAATCGGAGAAATACAGAACCTCAGTACATGTGCACAGATCCTGAAGACTGGTGTGAAGTGTCTGACATTGTGTACAGTTTAATACAGCACAAGCTGCTCCCAGGATGTTCAGTGCTCGTGACCAGCCGCCCCACTGCATTACATTTATTGGAAAAGGCTGAGATCAATATCTGGGCTGAAATCATGGGATTTGTTGGTGAGGAACGGAAGGAATATTTCAACAAGTTTTTTGAAGATCAGGCGGTGGCAGCAGCTGTTTTCAAACATGTGGAGGAGAACGAGATCCTGTACACTATGTGTTACAACCCTTTCCACTGCTGTATCCTCGGTCTGTTACTGGGTCCCTTCTTCACACAAAGAGACAGGAAACAGCAGCGAGTTCCCAAGACCATCACCCAACTATATTCCTGCTATATTTACAACATTCTGAAAAACGATGGCCGAGAGATTAAATCCCCCCGTGATGTGTTACTGAAGATCGGTGAGATGGCCTTCACTGGAGTCTCCGAGAAGAAGATTGTGTTTAGAAATGGAGATTTGATCAAGTACAATCTGCAACCTTCCCAGTTCCTGTCTGGGTTCATGATGGAACTTTTGGAGAGAGATGATTCTGCCCAGAGTGTGGTTTACACATTCCCGCACCTCACCATCCAAGAGTTTATAGCCGCACTCGCACAATTCCTGACTCCAGATCCAGGGGACATCCGGAAACTCCTCCGTGAAGCCCACAGCAAGGAAGATGGGCGATTTGAGATATTTCTCCGTTTTGTTGTTGGTCTCTCCTCCTCACAGTCAGCTCAGCCCCTGGTGGAGTTTCTGGGTCCATTTCTTCATCAAACAATCTGCCGAGTGATTGAATGGGTGAAGAAGGAGGTTGAAGGACAGATTGGAAAGACATATAGTAAAACTGCGAAACGGGACCTCCTGAACACATTCCACTACCTGTTTGAGTCTCAGGATGAAACACTGGCTCTGGTCTCAGTGGGATCTGTGGAAAGACTTACATTTAGTGGATTGCGACTGACCCCGATTGACTGTGCAGTGCTGTCTCATGTCATTGGACTCTGTGATACAATAAAAGAACTCAATCTGGAGGACTGCTCCATTCATTGTGAGGGACTCCAGCGGCTGGGACCCGCACTGTACAAATGCCAGGTGTTGAGGTAACTGTTTATTTGTCTCTAACTGTTAGCCCAATTGTAGAACATTTACAGATTTTGTTCTTGCTCCCCAATGAAGGGAAGCAAACAGTTCAGATAAAACAGAGAAAAGCAGACAATTTTCCCCAAACATGACGGGACCAGTCATTGACCTCCAGGAGGGTAATTCTGATCAGCAGGGAATGAGACCGGACTGAAGTACATTAAAAGGATTCACACAAACAGCAGTTTATTTGAAAAAACATTTACTGACAGTCCCTGATTCAGTCCTTGAATCTCACTCTATCCATTCCCTGGCTAGAGTGAGATTCATTGTCAGAGACAGGGAAATCTGGGAATTAATTTCCTGAAGATTTTTCAGTGTTTCCTGTAATATCAGAGACATATTGTCAGATCGGGAATGTGGTTCAGTTTGTTACTCACTCTTTGTCTGTTTGTGTTCAGACTGGGGAGAAATAAACTGGGAGATTCAGGAGTGAAACCGTTGTCTGCGGCTCTGAGGAACCCGGACTGTAAAATACAGGAACTGCGGTAAGTACCAAACTGTGTGAGATTGTATTTATAATAACTGGATGTCGAACACTGTACATTAGTGTCAGTATAAATAATAATAATACAAATAAATACTGGGAATTCACTCTGATCTCCAGGTTATGGGATAACGATCTCACAAATTCATGTACCAAGGATCTCTCCTCCGCTCTCAGTGCAAACCGGTCACTGACGGGTCTGAACCTGGGTAATAATAAACTGGGAGATTCAGGAGTGAAACTGCTGTCACCGGCTCTGAGGAATCCGAACTGTAAAATACAGGAACTGGAGTGAGTATAAAACTGTGCGAGATTGTGTTTATAATAACTGGATGCTGAAAACGGTGCATTAATGTCAGCATAAGTAATAATAATACAAATAAATACTGGGAATGTTCTCTGATTCCTGTTATCCCTGCTCGTCTCTGTCTCTCTCCTCTCTCTCTGATCTCCAGGTTGTGGGATAACAATCTCACAGCTTCTTGTACGGAGGATCTCGTCTCCGCTCTGAGTACAAACCTGTCACTGACGGTTCTGCACCTGGGTAATAATAAACTGGGAGATTCAGGAGTGAAACTACTGTCTGCGGCTCTGAGGAACCCGGACTGTAAAATACAGGAACTGCGGTAAGTACCAGACTGTGTGAGTTTGTGTATATAATAACTGGATGTCTAACACAGTAGATTATTATTAGTATCAGCAATAGTGTTACTAATAAAGTACATTATTATCAGTATCAGTAATAGCGTTATTAATAAATACTGTACATTATTATTAGTATCAGTAATCGTGTTATTAATAAACACTGGGAATTTACTCTGATTCTTGTTATTTCTCTCCCTCCGATCCCCAGTCTGTATAATGTCGGTCTCACAGATTCTTGCACCGATGATCTAGTCTCCGCTCTCAGTGCAAATCGGTCACTGACGGATCTGAACCTGGGATCAAACTCCTTCACAGACCGATCTGCGCCCGCTCTCCGCTCCCTCATACAGACCTGCAGGAGTCTGGAGTGGATCGGGTGAGTGTTTGTGTTAATGTTTAATGTAATAAATAAAATATCAATGGGATTCAGTCCGTTTTATGGGTAATATTTGTTTGTAATTATTATTGAAATATTAACCACAGTCTCCCTGTTATTTACACTGTTGTTAAATATTTTACTTTCTGTTTAATCTTTAATCCATTTCAGGCTTTGGAGGAATCGGTTCAGTCAGAATGGAAAGAATCAAATGAAGTCACTGCAGGGCACAAGACAAAGACTGATCGTGGGAGTGTGAAAATTTCAATTTATAACAATTCCTGGTCTCATTATATGAACATTTCAATTTATTACCATTCCTGGTCTCATTATATGAACATTTCAATTGATAACCATTCCTGGTCTCATGATATGAATATTTTTGGCCGATTCTCTGTCCCTCCCCTTTAACCGGCCGCGCTCCAGGTTTAAATCCTAACGGCCCTTTAACGGTTTCCAGCTCGAGCTGAGCGAGCGGCATCTCCCATTGTGACGTCAGAGGCCCAGCGACAGGGTCACGAGACTCAATCACCCGGTCCCCCAGCGCTGATTCTGCAGGAAATCCGGGGCTGGATGGTCACCAATGGGGCACTGGGTCAATGTACAGACAGGAAGGGCCCAGGGTGGGGCTCAGTCTGGGCTGCAGTGGGACACTGGGTCAATGTACAGACAGGAAGGGCCAAGGGTGGGGCTCAGTCTGGGCTGCAGTGGGACACTGGGTCAATGTACAGACAGGAAGGGCCCAGGGTGGGGCTCAGTCTGGGCTGCAGTGGGACACTGGGTCAATGTACAGACAGGAAGGGCCCAGGGTGGGGCTCAGTCTGGGCTGCAGTGGGACACTGGGTCAATGTACAGACAGGAAGGGCCAAGGGTGGGGCTCAGTCTGGGCTGCAGTGGGACACTGGGTCAATGTACAGACAGGAAGGGCCCAGGGTGGGGCTCAGTCTGGGCTGCAGTTGGACACTGGGTCACTGTTGGATCAATGTTCATCGGAACACCAGGGACTCCCTATCTTTTCTTGTATTATTGCTGCTGGATCTGTTCCGTCCTCTGAAACAGACAGAGTAGGCCCTGGTTTAACATCTCTTCGGTGAAAGCAACATTCAATCGAAAATAAAATCAGTCAGAGTGGAAAACGAGCTGCTTATTCGCTTTCGCCTGTTTTGCTCTAACGCCCAAGATGAATTTATTCTCTAATCTACTCCGTGGACTGGCGATCTCATGGGATTGAATTGTCAGATATCGGAATGGTTAATCCGAAATTAATCTTACCAATCTGCAGTCGTGTCAGACACTGATCTAAACTATAATGTGATAATCAGTGTTCCAGCTAATGCTGAATGACGGTGATACTCTCAGCTGCTTTTACAATCGGTTATTCGTTGTTTTCAGTATCTGCATATTAATTATGTGTTTAAATTGCTTGGTGACCCTGTGTACAACTGTTTATATGTAATTATTGTTGTTATATTCAATAAAGATAATTATGAATTCCAATTCAATAAACCATTCTTGTGCATGATTTGCTGTCTGACTTCTTCTTCTTTGAAGATTTGGCAAGAAACTGTTGATGCAGTCACTCAGTAGCTTGTGGGGATCCGAATTAATGGTCGATGAGGTGAACTCATTCAATCTGAACTCGGTCATGTCAGCCAGTTCAGGGAGCAATATTAGGCATCATTCACTTCTCGACATAGGTCACAATCGAACAGGAACATGTTAAACCGAGGCCCCAAAACCAGGGCCCAGAGAGGAAATTAAACCCCAGGGCAATAAACAGACCAAACTCACGTGGACCCTGTTTGGGCGCAGCCTCTGGAGGAGGCCATGGTCGGTCCCCTCTGGGGGAGGCCTCCGTCGGCCCACTCTGGAGGATTCCTCGGGCGGTCCCCTCTCGGGGAGGCAATGGGCATCCGAGAGGGATCCCAGAGTGGCAGTCTTTATATTGAGACCACCACCACAACAACTAAAACAACAACAACAACAATTTGTATTGATAACATATAGATGTGTATTTGCACACGGCCCGCATCACTGCAAGTACGGCAGCCATCTTGGACAAAACGCGGGTTTGTCCAGCGGCCTTCCTGATCAAATTGGCTGTAATAACGGCGGCCATCTTGGAAAAAAAGCTGCAAGGACGGCGTTCATCTTGAACATAATGGCGATAACTATTGCGGCCATGTTCGACAAAATGAGCGCAAGTACGGTGTCCATCTTGGACGAAATGGCGGCCAGTGCGGCAACCATCTTGGATAAAATGGCGACAACTACACTGCCATCTTGGACAAAACGGCGAAAATTACCATGCAGAGTGTCGACAGTGATCCCAGAATGTCCCAATGAACCCTCAGTGACCCCAGAGTGCACCTAGTCACCACAGAGTGATTCCAGAGTGCACCGAGGGATCCCAGCATGCACCCAGTCACCCCAGATTGATACCGGATTGCACGCAGTATCCCAGAGTGAATCCGGTCAACTCAGAGTGGTCCCAGATTGCACCCAGGGTTCCCAGTTTCCATCCAGTCACTTCAGAGTGATACCAGAGTGAACTCAGTCACCCCAGGGTGATCCCAACCTGGCAGTCTTTATATTTAGAACAGGACCACAACAATAACTTGTCTTTATAAGATATGTATCATATTTATATTTATATGATATATATGCGTGCATATTTACACACGGCCAGAATGGTAGCACGTACCGCAGCCACCTTTGGCAAAATGGCAGCAAGTACTTGGGCCATCTTGGACAAAATGGCGGCTAGTAGTGCGGCCATCTTGGACAAAATGGCGGCAAGTACCGCGCAGAGCCTCCCCAGCGATCCCACAGCGACCCGACAGTGAATGAAGATTGTACCCATTGATCCCACAGTGCAACCAGTCATACCGGAGTTAACCCAAAGTGGCAACCTTTATATTCAGACCACCACCACAACAACTACGATTACACCAACAACAATCTGTATTTATAACATATATATGTGTGTATTTGCACACTGCCCGCATGACGGCAAGTACGGTAGCCATCTTGGATGAAATGGCGGCAAGCACCTCAAGGCTGTTAAACAGGAACAGCAGCAGGCCATTGGGACCTTCGGGCCTGTCACACAGTAACAGGAGGCCAATCAGTCCCTCAAGCCTGTTAGATAGGAACAGGTTGAGGCTTTTCAGCCCTTGGAGCCTGTTATACAGGAACTGGAGGTCATGCAGTCCCTCAAGCCTGTGACACTGGTACAGGACGAGGCCATTTAGCCACTCGAGTCTGTTAGACACGAACAGGAGGCTAACCAGCTCCCGAAGCCTGTTAGATAGTATCAGGAGGAGGCCATTCAGCCCCTCAAGCCTGTTATACTGCAACTGAAAGCCATTCAGCCCCTTGAGCCTATTACACTGGAAAAGGATGAGGCCATTCAGCCCCTCAAGCCTGTTCGGTCGGAATAGGCGGCGGCCATTCAGCCCTTCAAGGCTGCTACACAGGAACAGGAGGAGGCCATTCAGCCCTTCGAGCCTGTTACACAGGAACAGGAGGACATTCCGTCCATCGAGCCTGTTAAATAGGAACAGGAGGAGGCGATTCAGCACCCTCAAAACTGTTGTACAGGAACTGGAGGAGGCCATTCAGCCAGTGGAGCCTGTTACATAGCAACAGGTGGAGGTCATTCAGCTCCTCGAGCATGTTATATAGGAACAAACGAGGTCATTCAGCCCCACGAGTCTGTTACATAGGAACAGGAGTAGACAATTCAGTTCGTTGAACCTGTTCCGCTATTCAATTAGATCATGGCTGATCTGCATCTGAACTCCATCAACCCGCCTTGGTTCCAGAATCCTTAATACCCTTGCTTAATAAAAATCTATCAATCTCCGTTTTAAAGTTTCGGATTGACCCCCCGCCTCAACAGACTTTTGTGGGAGAGAGTTCCAGATTTCTACTCCCCTTTGTGTCAAGAAGTGCTTCCTGAAATCACCCCTGAACGGCCAAGCTCTAATTTTAAGGTTATGCCCCCTTGTTCTGGATTTCCTACCAGAGGAAGTAGTTTCTCTCCATCTACCCTATCAACTCCTTTAATCACCTTAAACACCTCAATTAGATCACCCCTTAATCTTCTATATTAAGAAGAATACAAGCCTTGTCCATGCAACCTGGCCTCATAATTTAACCCTTTTCGCCCTGATATTATTCTGGTGAATCTGCGCCGCACCCCCTCCAATATCCCCCCTGAGGTGCAGTGCCCAAAACTCAATGAAGTCCTCCAGATGTTGTCTAACCAGAGTTCTCTACAGCTGTAACTTAATTTCCATCCCTTTATATTCCAGCCCTCTTGAATAAAGGCCAACATTCCATTATCCTTTTTAATCTGATCCACAGTGTCCCAGTGATACCACAATATCCCAGTGAACCAGCAGTGTCCCTCTGATCCCACAGTGTTCAGTGATCCCACAATATCTCAGTGAACCTGCAGTGTCCCAGTGATCACACAGTAACCCATGATCCCAGTGTCCCAGTGATCCCACAGTGTCCCAGTGATCTCACAGCAACCTAATGATCCCATATTGTCCCGATCCCACAGTGTCCCAGTGATCCCATAGTATCCCAGTGAACTTGCCGTGTCTCAGAGATCCCACAGCAACCCGTGATCCCACAGTGGTCCCATTGATCTCACGGTGACCCGGACACAACTCACGTGAGGTTAATTGCGTGCAGCCTGTGGTGAAGGCCTCGGTCAGTCCCCTGTGGAGAGAAAGTTTCCTGTCCAAGGAATCATCGTCCTACCAAAAATTCTCTTTGCACATCTTCATGTTACAGCATTTCCACAAAAATATTCCTCTGCAGGAAGAGAAAGATAGTGAAATGGAATAGATTAAAACAAAGCAAGCGATTACAAAGGCACAGCAGGAGCCCAGGGCTCCCTCACACTCACTCACTCACTCATTCCATTACACAGGCAGGAAATCTCTCAGCAAACATCACTGACAAACGAAATCCCCAGTTACAAGGCAGAGAATCGAAAGAAAAGAGAGAAAAGTTGGGAGAGAGAGAGACAGAAAGACACTCAGGGCAGACTGAAGAGCAAATGTTGCTTCTCTCTCTCTCCAATACAAGTTTGCAGGGTTTTCCCTCCTGCTTTGCCACTCACTCCCTCACTCACCACTGCCTCACACCCCTCCCCTAAAAGGTGCTGGTCTGTCTGTCTGTCCTGGTTAGTGTTTGCTGCAGGTTCCAAATGGCCCCTGTGCTCATTTTCTGTTCTGTTCCTGGAGCCGTGGGCAAAAAGCCTGGGCATTTTTTGCTACTTTACCCATATATGTTGCAGTTTGCAAAGGCGAACGAACTTTACCTTTGCTCTTTTCTCTTGTTTTAATTAGCAGTGGATAAAAAGCCTGCAACATATAGGGGTAAAGTAGCAAAAAATGCACGGGCTTTGTGGTCAACTTACAGTTTGTGGCTTTTTCCAATTAGCCAAAGAGTTGAAACTAATTCATGACTTTTAAAACAGACAAAGCAAAAAAGTTTTTTTTTAAACCTAATACACAGCATGATCCCTCACTCAGTTACAGGGACAATCTCTCAGTAACATTCATTTACACAGAAACAAAGCCCAGTTTATAAAGGAGAAGAATCTAAAGAGTAAAAGATTGAGAGACAATCTTGATCGACAACAACAACTTGTATTTATATATTACAGCAACTACTACAGCATCAATTTGCATATAAAGATAAATATGTATTTCCATAATACAACTACGATTATAAAGCCTCCATAAAGCGTGTAGGGAAAGAGCGGAGGGGGAAATGGGACTAATTCGACAAACCTTTCAAAGAGGCGGCACTGGTACAGTGGGCCGAATGGTCTCCTCTTGTGCCGTAGTTACCATGAAACCAAGAATCTCTGAACAACAACTTCAACGCCATGAACCTGAAACAAAATGGACACCAGTAAGGCAGTCATCTTACTCAGGGGCAAGTTGAACATCTTACTGAGGGACAACGCTGCAATTTAACTGAGGGGCAAGGCGGCCAACTTACTTGGGGGCAAGATGGTCATATTGAACAAATTGGCCGCCATGAAGCTAAGACAAAATGGCCACCCTGATCCTGAAGCATAACGGCTGCCAATCAGGCAGCGATCTTACTGAGGGGCAAGCTTGTTACGGTGAGAGGCACGGAGAGGGTTCATTTGTTGTTCCTATTAAATCACCGATACACTACAGTTAAAGATACAAACGGAGTCAAACTGGCACCAGCTGGAGTTTTGGAACATAGGAACATAGAAACAGGAGTCGGTCATTCAGCCCCTCATGCCTGCTCCGCCATTTGATAAGATCATGGCTGATCTGTGATCTAACTCCAGATACCTGCCTTTGGCTCATATCCCTTAATACCTTTGGTTGACAAAAAGCTATCTATCTCAGATTTAAATTTAGCAATTGAGCGAGTATCAATTGCCGTTCCAAACTTCTACCACCCTTTGTGTGTGGAAATGTTTTCTACTCTCACTCCTGAAAGATCTGGCTCTAATTTTTAGAGTGTGCCGCCTACTCCTAAAATCCCAAACCAGCGGAAATAGTTTCTCTCTATCCACCTTATCTGTTCCCCTTAATATCTTATAAACTTCGATCAGATCACTCTTTAACCTTCTAAACTCTAGAGAATACAACCCGAATTTATGTGATCTCTCCTCGTAACTTATTCCTTGAAGTCCGGGTATCATTCTAGGAAACCTAAGCTGCACTCCCTCCAAGGCCAATATGCCCTTCCGAAGGTGCGGTGCCCAGAACTGCTCACAGTACTCAATGTGCGGTCTAACCAAACAGATAGTAAGAGCGACAAAAAGAGAGTATGAAAATAAATTTGCAAGGGATATCAAAACCAATACAAAGAACTTTTAAAGTTATATTAGGAAAAAGAGGGTAGTCAGGAGCAGTGTTGGCCCTTTGAAGACTGAAAGTGGGGATATTGTCATTGACAATGGGGAAACGGCGGACTCTGGGATGATAACTATCTGGTCCTGGGATTTGTCGCTCTTTAGTGCTATTATTTTCTTCATACTGTTGTTTTACTTATGCTAATTTTATTGAGTCCCTGTCCCCGATTCAATATTAGTTTTCTTGGGATTTCCGGCCGAACCAGGGTTTTGTATAGCTGCAGCATAACTTCTGCCCCCTTGTACTCTCGTCCTCTGGATAAAAGGCCACCATTCCATTCGCCTTCTTGATTATTTTCAGCACCTGTTCATGACACTTCAATGAACTATGTACCTGAATCCTTAAGTCCCTTTGGACATCTACTGTTCTTAACGTTTTACCATTTAGAAAGTACACAGTTCTATCCCTTTTTGATCCAAAGTGGATGACCTCACATTTGTTTACATTGATTTCCATTTGCCACATTTTTGCCCATTCACCAAATCTATCAATATCGCTTTGTAATTTTATGTTATCATCTACACCGCTTACAATGCCATCAATCTTTGTGTCATCTGCAAACTTAGATATGAGACTTTCTATGCCTTCATCTACGTCGTTAATAAATATTGTGAATAACTGAGGCCCCAAGACAGATCCCTGCGGGACTCCACTAGTTACATCCTGCCAATGTGAGTACCCACAATTTATCCCTACTCTCTGTCGCCTGCAAGTCCGTACTTTTACCTCGATTCGATGGGCTTCTATCTTAGCTAACCGTCTCTTATGTGGGACTTTATCAAATGCCTCCCGGAAGGCCATATAAATAACATCCATTGACATTCTCCTGACCACTACTTTAGTCCCCTCTTCAAAAAATTCAATCATTTTTGTCAGGCACGACCTACCTTTCAAAAATCCATGCTGGCTCTCTCTGATTAACTGAAAATTCTCGAGGTGTTCAGTCACCCTATCCTTAATTATAGATTCCAGCATTTTCCCCACAACAGATGTTAGCTAACTGGTCTAGAATTCCCTGGTTTCCCTCTCTCTTCTTTCTTCAAAAGCTGAGTGACATGTGCAATTTTCCAATCTAGAAGGACGGTTCCTGAATCTGGAGAACTTTGAAAGATTATAGTTAGGGCATCTGCAATGTTCTCACCTATTTCCTTGAAAACCCTGGGATGATAACTATCTGGTCCTGGGATTTGTCACTCTTTAGTGCTATTATTTTCTTCATTACTGTTGTTTTACTTATATCAATTTTATTGAGTCCCTGTCCCTGATTCAATATTAGTTTTCTTGGGATTTCTGGCATGCTATCCTCTTTTTCGACTGTAAATACTGACGCAAAGTAATTATTCAACATGTCCGCCGTTTCCCCATTGTCAATGACAATATCCCCACTTTCAGTTTTTAAACGGCCAACACTGCTCCTGACTACCCTCTTTTTCCTAATATAACTATAAAAGTTCTTTGTATTGGTTTTGATATCCCTTGCAAGTTTCTTTTCATACTCTCTTTTTGTCGCTCTTACTATCTGTTTTGTGACCCTTTATTGATCTTTGTAACTTTCCCATTTGCAATTTTTTGCCTTTTTGTATGCCCTTTCCTTATGTCTTACAATGTCCCTGACCTCTTTAGTTGTCCATGGCTGTTTATTTTTGGCAAGTAGAGTTCCTGCCCCTCAGTGCTACAAACCGATTCTTTAAACATTTCCCACTGATCATCAGACGTTTTACCCATTAACAGATTTGCCCAGTTTACTGTGGACAGTCTCTTTCTCATCCCATTGAAGTCGGCCTTACCCAAGTCTAGAATCTTAGCAGCTGATTCACTTTTTTAACCTTTCAAACACTACCTTGAACTCGATCATATTCCGAACGCTATTGGATAGATGTTCACGCATTTAAGCTGTTAACTAAATCAGGTTCATTACTCATTACTAAATCTAGTATGGCTTGCCCCCTTGTTGCCTCCAGGACATACTGCTATAGAAAACTATCCCGGACACACTCAATCAATTCACTGCCTTTCTGACAGTTGCTAGTCTGCTTTTTCCAATCTATGTGAAGGTTAAAGTCCCCCATTAAGATCACTATGCCTTTGTTACACGCTTGTCTAATCTCTGCATTTACACAATCGAGCACTTCAGAGCTGCTGCCAGGGGTCCTATACACAACCCCCACTATAGTCTTAGATCCTTTCCTATTTCTCAATTCAACCCATAAGGCCTCTGTTGGCTGCTTACCTCTCGTTATATCCTCCTTTATCAATAAAGTGATTTAATCTCTTATCACTGAGGCTACTCCTCCCCCTCTTCCATTTTCCCTATCTCTCCTGTAGACCTTATAAACTGTTATATTTAGTGCCCAATCCTGACCATCCTGCAGCCATGTCTCAGTAATAGCTATCATGACATCCCCTCCAATTTGAATCTGAACCTGTAGTTCATTTAATTTATTCTTTATACTCCGTGCATTTGTATTTAGAACTCTTAGTTGGGGCATACGCCCTAGCCTGACCTTCAGCTTTGATGCTGGGTTAATCGTTTTCCGCCTTTTCGTTTTCACTTTATCTGTAGTGCCTAAAGTACACTTTCTTTCTGCTGCTCTATGCTTTTTCCCTTTCACTTGTTCTTGAACAACTGTTTGTACAATTTGTATTGAAAATTTCCCCTGAGTCTTCCCCTCTCTTGCTGCTCTCAACTTTACTCCTTTCTGACTCCCCGCTCAGGTTCCCATCCCCCTGCCACTCCAGTTTAAACCTTCTCCAACAGCACTAGCAAAGCCCCCCGCGAGGACATTGGTCCCGGTCCTGCTCGGCTGTAACCTCTCCCGCTTGTACAGGGCCCACCTCCCCCAGAACCACTCCCAATGTCCCAGGAACCTAAATCCCTCCCTCCTACACCATCCCGCATTCATCCGGTCTATTTTCCTGTTGCTATACTCACTAGCACGTGGCACTGGTAGTAACCCTGAGATCATTACCTTTGAGGTCCTGCTTTTTAATTTATCTCCGAACTCCTTAAATTCACCTTGCAGGACCTCATCCCTTTTTACCTATGTCGTTGGTACCGATATGGACCACGACTACTGGCTGTTCATCCTCCCCCTCCAGAATGCCCTGCAGCCCCGCTTCGTGACATCCTTGACCCTAGAACCAGGGAGGCAACATACCATCCTGGCGTCGCGTTTGCCGCCACAGACACGCTTATCTGTTCCCCTTACAACTGAATGCTCTATCAATATAGCCCTGCCTCTTCTTTCCTCCTCTCTTGTGCAGCAGAGCCACCCGTGGTGCCACGAACTTGGCTCTTGCTGCTTTCCCCTGTCAAGCCATCTCCCCCAAAAGTATCCAAAGCGGTTTATCAGTTCGAGAAGGTGATGGCCCCACGGGACTCCTGCTCTACCTGCCTAGTCCTTTTCCTCTGCCTGGCGGTCACCCATTTCCTTTCTGCCTGCGTAATCATTGCTCTGTTGTTAATAGGAAAATAACCTGTGACGGCAATTGTACAAATTCAGGGCAATAAGGATCAGGTTGGCATGAAAACGGGCTTTAAACTGAGATTAATAAAGCCGGGATCCGAATACAATTCATTTACACAGAATTAGAATAGTGATAAACAAACAACTGCTGATCGAAAGGCAAGATAATTCCGAACACTTAACGTTTCAACTCAGAGAGTTCAATGTGTCCTTCCCTCTGGCGTTTGACGCCAATAAACTAACAGCGAGATTTGCCCCTTGCTGTCTCTGCCCTTTTATTTTCCGATAATAAAGAAGTTTTATGATGAGCAATAAAATCGAATTGAGGACACAGAACTGAATCCGGCTGCAGAACACAGTTTCTCTGTGGGGTCTCGTGAACCACAGATGGAAGAGCTGGGGGTCAATTTAATCATTGTTACCACACAAAGAATTAATGACTTCGGTTAAAAGATCAGTAATTTATCAGAACAATTCAATCCGAATGAGACGGTGTGTGATTCAGACCGAGCCTCACACCAGAGAACAGGGCGGAGAGGGATTGTACTGATCAGGCTGAAGGGCGTGTTTATGACGGTGATGTGTAACTGATCTTTACACAGGTTGTGTTCATTAACCTGCAGACCCCACAACCCTAACTTACCCGGACACTATGGAAAATGAATCAGGAGCCGCAGCACAAGGTAAGGACCCCGAATATACTGAGGACAATTGCAGTGTTTTAAAGCAGCAGAACTGACCCATCGCCGTGTATTTGTGTATTAGTTCAATGAGATTGAAAAGTTTTATCCATATTGTGAACTCTCTGAGTTGATTGTATCAATATTGAAACGATTTTTTTTTACAAAAGTTAACTTACTGGAAGAAGCGCCATTTAACAGAATAAAATGTCCAAATGTAAACTCACGCACTGAAATCATGCTGTTGTAAATAATTTTCAAAGATAATTTTCGTTTATGACACGGTTATAGGTTGAGGTTTTTGAATGTAAATCACAGCCTCCAACCGTCACCGAAATCCAATGTTTCCAACAACGGGAGTGTTACCCTTTGACCCGCATTGATATCAGGATGCTGGGGCTCCTTCGTGCAAAATCCAAACAAACGCTGCCTTGTTGTCCAGGAGATTTACTGTCATTTCTTCTCTCGTATTCAACTCTTGTATTGGTGAACAAGTCAGGGTCCGGGGATTTGAGACACCGCCCGAACTGAGTGTATCTGAACAGATTATTGATGAAATAATGCGGATGCTGCAAATCTGAAAAATGCTGGAAATGCTCAGCACGTCAGGCAGCATCCGTGGGTAGAAGAACAGATTTAACGCTTAAGATTGAAGTATCTTTCATCAGAACTGGAAGAATTAAAGATTTAACAGTTTTTAAGCAAGTACAGAGTCAGGGAAAGGACGGGGGGAAGGGGAGGGGAGGAAGGAAGTGACGGACACACATGCCAAGTAAAGCGGCAATCCAGAGGACTGGGAGAAATATCGGAAACAACAAAGGGATACGAAGAAAATATTAAGAGATGCAAGAAGTGAATACGGAAATAAGATTTGCAAGTAATAAAAAGGCGAATGGTAAACACCCCAGGGTATTAAAACAAGGAGGTGTTGGAATTGCAGAAGCGTTAGTCATAATCTTACAAAGCTCTCTTGATTCGGGAATTGTGCCGCTGGACTGTGCAGCAAAATTGCTACTGTCATTGCATTATTTAGGGTGAGATAGAGAAACCAGGTAACTGTAGGCCTGTCAGTTTAACGTCAGTTGCAGGGATGTTACCAGAATTGGTGATTAATTATAGTGTGACTGAGCAAATATGAGCTGATCAGAGAGAGAGATTGCGTGGCTCTGTTAAAGCGAACTCATGTCTGACTAATCCAGTTGAATGTTTTGAGGAGATCACTAATAAGGTAGAAAAACAATGTCTGTAGATGTTATCTATGAGAACTTCCAGAAGACATTCGATAAGGTTCCACACAAAAGATAATTGGCAAAAACGAGAGAGCTTGGAATTTTGACTTGGGTTAGAAATTGTAAGGGAGTTGGGAGTCAGTGGGGATAAATGGTATGTACTCAGATTGACAGGTTAGGGAGTTGGGAGAGAGTGGGGATAAATGGTATGTACTCAGATTGACAGGTTAGGGAGTTGGGAGACAGTGGGGATAAATGGTATGTACTCAGATTGACAGGTTAGGGAGTTGGGAGAGAGTGGGGATAAATGGTATGACCTCAGATTGACAGGTTACGGGGTTGGGAGACAGTGGGGATAAATGGTATGTCCTCAGACTGACAGGTAATGGGGTTGAGAGACAGTGGGGATAAATGGTATGTCCTCAGGTTGACAGGTTACGGGGTTGGGAGACAGTGGGGATAAATGGTATGTCCTCAGATTGACAGGTTCGGGAATTGGGAGAGAGTGGGGATGAATGGTATGTACTAAGATTAACAGGTTAGGGAGTTGGGAGACAGTGGGGATAAATGATATGTCCTCAGATTGACAGGTTACGGAATTGGGAGACAGTGGGGATAAATGGTATGTACTCAGGTTGAGAGGTTATGGAGTTGGGAGACAGTGTGGATAAATGATATGTCCTCAGATTGACAGGTTAGTGATTTGGGAGACAGTGGGGATAAATGGTATGTACTCAGATTGACAGGTTAGGGAGTTGGGAGACAGTGGGGATAAATGGTATGTACTCAGATTGACAGGTTAGGGAGTTGGGAGACAGTGGGGATAAATGGTATTTACTCAGATTGACAGGTTAGGGAGTTGGGAGACAGTGGGGATAAATGGTATTTACTCAGATTGACAGGTTAGGGAGTTGGGAGACAGTGGGGATAAATGGTATGTACTCAGATTGAGAGGTTATGGAGTTGGGAGACAGTGGGGATAAATGGTCTGTACTCAAATTGACAGGTTGTATCAACTTGGCCTCTATTCCCTCGAGTCCAGAATGTTGAGGAGTGATCTGATCGGGATGTTTAAAATGTTAAAAGGATTCGATAGGCTAAATGCAGAGAAACTATTTCCTATGATGGGGAATCACGAACGAGGGGACATAATCTTAAATTCGAGTTAGACCTTTCAGAAGGGAAATAAGGAAGCACTTTTTCACATACAGGTCGTAGAAATCTGGAATTCTCTTCCGCTGGAGTCTTCGGAAGCTGGAACAATCAAAGCTTTCAATACTGAAATCGGTAGATTTTTGTTCGTTCAGTTTTTCAATGGACTTGGAGTTAAGGCGGCTGAATGGAGTTGAGATACACACCAGCCATGATCTCACTCAATATTGGATCAGGGATGCGCTTGACGCTTTCCGCCACCGCTGGACGCCGCAGGGACTGGAGTGCATCATCGACACTGAGAATAAAGTTAGGATTTGATTCTGGTTTCGTTTGATTTTGTGATGAATAAAGGTGTCAAAAAATAGTGCAGCCAGCTCCAGGGTCGGAATGGTTTACTCCTGTTCCTATGTTTCATGACAATCGATGACTTGCTGCCCTGGAACATACCGCATCACTAAAAATTCCAGATGTGAACTATCCATTCAATGGGGAAATAGAAGCGAACGACAAAAACAGCATAATTGGACCCCAGAATGAGAGCATAACCCAGTGAGACTAGAAAATAGGCAAAATACCACACGTGGAATCTTTTAAATGGAGATGTGTGACTAAACAGAAATTATTTCCCGAGTCTGTAACTGCATTGGGTGAAAATAAAACAGGATGGGCTGTGCAGTTAATGTTGGATTCTGCCCGTACTTCGTGTGACACTGGGGTAGTTAGAATAGCTTTGTTACATCCTTTTTGGTGGGTGGGAAAACAGACATGCAGCAGGATGGGGAAGGAAGCAGGGAAGGTAATCAGGCATGGGGCATGTGGAATGAAAGGAGGGGGAAATCAGTTACCGAGCAGGAGGGCGAAAGGATGTGAGGAAGATCAGGCATGGACCAGGAGGAAAGGAAGGGCAAGGGGAGAATTAGGATTGCAGCAGGTGGGGATGGAATAGAGGGTTAGGGGAGAGATAGGAGTGTGGGAAGGCAGTCGAACTGGAGGCGGTTGCAGGTGCAGGGGGACTTTCAGTCACGGAGCAGGTGGGATGGAAAGTGCATCTGGGGAAGGCAAGTTAGAACAGATTCAGACATAGAGCTGAGGGAATGGAAACAAGGGGAGAAACAGATATGGAACCGGTCTGTGTGAGGGGGAAACAAACATTAAAGGTCAGGTACAGAATCGGTGGGGGCGGGGGAGTAGACAGGTAAAAGGCAGTGATTTCGGACAGGAAGCAGGGGGAGCCAGAAACGGAGCGGGAGGAGAGAGAAGCAGGAAGGGGAATCAGACACGGAGGAGTCTCAATGGGTAGCATGAACTTTTAATATTTCTATTATTTTCAAATACTAATTTGGAAATGAAATTAATGTTCACAGTGTTTCAGCCTCACAAAAAATTGAATCCGCTGCTAAACTTTTAAAACAAAGATTAAATGAAAAGGTGAAATTCCATCACCCCCAATAAAGATTAACAGGCCGATGAAGCAGAAGTGACACTTGTTTACCGCACACATTTGCTGATTCAGTTCCAGTAAAGGAAACGTGGAGCCTGATACTGAAGGTTGTGAATATCCTGATCAAGGCCGAGACTGTTACTCATTAACTGCAGGATATTATAATCATTGCTCTGTTGGTAATAAATGGTCATCATTGGAAAATAAACTGTAACCAATCATGTGACAGGAATTGAACACATTCGGGGCAATAAGTATCAGATTAACAATATAATAGAACCAATACTGAGATTGATAGAGTCGGGATTGGAATTTATACAGAGTTAGAATCGGGACGAAGAAACAACCAATTATCGAAAGGGAAGATAATTCCAAACAATTATCATTTCATCTCAGAGAGTTCACTGCGTCCTTTCCTTTGGTGATTGATCCCAATAATGTAACAGCGAGCTTTTTCCCTTGCTATCTGTGCCCTTTTATGTTTCGTTAATAAACAGGTTTTATGGTGAGTATTAAAATCGAATTGAGAATACGGAACTGAATCCGGCGACAGAACACTGTTTCACTGCGGGGTCTTCTGGACCGCAGATGGAAGAGCTGGGGGGACTTAGTAATTGTTTTCACACAAAGAATTAACGATTTTGGTTACAATATCAGTAATTTATCGGACCAATTCAATTTGAATGAGACCGTGTGTGATTCAGACCGTGCACCACACCAGAGAACAGGGCGGGGAGGGATTGTACTGACCAGGCTGAAGGTCGTGTTTATCACTGTGGTGTGTAACTGATCTTTACCCAGGGTGTGTTCATTAACCTGCAAACCCCACATCCCGAACTTACCCAGAATCAGGGGCCGCAGCACAAGTTAAGGACCCCGAATATATTGATCACAATTACAGTGTTTTAATGCAGCAGAACTGATCCATCGCCGTGTATTTGTGTATTAGTTCAATGAGATTGAAAAGTTGTATCCATATTGGATCAGGTAAGAAAAGATTGTTTTTTTTTTACATAAGTGAACTTACTGGAAGAAGCGCCATTTAACAGAACCAAATTACCAAATGTAAACTCCTCACTAAAATTCTGCATATGTAACGAGTATTCAAAGATAATCTTCGTTTATGACACTGTTAGAGGTTGAGACTTTTCAAAGTATATCACAGCCTCTAACCGTCACCGAAATCCAATGATTCCAGCCACGGGACGGTTTATCATTTGACCCGCATTGACCTCAGGATGCTGGGGCTCCTTGGTGCCAAATCCAGACAAACGCTGCCTTGTTGTCCAAGCGAGTTACAATCACTTCTTCTCTAGCATTCAACACTTGTATCTGTGAAGAAGTGGGGATCCGGGGATTTGAGGCACCGCCCGAACTGAGCGTCGCTGTACAGATTGTTGATGAGTGAATGTTTCTCGATGGCGCGATTAATGATTCCGTCCATCAGGTTACTGATCATTGAGAGGTGGATGGGAGGGCGGTAATTGGCTGGATTCAGTCTGTCCTTTTGTTTTGTGTATAGAACAGATCTGTTCATCCAAAACATATCCCTAAAGAGCAAAATATTCCACTTGTACAGTCAAGCAACCATGGTGAACGTGTGAGGTAAGAGGCAGTATAAAGCTAAAGGAAGTGACTTACACAAATGCCAAGTAAAGTGGTAATCCAGAGGACTGGGAGAGATAGAGAACACAACAAAGGAAGGCAGAGGAGATATTACCAGCTGCAAAAAGGAAATATGAAAAAAGTGCAAATAATAGAAAGGCAAATAGGAAAAATGTGTGTAAATATATATTAAGTGTTAGAAACATAAACGGCCTGGCACAGAATGGGTGGGGGAAGTCGACAGGTAAAAGGCAGGGATGTCCGACACGAAGCAGGGGAGCTATAAACAAACTGGGAGCGGCAACACGGAGAAGCAGGAAGGGGGATAAGGTACGGAGGAGTCGCACGAGCTAATATGAACTTTTAATATTAATATTAAATACATATGCTAATGATGAATTTCACAGCCTCAGAATAAATATAAGTGCAGGTCGGATGAAAAGTGCATCTGGGGAAGGCAAGTTAGAACAGAATCAGACATAGAGCAGAGTGAATGGAACCAAGGCGAGAAACAGATATGGATGCGGTCTGTGTTGGTGTGGGGGGTGGGGGGATAACAAACATTAAAGGTCAGGTACAGAATCGGTCGGGGAAATAGACAGGTGAAAAACAGGGATTTCAGACATGAAGCAGGGGGAGCCGTAAACGGAGTTGGAGAACAGAGAAGCAGGAAGGGGAATCAGACATAGTGGAGTCGCAATGGGTAGCATGAACTTTTAATATTTCTACTAAATACAAATACTAATTTGGAAATGAATTTAATGTTCAGAGTTTCTCAGCCTCACATTAAATTGAACCCGCTGCTAAACTTTTAAAAGAAAGATTAAATGAAAAGATGAAATTACTTCATCCACAATAAAGATTAACAGGCCGATGAAACTGAAATCTCGTTTGTTTCCCACACACATTTACTGATTCAGTTCCAGTAAGTGAAACCTGGAGCCTGATACTGAAGGGTGTAAATATCCTGATCAAGGCCGAGACTGTTACTCATTAACTGGAGACTTTCTGCAAGGAGATTATAATCATTGCTCGGTTGCTAATAAATAACAATTGGGAAATAACCTGTAACCAGTCATGTGACAGGAATTGTACAAATTCAGGGCAATAAGGATCAGATTAACATTATAATACACCCAATACTGAGATTAATGGAGCCCGGATCAGAATGTGTTACAGTTATACAGAGTTAGAATCGGGACAATGATACGGTCAATTATGGAAAGAGGAGATAATTCCAAACATTTAACGTTTCAACTCAGAGAGTTCACTGTGTCCTTCCCTCTGGTGTTTGATCCCAATAAACTAACAGCGAGCTTTAATGGTTCGATAATAAACAGGATTTTATGGTGAGTGTTAAAATCGAATTGAGGACACGGAACTGAATCTGGCTACAGAATTCAGTTTCAATGCGGGGTCTTCTGAACCACAGATGGAACAGCTGGGGGGATTTGATCTTTTTTTCCACACAAAGAAGTAATGACTTCGCTGATGATACAAAGATTGGTAGGGTGGTAAATAGCGAGGAGGATAGCCTCAGTCTGCAGGACGATATAGATGGGTTGGTCAGATGGGCGGAACAGTGGCAAATGGAATTTAACCCGGAAAAGTGCGAGGTGATGCACTTTGGAGGGACTAACAAGGCAAGGGAATACACAATGAATGGGAGGATCCTAGGCAAGACAGAGGGTCAGAGGGATCTTGGTGTGCAAGTTCACAGATCCCTGAAGGCGGCGGAACAGGTAGATAAGGTGGTAAAGAAGGCATATGGGATACTTGCCTTTATTAGCCGAGGCATAGAATATAAGAGCAAGGAGGTTATGATGGAGCTGTATAAAACACTGGTTAGGCCACAGCTGGAGTACTGTGTGCAGTTCTGGTCGCCACACTACAGGAAGGATGTGATCGCTTTGGAGAGGGTGCAGAGGAGATTCACCAGGATGTTACGAGGGCTGGAGCGCTTCAGCTATGAAGAGAGACTGGGAAGATTGGGTTTGTTTTCCTTGGAGCAGAGGAGGCTGAGTGGGGACATGATTGAGGTGTACAAAATTATGAGGGGCACAGATAGGATGGATACTAAGGAGCTTTTTCCCTTCGTTGAGGGTTCGATAACAAGGGGACATAGATTCAAGGTAAAAGGCGGGAGGTTTAGAGGGGATTTTAGAAAGAACTTTTTCACCCAGAGGGTGGTTGGAGTCTGAAACTCACTGTCTGAAAGGGTTGTGGAGGCAGGAACCCTCACAACATTCAAGAAGCATTTGGATGAGCACTTGAAATGCCATAGCATACAAGGCTACGGACCAAATGCTGGAATATGGGATGAGAGTAGACAGGGCTGATGGCCGGCGCGGACACGATGGGCCGAAGGGCCTCTATCCGTGCTGTATAACTCTATGACTCTAAGACTCTATGACTTTGGTTAAAATATCAGTAATTTGTCAGACCATTTCAATTTGAATGAGACGGTGTGTGATTCAGACCGAGCCCCACACCAGAGAACAGGGCGGGGAGGGATTGTACTGATCAGGCTGAAGATCGTGTTTATGACTTTGATGTGTAACTGATCTTTACCCAGGGTGTGTTCATTAACCTGCAGACCCCACATCCCGAACTTGCCCGGACACTGTGGAAACAGAATCAGGAGCCGCAGCACAAGGTAAGGACCCCGAATATACTGAGCACAATTACAGTGTTTTAAAGTAGACCAATGGGGCTTTCACCGTTTACTTATGAAGTTATTCAATTATATTGAAAGTCGGGGAGTTACTCACGGATCAGAATGTAGGGGTTGTTTATTTCCTGAAATTAACATTCGTGGCAGCGTCATTTAAGAGACTAAAACCTCAACCTATTCTCTCCCGCTAAAATCCTATTATTTAAAATATTATTGGAAGGTATTTCTGAATTATTATATATATTATGAACAAACAGTTGGAGGTTGACGCTTTGCAACATACAACACAGTCCCAACCACCAACATAACCCAGTGTGGTGGCCCGTCTGATTCCAGCCACTGGAGGTTTTCCCTTTGACTCCCGTTGACCTCAGTTTGCTGGAGCTCTTTGGTGCCCCACCCTGTCAAACGCTGCTTGTTGACGGGATGAGTTCCCCTCACTTGTCCTCTGATTGTCCACTCTCGCATCCATTTGTGGATTGACACGATAAAGAAGTCTGAAACCGAGTGGTTCTGGCGGAATCGGTTCTGAGCGCTGGCGGGCAGATTATTGACGAGCGAGTGTTACTTGATGGTCCAACTCCCTCCATCACTTTGCTGATGATTCAGAGGTGACTGATAGGGCGCTGATTGTTCGGGTCCAAATAGTCCTTGATTCTGTGCACTGGACACAGCAGTATTGACATGGAACGTGTGAATTCTCACGTGGCAGGATTGGGGAAAAGGTATAAAAGAGTGGGTGTTCGGAGAGATAACTCGGAATTCGATCAGGCCTTATCAGCTTTGAAAAACCTCGAGCTCAAAACTAGAACCTGTTCGAAATCTTCCCTGAGCAGTAAATGTGCTGTTAAGTTGCATACTTTATTCCGATGAATGTCAATAAATGCTTTGAAACCTATTATATTGAGGAGTAAACTTATCAACTTATAAAGGGAGAACACTTATCACCTAACAGAGAGGGTCAGAAAATAATCTACCCGAGAGAGCCAATGAAAATATCAATTAATTTCAGTGGTTGGAAGGGACAGTGTGGTATTGGTGTGGGACAGGGTCAGTGGGGTGTTGGTGTGGGACTGGGTCAGTGTGATATCGAGGTGGGACTGGGTCAGTGCGATGTTGGTGTGGGACTGGGTCAGTGGGGTGTCGGTGTGGGACTGGGTCAGTGTGATATCGAGGTGGGACTGGGTCAGTGCGATGTCGGTGTGGGACTGGGTCAGTGGGGTGTCGGTGTGGGACTGGATCAGTGGGGTGTGGGTGTGGGACTGGGTCAGTGTGATATCGAGGTGGGACTGGGTCAGTGCGATGTCGGTGTGGAACTGGGTCAGTGGGGTATCGGTGTAGGGCTAGGTCAGTGGGGTGTCGGTGTGGGACTGGGTCAGTGGGGTGTCGGTGTGGGACTGGGTCAGTGGGGTGTGGGTGTGGGATTGGGTCAGTGGGATGTCGGTGTGGGACTGGGTCAGTGGTTTGTGGGTGTGGAATTGGTTCAATGGGGTTTCGGTGTAGGACTGGGTCAATGGTGTGTGAGTGTGGATTTGGGTCAGTGGGGTGACGGTGTGGGACTGGGTCAGTAGGGTGTCGGTGTGGGACTGGGTCAGTGGGATGTCGGTGTGGGACTGGGTCAGTGGGGAGTCGATGTGGGACTTGGTCAGTGGGATGTCGGTGTGGGGCTGGGTCAGCGGGGTGTCAGTGTGGGACTGGGTCAGTGGGGTGTCGGTGTGGGACTGGGTCAGTGGGATGTCGGTGTGGGACTGGGTCAGTGGGGTGTCGGTGTGGGACTTGGTCAGTGGGATGTCGGTGTGGGGCTGGGTCAGCGGGGTGTCGGTGTGGGATTGGGTCAGTGGGGTGTCGGTGTGGGACTCGGTCAGTGGGATGTCGGTGTGGGTCTGGGTCAGTGGGGTGTCGGTGTGGGACTGGTTCAGTGGGGTTTCGGTGTACGACTGGGTCAGTGGTGTGTGGTGTGGATTTGGGTCAGTGGGGTGAAGGTGCAGGGCTGGTTCGGCGTTGTGTGGGTCCGGGACTGCGCTTTTGGGGCTGAGGAACAACACGTGAACTGTACAGGGTCGGTGAGAAGGCAATCTCCAAGTTACAGATCTTCACTGAAAAGAAAAGATGCTTTGAAGATGAAACTCGATACACACATGAGGGAGTAAGGAATAGAAGGATATGCTGATCGGGTTAGATCAAGCTGGATTGGAGGAGGCTCGTCTACTGCATAAACACTGGCACGGACGAGTTGGGCCGAATGGTCTATTTCTGTGCCGTACATTCTGCGCGATTCTGTACAAAACAGGGGAGTGACGAGGCTGCATTTTATGAATCAGTTTTGTAAAATGAGAATATCGAAAGCTTTTCTCTAATTCTGTATCGTGGAACAAGCGAACTCCTCCGGTGGAACAGGGAGATTCCAATCGCCCAATCAGAGAGCGTGGAATGTTGTGTAAAAGTGGACTGAATTTAACTTGTTCTATAACACTAAACCACAAATGAGAATTTTGTGTTACAGAGGAGAGGGTTTGATTAAAGAGACGAACCCACATTGACCCGCGAGTGAATAGTTAGACACGAGTATCTCCATCTCCAGCCTCTCTTTCCTCTCAATGTTTTGACTCCTCCCGAATTTCTGCCCATCTTTCTCACAACTCCATGTGTGAATCTCTCCAAGCTGGTTTCCCCTCCTGTCACAGCACCGAAATGGCAATACTCAAAATCACAAATAACACCTTCTATTGCTGTGACCGTGGTAAACTATCCCTCCTCATTCTTCTCCACCTCTGCAGCCTTTGACAAGGTCGAACTCGATATCCTCCTCCAACGCCTCTCCTCCATTGTCCAGCTCATTGGGACTGCCCTCACTTGGTTCCACTTTTACCTGTCCAGTCGTAGCCGGAGAATCTCCTGAAATGGCTTCTCTGCTCCCGTACTGTGAACTCTGGGAATCCCCCATGGATCTAACCTCACCCCTTCCTATTTCTCATCTCGTGTTGGAGACATTATATGAAGACAAGGGTTCAGCTTTCACATGTACACTGGCAACACTCTGCTCTACCAATCCACAATCTCTCCAGGCCCATTCACTGCCTCTGATTTGTCACGCTGCTCGTCCGACGTCCAGTCTGAGACGAGCTGCATATTTCTCCAATTAAACATTGGGAAGACCGAAGACACCATCTTGAACCCCAACCACGAATTCCGTTCCCTCGCAAAACACAAACACAAGTGGAGAATTCTGATTCTAAAACAGCAGTCAAATCTACCACATATATTCATGCTGCTTTCTGAGATTGAATAACTCCTAATGATATGACAAACATGAATGCTGTGCATCACCTAACGGTTCAAAGTTACACGATTCATAACATAATACATTGGTGTTAATATTAGAACAGTGGTAAATCTGTTCACCTCCTATAGTGCTCATTAGTGTTAATATTAGAACAGTGGTAAATCTCCTCACCTCCTACAGTGCTCATTAGTGTTAATATCAGAACAGTGGTAAATCTCCTCACCTCCTACAGTGCTCATTAGTGTTAATATTAGAACAGTGGTAAATCTCCTCACCTCCTAGAGTGCTCATTAGTGTTAACGTTAGAACAGTGGTAAATCTCCTCACCTCCTACAGTGCTCATTGGTGTTGATATCAGAACAGTGGTAAATCTCATCACCTCTTACAGTGTTCATTAGTGTTAATATCAGAACAGTGGTAAATCTCCTCACCCCCAACAGTGCTCATTAGTGTTACTATTAGAACAGTGGTAAATCTCCTCACCTCCTACAGTATTCATTAGTGTTAATATTGGAACAGTGGTAAATTTCCTCACCTCATACACTGCTCAATAGTCAGGTGATGACACCATGAGAAATATGGTAAATAGCTTCTAATATAAGCACCAATCAGGACACATCTCCACCCACACACGGACATGTCACTGCCCATCGGGACCAGAGGAATCACACCCAGGTATATATTGTATATGTGAATAGATATCATATGGAAGATAACCATCTTCAGCCAGAAGTCCCGAGTGGATGATCCATCTCTGCCTCCTCCCGATATCCGCACCATCACAGATCCAGTCTTCAGCCAATTCGATTCAATGCACGTGACATCAAGAAACGGCTGAGTGCACTGGAGAAAATAAAGACGATCGGCCCCGACAACATACCAGCGATCGTGCTGAAGATTCGTGCTCCAGAATTCGCTGTGCCTCTAGCCAAGCTGTTCCAGTACAGCGACAACACTGGCATCTACCCGACAATGTGGAAATTTGTTAGGGATGTCCTGTCCACAAAAAGCAGGACAAATCCAATCCGGCCAATTACCGCTCCATCAGTATACTCTCAATCATCAGCAAAGTGATGGAATATGTCGTCGACAGTGCTATCAAGCAGCACTTGCTCAACAAATAACCTGCTCACCGATGCTCAGTTTGGATTCCGCCAGGACCACTTGACTCCAGACCTTATTACAGTCTTGATCCAAATATGGATTCTAGAGGTGAGGTGGGAGTGACTGCGCTCCATATGAAGGCAGCATTTGACCGAGTGTGGCACCAAGGAACCCCAGTAAAATTGAAGCCAATTGGATTCAGGGGGAAAACTCTAATTTGGCTCGAGTGATACCAAGCACAAAGGAAGATGGTAGTGGTTGATGGAGGCCAATCATCTCAGCCCCAGGACATTGCTGCAGGAGTTCCTCAGGGCAGCGTCCTCGGCCCAACCATCTTCAGCTGCTTCATAAATGAGGTTCCCTCCATCATAAGGTCACAAATTGGGATGTTCGCTGATGATTGCACAGTGTTCAGTTTCATTCGTAAGCCCACATATAATGAAGCAGTCCGTGCCCGCAAGCAGTAAGACCTGGACAATATCTAGGATTCGGCTGATAAGTGGCAATTAACATTTGCGCCAGAAAAGTTCCAGGCAATTACCATCTCCAACAAGAGAGGGTCTAACCACGTCCCCTTTATATTCAACGGCATTAACATCGCCGAAATCCACACCATCAAACACCTGTGTTTCACGATTGACCAGAAACTTAACTGGACCAGCCACGTAACTACTCTTGCTACAAAAGCAGGTCAGAGGCTTGGTATTCTGCGGCGAGTCACTCACCTCCTGACTCCCCAAAGCCTTTCCACCATCTACGGGACACACTTCAGAGGTTTGATGGAATAATCTCCACCTGCCTAGATCAGTGCAGCTCCAACAACTCTCAAGAAGCTCGACATCATCCAGAACAAAACAGCCCGCTTGATTGGCACCCCAACCACTACTCTAAACATTCACTCCCTCCACCACCGGCGCACCGTTGCTGCAGTGTGTACCATCCACAGGATGCACTGCAGCAATTCACCAAGGCTTCTTCGACAGCACCTCCCAAACCCGCGAACTCTACCACCTAGAAGGACAAGGGCAGCAGGCACATGGGAACAAAACCACCTGCAAGTTCCCCTCCAAGTCACAAACCATCCCGACTTGGAAATATATCGTCATTCCTTCATTGTCGCTGGGTCAAAATCCAGGCACTGCCTTCCTAACGGCACTGTGGTATAACCTTCATCACACGGACTGAAGCAGTTCAAGAAGGCGGCTCCTCACCACCATCTCAAGGGTAATTAGGGGTGGGCAATAAATTCTGGCATCGCCAGCGACGCCCACATCACATGAACGAAAAAAATGATCAGAAAGTATCTGAATTTAAAAACGAAACTCAATAACTCACAAATATTCAACACAATCTGTGACTAAACATTATACAGTTGCCCCAGACTGTGTAAAACCGAGTCATTTAGTTCATTTATTTTCACCCTGCGCCATGTTTCCCGCCAGAATATTCACTACCTCAGGAATATGGCTGGTTCTGCCTGCACTGTGAGTAAATGTTACCAATGGGCACTCCCAGTGCAGAGTCTCGGCCGACGAGAGCAAGTCTGGAACTGGGTTGTGGAGATCAGCGGGACTCAATGGATTTCACTGGGCAGCTGTCTGTGTCACACCTGATGTGGAGTATTGATCATAACACTCCGGAAATGCTCGATCCCAGAACTAACAGCTGTTGTACTGATGGGGGAGGACGGACTTGGTATCATGTTCAACAAGGCAACGTTATCCTGCTCATTTTAATATTTCTGTCTAAACCTTCTGTTAATATTATATTTATTGCAGAGCATCAGAATCTGGGAACGTCTGTCACCACTATGGCTGAAGGTTCAAACAGGGGAGAAGATCCAACATCTTCAACAAGAATGAGAATGGACACAGGTCGGTTCAGAAAATTCATCAAAATAAAATTTCTGTCCTGACAAAGGGTCCAGATCACTAACAGGAACCTGCAGCTCACACAGGAAGAGGTAACAGCACAGATACTGTGTAGATAGAGGGAAGTGAGTAACGATCTAGAGGGACAGTGCAGTCGAAGATGGAGGTATCTCCTGATACTGGAACTGTCCAATAGATACCAGGTTGTGGGGACTGTAAGGTGGATAGAGACAGGGACTCAGAGGATGGTCTTCCTGAGTAACAGTGTCAGACTGGGGAGCAGGGGGACTCCCCGAGTGGGATGGGGGTGAGAGGCAGGTGGGACACAGGAATCGGAGAGCGATAGTGGTGGGAGATTCTTTCGTCAGGGGAATAGACAGAATCTTCTGCAGCCCTGAGGAGATCCCGAATGGTAAGTTGCCTCCCTGCTGTCGGAGTGAACAACATCCTGGAACAGGTGGGACCATCTCTGTTAAGGAAAGGAGAGCAGAGAATAGCCATTGTCGGAACCAATAACACGGATTGAAGTACGATAATGGAGGGAATATTAAGACTGAGGCTCTAGACTATAAAGCAAGACCTCCAGGTGGTGATCTCCGGATTGTTTTACACTAGGCCACTTAAGGAGGGAAATATGAGGCAGGTCAATGTGTGGCTGCAGGGCTGGAGCAGGAGGGAAGGGTTAACGGTCTCGGGGAGTAGTGTAAGTTCAGGGAGAAGGGAAGGGATGGTCACGGTCTGAACTGACCAACAATGGTTTTACAGACTGGGTGAATGGGGCAGTTGGAGGGATTCAGTTGACATGACTGGAGGGTGAGAAATATCCGGGTCTGAGGCGAGAGAGTGGAATTAATAAAACTGTTGTAGGAGAAACAAAAGATTTATGAAATAGTGAAAAGTTATTAGCAGGTAGAAAGGAAGGTGGTTTTGAACTATTGAAAGATAAATTTACATGATATTGAAAAAAACGAAGAAACGAAAACGGGGCAACATACCGAAAAATCGGAGTCAGGATTAGTTTTATGTCTGTGAATTATTATTATTTTTTTTTTATTCGTTCACGGGATGTGGGCGTCGCTGGCGAGGCCGGCATTTATTGCCCATCCCGAATTGCCCTCGAGAAGGTGGTGGTGAGCCGCCTTCTTGAACCGCTGCAGTCCGTGTGGTGACGGTTCTCCCACAGTGCTGTTAGGAAGGGAGTTCCAGGATTTTGACCCAGCGACAATGAAGGAACGGCGATATATTTCCAAGTCGGGATGGTGTGTGACTTGGAGGGGAACGTGCAGGTGGTGTTGTTCCCATGCACCTGCTGCCCTTGTCCATCTAGGTGGTAGAGGTCGTGGGTTTGGGAGGTGCTGTCGAAGAAGCCTTGGCGAGTTGCTGCAGTGCATCCTGTGGATGGTGCACACTGCAGCCACTGTGCGCCGGTGGTGAAGGGAGTGAATGTTTAGGGTGGTGGATGGGGTGCCAATCAAGCAGGCCGCTTTATCTTGGATGGTGTCGAGCTTCTTGAGTGTTGTTGGAGCTGCACTCATCCAGGCAAGTGGAGAGTATTCCATCACACTCCTGACTTGTGCCTTGTAGATGGTGGAAAGGCTTTGGGGAGTCAGGAGGTGAGTCACTCGCCGCAGGATACCCAGCCTCTGACCTGCTCTCGTAGCCACAGTATTTATATGGCTGGTCCAGTTAAGTTTCTGGTCAATGGTGACCCCCAGGATGTTGATGGTGGGGGATTCGGCGATGGGAATGCCGTTGAATGTCAAGGGGAGGTGGTTAAACTCTCTCTTGTTGGAGATGGTCATTGCCTGGCACTTATCTGGCGCGAATGTTACTTGCCACTTATCAGCCCAAGCCTGGATGTTGTCCAGGTCTTGCTGCATGCAGGCTCGGACTGCTTCATTATCTGAGGGGTTGCGAATGGAACTGAACACTGTGCAGTCATCAGCGAACATCCCCATTTCTGACCATATGATGGAGGGAAGGTCATTGATGAAGCAGCTGAACATGGTTGGGCCTAGGACACTGCCCTGAGGAACTCCTGCAGCAATGCCCTGGGGCTGAGATGATTGCCCTCCAACAACCACTAACATCTTCCTTTGTGCTTGGTATGACTCCAGCCACTGGAGAGTTTTCCCCCTGATTCCCATTGACTTCAATTTTACTCGGGCTCCTTGGTGCCACACTCGGTCAAATGCTGCCTTGATCTCAAGGGCAGTCACTCTCACCTCACCTCTGGAATTCAGCTCTTTTGTCCATGTTTGGACCAAGGCTGTAATGAGGTCTGGAGCCGAGTGGTCCTGGCGGAACCCAAACTGAGCATCGGTGAGCAGGTTATTGGTGAGTAAGTGCCGCTTGATAGCACTGTCGACGACACCTTCCATCACTTTGCTGATGATTGAGAGTAGACTGTTGGGGCGGTAATTGGCCGGATTGGATTTGTCCTACTTTTTGTGGACAGGTCATACCTGGGCAATTTTCCACATTGTCGGGTGGATGCCAGTGTTGTAGCTGTACTGGAACAGCTTGGCTAGAGGCGCAGCTAGTTCTGGAGCACAAGTCTTCAGCACGACAGCTGGGATGTTGTCAGGGCCCATAGCCTTTGCTGTAACCAGTGCACTCAGCCGTTTCTTGATATCACGTGGAGTGAATCGAATTGGCCGAAGACTGGCTTCCGTGATGGTGGGGATATCGGGAGGAGGCTGAGTTGGATTATCCACTCGGCACTTCTGGCTGAAGATGGTTGCAAACGCTTCAGCCTTGTCTTTTGCACTCACGTGCTGGACTCCGCCATCATTGAGAATGGGGATGTTTGCAGAGCCTCCTCCTCCCGTTAGTTGTTTAATTGTCCACCACCATTCACGACTGGATGTGGCAGGACTGCAGAGCTTTGATCTGATCCGTTGGTTGTGGAATCGCTTAGCTCTGTCTATCGCATGTTGCTTCCGCTGTTTAGCATGCATGTCGTCCTGAGTTGTAGCTTCACCAGGTTGGCACCTCATTTTTAGGTACGCCTGGTGCTGCTCCTAGCATGCTCTTCTACACTCTTCATTGAACCAGGGTTGATCCCTGGCTTGTTGGTAATGGTAGAGTGAGGAATATGCCGGGCCATAAGGTTACAGATTGTGCTGGAATACAATTCTGCTGCTGCTGATGGCCCACAGCGTCTCATGGATGCCCAGTTTTGAGCTGCCAGATCTGTTCTGAATCTATCCCATTTAGCACGGTGGTAGTGTCACACAACACGTTGGATGGTGTCCTCAGTGCGAAGACGGGATTTCATCTCCACGAGGACTGTGCGGTGGTCACTCCTACCAATACTATCATGGACAGATGCATTTGCGACAGGTAGATTGGTGAGGACGAGGTCAAGTAAGTTTTTCCCTCGTGTTGGTTCGCTCACCACCCGCCGCAGGCCCAGTCTAGCAGCTATGTCCTTCAGGACTCGGCCAGTAGTGGTGCAACCGAGCCACTCTTGGTGATGGACATTGAAGTCCCCCACCCAGAGTACATTTTGTGCCCTTGCTACCCTCAGTGCTTCCTCGAAGTGGTGTTCAACATGGAGGAGGACTGATTCATCAGCTGAGGGAGGACAGTAGATGGTAATCAGCAGGAGGTTTCCTTGCCCATGTTTGACCTGATGCCATGAGACTCCCAGGGTTGAGGACTCCCAGGGCCACTCCCTCCTGACTGTATATCACTGTACCGCCACCTCTGGTGGGTCTGTCCTGCCGGTGAGACAGGACATACCCAGGGATGGTGATGGAAGAGTCTGGGACGTTGGCTGAAAGATATGATTCTGTGAGTATGGCGATGTCAGGCTGTTGCTTGACTCGTCTGTGGGACAGCTCTCCCAATTTTGGCACAAGTCCCCAGATGTTGGTAAGGAGGACCTTGCAGGGTCGACTGGGCTTGGTGTTTTGCCGTTGTCGTGTCCGGTGCCTAGTGGTCCGATGCCGGGTGGTCCGCCCGGTTTTATTCTTATTATGACTTTTCGGAGCGAGATTTTACAACTGAGTGGCTTGCTCGGCCATTTCAGAGGGCAATTAAGAATCAACCACATTGCTGTGGGTCTGGAGTCACAAAGAGGCCAGACCGGGTGAGGGCGGCAGGCTTCCTTCACTGAAGGACATTCGTGAACCAGATGGGTTTTTCCGTCAATCCAGTCGTTTCATGGCCATCATTACTGATACCAGTATTTTAATTCCAGTTTTTTTTTATTTAATTAATTGAATTTAATAAATTAATTGAATTTAAATTCGCCAGCTGCCGTGGCGGGATTTGAACTCATGACTCCGGATTTTAGTCCAGGTCTCTGGATTACCAGCCCAGTAACATAACCACTATGCTACCGTACCCAACTTTGCAAATGTGTTTGCAATACAAATCATTGCAAACACATTTGCAAAGTCAGAATCTATTAAATATAAGACAAGGTCTGAGTTTTCACAGGACTCAGAGCGAAATGTTCCTGATTATAATATTTTGAGTGGAGAGAAAAATAGTTCTGGACGCCAGTATTAATAAAGGTTCCATGACATAGTTGGAACAATAATAACTTGCGTTTGTGTAGCAACACGAATGCAGTAAAACGACCCAGGGCGCCTCACAGGTACGAGTATCCAAAATAAATTTGACACTGACTCAAATAAGGAGATATGAGGGCGGGAGACCAATAGCTTGGGCAAAGAGGTAGGTTTTAAGGAGCGTCTTCCATGAGAACAGACAGGTAGAGAGAAGGAGAGGTTTAGAATATAAAGGTGTCCAGGGAGCTATGTTAAGATAGAATCCATATCTACCCAATTAAGCAATAGGATAAAGCAGCCCGCTTGATTGGCACCCCATCCACCACACTAAACATTGGGCTCATAAGTGGCAAGTAACATTCGCGCCAGATAAGTGCCAGGCAAAGACCATCTCCAACAAGAGACAGTCTAACCATCTCCCCCTGACATTCAACGGCATTACCATCAACATCCTGGGGGTCAGGATTGACCAGAAACTGAACTGGACCAGCCATAGAAATACTGTGGCTACGAGAGCAGGTCAGAGGCTGGGTATTCTGCGGCGAGTGACTCACCTTCTGACTCCCCAAAGCCTTTCCACCATCTACAAGGCACAAGTCAGGAGTGTGATGGAATACTCTCCACTTGCTTGGATGAGTGCAGCTCCAACAACACTCAAGAAGCTCGACACCATCCAAGATAAAGCAGCCCGCTTGATTGGCACCCCATCCACCACACTAAACATTCACTCCCTTCACCACCGGCGCACTGTGGCTGCAGTGTGTACCATCCACAGGATGCACTGCAGCAACTCGCCAAGGCTTCTTCGACAGCACCTCCCAAACCCGCGACCTCTACCACCTCGAAGGACAAGAGCAGCAGGCACATGGGAACAACACCACCTGCACGTTCCCCTTCAAGTCACACACCATCCAGACTTGGAAATATATCGCCGTTCCTTCATTGTCGCTGGGTCAAAATCCTGGAACTCCCTTCCGAACAGAACTGTGGGAGAACCGTCACCACACGGACTGCAGCGGTTCAAGAAGGCGGCTCACCACCACCTTCTCAAGGGCAATTAGGGATGGGCAATAAATGCTGGCCTCGCTAGCGACGCCCACATCCCGTGAACGAATAAAAGAAAAAAGAAAAAAATTCCCAGTGGGTTTTGCAGGCCAGCAATCAGTGGAGATTAGATAGAGCGGGAAGTGCGGGAAACTAGTTGTGGATAAAGGTTTGGTGAGATACAAAATATTTCCTTTAGCTTCAAAAAATGATGGTGGAAGTGAAAATGTTGGTGTGCTAGAGGAGAATGTGGGCCCAGAGTTCGAGATAACTGCAGAGAAGGATTTGGATCTGAGGAACATCGCCGAGGTGGATAAATCACTGGGCCCAGAGATAACACACCCGAGGCTGTTAAAGGAAGTCAGAGAGGAGACAGGAGGGACCCTGACCACAATTTCTCAATCCTCGATTGTTATCAAAAATACCCAGGTGGACTGAAGGAGCCCAATTAATGTCTCTGGTAAAATAAGAAGAGAGGGTTAACTGGTAACTGGAGACCAATTAGTCTCCGTCAGTAGTGGGCAAACTCCTTGAATCTGTAATTCCAGGTCGAATTAGTGAACATTTAGAGATACAGGGGATGATCAGGGGAGGCTGGAACTGATTCGCTACAGACAAGTCGCATTTGACAAATTTAATACAGCTTTGTTGAGAGGTGACTATATCGATCGATGGAATGTAGCACATGCGGTGTATATGGGTTTTCAGAAGGTTTTTGATAATGTGACTCACAGGAGGCTTCAGCCGTTTGGAATAAGAGGAAATGTAGCCACCCGGATAGAAAGTCGATAATGTATTTAGTTTTCTCCATTTTTCTCACAGATCCGAACGCTGCAATCACTGAGTTCCTGACAAAGTGCGACGATTACCAACTGTTCCAGTTGACGAAATTCTACCGGGACAGACTGGAACAGGCGATTGAAGAAGTGGTCGACGGAGTCAGCTCGTTGTTAACATACGAGAGGCATTTTAGTGGACTGGAGCATCGGGTAAGTGGAAGGGACACATAATGTTTTTTTATTTGTTCATGAGCTGTAGGCGTCGCTGGCGAGACCAGCATTTATCCCCCATCCCTAATTGCCCCTTGAGAAGGTGGTGGTGAGCCTCCTTCTTGAACCGCTACAGTCCGTGTGGTGAAGGTTCTCCCACAGTGCTGTTCAGAAGGGATTTCCAGGATTTTGACCCAGCGACGAAAATTGAACGGCGATATATTTCCAAGTCGGGATGGTGTGTGACTTGGAGGGGAACGTGCAGGTGGTGTTCCCATTACCTGCTGCCCTTGTCCTTCTAGGTGGTAGAGGTCGCGGGTTTGGGAGGTGCTGTCGAAGAAGCCTTGGCGAGTTTCTGCAGTGCATCCTGTGGATGGTACCCACTGCAGCCACTTTGCGCCGGTGGTGAAGGAAGTGAATGTTTAGGGTGTTGGATGGGGTGCCAATCAAGCGGGCTGCTTTGTCCTGGATGGTTTCGAGCTTCTTGAGTGTTGTTGGAGCTGCACCATTCCAGGCAAGTGGAGAGTATTCCTTGTAGAATGAGTTTGGTTTATTTAAACATCAGAGAACTAACGGGATATCAGATCTTGGAATCATAGGATGTGACAGAACTGAAACAGGCCAAATAGGAAAGAAATGGATCAAACTGAAAATACAGTGAATCTGAAACAATGATACGAAGAGGTGAAAATGCCCAATGGATCGGTCAGTGTCCGTACAAAGGACAGGGGAAAGTTTCGGATATAACTCTTGTGTGGACTGAAAACAAAAGGCAAACAGTTTAAGTGGGACTGGGAAAAGGAGAGACCAATATATTCATTATTATCCTTTACAGAAAGTCGTTGATCTCGTGGAGAAGGGAAACAGGGCGGACAGTTCCAAACTTGTCCTAAATCTGGTGATGGAGAAAGGCTCTCGGGCCCGAAGGGTGATGTGGGAATCCTTTGTGAAAATGCACCATGCGGTACCAAAGTTGGACAAAATACTGAAAGAGATGCAGGAACTTGGTACAGTAAAATCACAAACTGAATTCAATTCCAGATTGAAACACGGCAGAATTTATTATAATATTACACAGATCTGATTTCATGAAATCTAATTGATTTAAACAGGTCCTGATCCATTTGATTATATGAACATCGGACGAGGTTTACCTGAAATACCCAGTCACCTGAAAGGTAAGTGATGAAATGGGGATTTCAAACCGTTTATTTCACCTTTGAGAATCAGAATGTTTGACTGTAGCCTTTTGATAAGAGATTGTCAGAATCTGGGAATCAGAAGTTGAAAGGAAGGCGGGAACAGAATAAACTTTGATTTTGATTTCTTAATAAACTTCAAATCGTCTGCGCGATCCGTTAGTATTCGCTGTTCTCAATTATTTGCAATTTTGCAGATGTTTTATTACTCCAGCTAATCCAGGCGCTGATTACGAACAGTTGTGAAAAAAAGTTCATGCCTGGCAGGACCCTGATACACTGTGAATCCCCATACATACCTGGAACGTTCCTGATACACTGTGAATCCCCATACACATCTGGAAGGTTCCTGATACACTGTGAATCCCCATACACACCTGGAAGGTTCCTGATACACTGCAAATCCCCATACACACCTGGAAGGATCCTGATACACTGCGAATCCCCATGCACACCTGGAAGGATCCTGATACACTGTGAATCCCAATACATACCTGGAAGGTTCCTGATACACTGCGAATCCCCATACACACCTGGCAGGATCCTGATACACTGCGAATCCCGCTAAAAACCTGGCAGGATCCTGATACACTGTGAATACCCATGCACACCTGGCAGGATTCTGATACACTGTGAATCCCCATACACACGTGGCAGGATCCTGATACACTGAGAATCCCCATACACATCTGGCAGGATCCTGCTCACTTCGAATCCCCATACACACCTGGCAGGATCCTGATACACTGTGAATCCCCATACACACGTGGCAGGATCCTGATACACTGAGAATCCCCATACACATCTGGCAGCATCCTGCTCACTTCGAATCCCCATACATATCCAGCAGGATCCTGATACAATGTGAATCTCCATTCACACCGGGCAGGATCCTTATACACTGTGAATCCGCTTACACACCTGGCCGGATAGTGATAGTCTGTGAGTCCCCATTCACATTTGGCAGGATCCAGATACAGAGTGAATTCCCATACACACCTGGCAGGATCCTGAGACACTGTGAATCCCCAGACACACCTGGCAGGATCCAGATACACTGTGAACCCCCATACACACCTGGCAGGACCCTGATACACTGTGAATCCTCATACTCAATTAGCAGGATCCTGATACACTATGAATCAACAAACACACTTGGCAGGATCCTGATATATTGTGAATCCTATACACAACTCCAGTGTACCCCACAGATGCTTTCGGCTCACAATCGATGAGCAGTGCTTTGTGCCAGACGTCACGGTTTACCTGCGCCCCGAGAAAGCTGCTCACAATCAGCTGTAGGGAACGAGGTGGAGAAATTCGAAATATAAAAAATGATATAATTTCACAAAGTGTTCGATCTGATCTGAGAAGATGTACAGATGTTTACACAATAGATCATTAATCCTTGGAGAAATGTGAGGGAAAGACAATGTTCAGGGTAATTCGGAAGTTTTTGGCTAGCTTCCTAATGGCAATGAAAGAGAGAACTTATTCTACTCAAAGACTAGTCCTTTAATTCAGAGTCTTTTTAGACCCAATGGAATGACTGAGGCCAGTGAAAGAGAGAACTTATTCTACTCAGAGAATAGTCCTTTAACTCAGGGTCTTTTTAGATCCAATGGAATGACTGATGGAAACAGATTTGTAATTTCCCAAACCTGCATGGTCGGAAATTTAGACCAAAATGAAACAACGGAGTATAATTATTGGGAGAACAGTTGAAATGAACTGTGAATGTTTTCTGCTCCAACATTGCACTGAGTGATGTGGGCAGTAGTTCTAATTCTAATTCTAATCGGTGATATGACAGGACTGTTCGGAAAGCACATTCGATGTTGGTGTAAAACGGCCGAAAAATTGTTCGCAATTTCTGAAACACAATATAACATGAGAATGATGAGGGACAGGAAAAGGCCATTTGGCCCAAATAAGCCTGTCCCTGTTGGAGAGATGACCCCACCTCCCCCTCCTCTCAGTGCATCCACAGAAACACGTTCAATTGTCTCTTCACCCCACTTACACTGCCCCTTTAGTGTCCTTCCCAGGCTCTCTCGCCCTTAGGGTGAGAAAATGACCCTGACTTCCCTTTCCCGTTTTTAATTACTTTGTTGATTGTGAGCATGTTTCCTGTTTCCGTTGAATATATTCAAGAATGAGATCGATAGATTTTTGGACACGAAGGGAATCAATGTATATGTGGACAGGGTGGGCAAGTGGATTTGAGGGAGATGAGCCATGACCTTAATGAATGGCGGAGCAGGCTCGAGGTGGTGTATGGCCTAATCCTGCTTCTATTTCTTATGTTCTTCTGTTCTTACTAATGTTGGGAATTCCACTGAAACATTTTAATCCAGAATTCGCTTGCACAAACAAAATAAACCAAACCCTCTCGCCATTCCGTGAACCGAAAGTCCGAATACCTAACATCATCATTCTGATTCCACTCTGTACCTTGAGAATGGCAGTAATCGTTACCTGTGAAAAGGTGACGAAAGAAATGTACATTATACCCCAGAGAATCTGCCCGAGTCCTGAAACAAAAGCAATTTAACTGCTGTGTATTCAATCTGTCCCTCTCCCAGTGCCCACAATATCGCAGATAACCTGCCCGAGGTCTGATACAATAACAGTGGACCTTCTGTCTATTCACAGGCTGTCCCTTTCCCGGTGTGCACAATATCCCAGATAACCTGCCGAGTTCTGATACAATAACAGTGGGACTTCTGTCCATCCGCAGTCTGTCCCTCTGCCAGTGTCCACAATATCCCAGATAACCTGCCCGAGGTCCGATACAATTACAGTGGAACTTCTGCCCATTAACAGTCTGTCCCTCTCCCAGTGCCCACAATATCCCAGATAACATACCCGAGGTCTGATACAATAACAGTGGGACTTGTGTCCATTTAGTCTTTCCTTCTCCCTGTGCCCACAATATCGCAGATAACCTGCCCGAGGTCCGATACAATAACAGTGGAACTTCTGTCCATTCACAGTCTGTCCCTCTCCCAATGCCCACAATATCCCAGATAACATGCCCGAGGTCTGATACAATAACAGTGGAACTTCTGTCCTTCATAGTCTGTCCCTCTCCCAGTATCCACAATATCTCAGATAACCTGCCCGAAGTCTGATACAATAATAGTGGAACTTCTGTCCATTCACAGTCTGTCCCTCTCCCAATGCACACAATAACCTATTTCCCATTTCCGCAGAGGGTCAGCACCACTGACGGTTTCATAAATTATTCCACTGGAACCTCAAGTTTCGGATAACCAGAATCACGTTTGGATTCGCAATGAGATGTCCATGGTACAGGGCAGGGCTGATAGTATTAACCATCAGAGTGAAAATATCACCTTCACAGAAATCTCCATGTTCAGAAAATATTAGAATCAAGTGAGGATTTGCAACTTTTCTAAGCCCTTGTTCACTTTCAAGCGAGGTTTTCAGTAACTGAGTTTAATTTCCTGCTCACACCTCTATTGAAGCTGTGAATTAAATCTCGCAACATTTTACTGAATATTAAAGTGATATTGAGAATCTGTTTTTATGCCAAGACAACTAACAAGGAGAACCGCTTCCTGTCTGTTCTAATTGAAGATGTTCAACAGAAACACAAGGAAACACTCCGGGTCCAAACTGAAACACTGAGAGTGAACACGATCCTAATAAAGGAGAAGGTTAAGATTTTCCAGCTGGTCACTCTATACACTGAGCTAACGGTCATTTCTACTGTTCGAGATCGGACACTTGTAGAACATGAACTGCTGGCAAGAGGCCGAGACCATGAAGAGTGGAGAGAGAAACACCTCCGGAGAGAACTGGAAAAAATCCGAACTGATCAATTGTTCCAGAGCAGTTTTACCCAGAGAAAATACAAATCTGGGAGTTCAGCAGCAGTGAGCGGAGTCGCGGGGATTGGAAAAACAACAATGGTACAAAAGATTGTTTATGACTGGGCCACTGGGAAAATATACCCACACTTTCAATTTGTTTTCAGTTTTAAATTCCGGGATTTGAACGCGATTAACTGTAGAATAAACCTGAGGAATCTGACACTGGATCTGTATCCTTACTTTGGGAATATTCTGGGAGAGCTCTGGAAGAACCCAGAGGGATTACTGTTTATATTCGATGGTTTAGATGAATTCAAGGACAGTATCGATTTTACTGACAATCAGAGAAATACAGAACCTCAGTACATGTGCACAGACCCTGAAGACTGGTGTGAAGTTTCTGACATTGTGTACAGTTTAATACAACACAAGCTGCTCCCAGGATGTTCAGTGTTGGTGACCAGCCGACCCACTGCATTACATTTGTTGGAAAAGGCTGAGATCAGTGTCTGGGCTGAAATCCTGGGATTTGTTGGTGAAGAACGGAAGGAATATTTCAACAAGTATTTTGAAGATCAGGCGGTGGCAGCAGCTGTATTCAAACATATGGAGGAGAACGAGATCCTGTACACCATGTGTTACAACCCTTCCTACTGCTGGATCCTCGGTCTGTCTCTGGGTCCAATCTTCACACAAAGAGACAGGAAACAGCAGCGAGTTCCCAAGACCATCACCCAACTATATTCCTATTATATTTACAACATTCTGAAAAACCATGGCCGAGAGATTGAATCCCCCCGTGATGTATTACTGAAGATCGGTGAGATGGCCTTCACAGGAGTCTCCGAGAAGAAGATTGTGTTTAGAAATGGAGATTTGATCAAGTACAATCTGCAACCTTCCCAGTTCCTGTCTGGGTTCATGATGGAACTTTTGGAGAGAGATGATTCTGCCCAGAGTGTGGTTTACACATTCCCGCACCTCACCATCCAAGAGTTTGTCGCCGCACTCGCACAATTCCTGACTCCAGATCCAGGGGACATCCGGAAACTCCTCAGTGAAGCCCACAGCAAGGAAGATGGGCGATTTGAGATATTCCTCCGTTTTGTTGTTGGTCTCTCCTCCTCACAGTCAGCTCGGCCCCTGGAGGAGTTTCTGGGTCCATTTCTTCATCAAATAATCTGCGGAGTGATTGACTGGGTGAAGGAGAAGGTTGAAGGAGAGATTGGAAACACATCGAATGAAACTGGTAAAAGGAACCTCCTGAACACATTCCACTACCTGTTTGAGTCTCAGAATCAAACACTGGCTCGGGTCACAGTGGGATCTGTGGAAACACTTACATTTAGTGGATTGCGACTGACCCCGATTGACTGTGCGGTGCTGTCTCATGTCATTGGACTCTGTGATGCAATAAAAGTCCTCGATCTGGAGAGCTGCTCCATTCGGTGTGAAGGACTCCAGCGGCTGGAACCTGCACTGCACAAATGCCAGGTGTTGAGGTAACTGTTTATTTGTCTCTAACTGTTTGGTCAATTGTCGAACAGTCACGGATTGTATTGTTGCTCCGTAATGAAGAGAAACAAACAGTTCAATTAAACCAGAGAGAAGCAGATTCAACACAAATATGACAAATGATAAGAGGATCGGTTAGTAATTCCCTCAGGACTGGAGAATCTCAAATGGATCCTTGTGAACAAGTCGGGATTTTACAGCCTTTATCGGATCAGTAAATACAGGTCACTGAAAGAGTCTGATAATTTAATTTTAATAAATAATATTTATTGCTGTTTTTCTCACTGCCTGAGATACGTCCATTGAAGAGGATCCTCTCACTGTTCCTTGCACGTAGACTGACACTAATTGCAGCAGTCTGTGTGTTGGAGCATCCCACCCTCTTCCCGAGGTGTGGGGACAAGTGACAGTCACCGGACTGTCAACGTGTGTAGGAGAGGGAAGCAGAAACACCAAACATTCAGTAACAAAGAGCAAAACACAGCTTTCGGGCATTCAACCGCCAGTGGGCGGGCTGAGCTTTCCCCGCGGGACCGCGGTCCGTTATCTTAACTCAACAATGAAACAGCCCTTCACACTCTCCAATACATCCACCATCTCTTCACCCAGCTGGCAGCACTCGTGCATGAGTCAGAAGGTCGAGGATTCAGGCCCCTCGCTCATTAATCCAGGCCGACACTTCAGTGGGATTTGGGAACTAAAATCTGCCGGTAAAAAGGTTCCAATCGAACGGGTTGTGGGATATGAGCCCAGGAGTACAGACACACACCGGCCAGCGGTGTGCCCTCACACACCGCGGGAGGCTCCTGGGTTAACCAGGGGCAGTGAACCCGGGAATGTCCCATAATCTGCCCCCTGTGTGTGAGGCCCCGCTCGGGGAGGGAACTTCAGAAAAATCCCCATAAACTGTCGGGCACGTTTCACCTGAAATAAACTTTGAGACAGTTTAATGGGAATAAAGTGAGAGACTCCCCTCCCCTACAAACTAGGAGTAAAGGGACATTTAAAACTTGTAACAGGACAGAATAAACTCTCCTTGTTACATTAAATCCTGGGGCACGCATTTCAAGCAGCCGTTAGCGCCGTTTCACAAAATAACTCACCCCGAGATATTATACAGATTAATATAACACTGAATAAAGTACAGATAATCACCGCTTTATCATTTAATTCGGCGAAAATCGCCACATTCCCATAAAATCTGGGATTTAAGCAGCAGCAGAAGTGAGACAACTTTCCCCAAATATGACGGGACCGGTCACTGACCTCCAGGAGGGAAATTCTGATCATCAGGGAATGAGACCAGACTGAGGGACATTTAAAGGCTTCACACAGACAGCACTTTATTTAATAAATACATTTAAATGAGGAGTTGGACAGAGTGAGATTCATTGTCAGTGACAGGGAAATATGGTTATTAATTTCCTGAAGATTTTTTAGTATTTCCTGTAATATCAGAGAGAAATTGTGTCAGATCTGGGATTGGATTCAGTTTGTTTCTCACTCTCGGTTTGTTTGTGTTTAGACTGGGGAGCAATAAACTGGGAGATTCAGGAGTGAAACTGCTGTCTGCGGCTCTGAGGAACCCGGACTGTAAAATACAGGAACTGCGGTAAGTATCAGACTGTGTGAGATTGTGTTTATAAGAACTGGATGTCTAACACGGTACATTAATGTCAGTATAAGTAATAACAATTCAAATAAATACTGGGAATTTACTCTGATTACTGTTATCTCTGCTCGTCTCTTTCTCTCTCTCTCTGATCTCCAGGTTATGGAGTAACGGTCTCACAGCTTCTTCTACCGAGGATCTCGTCTCCGTTCTCAGCACAAACCGGTCACTGACGGATCTGAACCTGGGTAATAATAAACTGGAAGATTCAGGAGTGAAACTACTGTCTGCTGCTCTCAGGAACCCGAACTGTAAAATACAGAAACTGCAGTAAGTATCAGACTGTGCGAGATTGTGTTTATAATAACTGGATGCCGAACACGGTACATTAATGTCAGTATAAGTAACAATACTAAAAATAAACACTGGGAATTTTCTCTGATTCCTGTTATCTATTGCTCCTCTCTCTTTCTCTCTCTCTCTGATCTCCAGGTTATGGGATATCGGTCTCACAGATTCTGGTACCAAGGATCTCGCCTCCGCTCTCAGTACAAACCGGTCACTGACGGGTCTGAACCTGAGTGACAATAAACTGGGAGATTCAGGAGTGAAACTACTGTCTGCGGCTCTGAGGAACCCGAACTGTAAAATACAGAAACTATGGTAAGTATCAGACTGTGTGAGATTGTGTTTATAATAACTGGATGCTGAACACGGTACATTCATGTCAGTATAAGGAATAATAATACAGATAAATACTGGAAATTTACTCTGATTCCTGTTATTTCTCTCTCTCTGATCCCCAGTCTGGATGGTGTCGGTCTCACAGATTCTTGTACAGAGGATTTCGTCTCCGCTCTCAGTACAATCTGGTCACTGACGGGTCTGACCCTGGGATTAAACTCCTTCACAGACCGATCTGTCCCCGCTCTCCGCTCCCTCATACTGACCCGCAGGAGTCTGGAGCGGATCCGGTGAGTGTTTGTGTTAATGTTTAATGTAATAAATAAAACACCAATTGGATTCAGTCCCTTTTATGGGTATTATTTGTCTGTAATTATTATTGAAATATTAACCCAAGTCTCCCCGTTATTTACACTGTTGTTCAATCTGTTTATTTCATGTTTAATCTTTAATCTGTTTCAGGCTGTGGGGGAATCAGTTCAGTTCAAACGGAAAGAGACACCTGGAGTCACTGCAGGAATCCAGACCCGGACTGAGTGTGGGAGTGTGAACATTTCAATTTATAACCATTCCTGGTCTCATTATATGAACATTTCAATTGATAACCATTCCTGGTCTCATTATATGAACATTTTTGGCCGATTCTCTGTCCCTCCCCTTTAACCGGCCGCGCTCCAGGTTTAAATCCGAACGGCCCTTCAACGGTTTCCAGCTCGAGCTGAGCGAGCGTCGTCTCCCATTGTGACGTCAGAGGCCCAGCGACAGGGTCACGAGACTCAGTCACCCGGTCCCACAGCGCTGATTCTGCCGGATATCCGGGGCTGGATGGTCCCCAATGGGGCACTGGGTCAATGTACAGACAGGAAGGGCCCAGGGTGCGGCTCAGTCTGGGCTGCAGTGGGACACTGGGTCAATGTACAGACAGGAAGGGCCCAGGGTGGGGCTCAGTCTGGGCTGCAGTGGGTCACTGGGTCAATGTACAGAGAGGAAGGGCCCAGGGTGGGGCTCAGTCTGGGCTGCAGTGGGACACTGGTTCAATGCACAGACAGGAAGGGCCCAGGGTGGGGCACAGTCTGGGCTGCAGTGGGACACTGGATCAATGTACAGACAGGAAGGGCCCAGGGTGGGGCTCAGTCTGGGCTGCAGTGGGACACTGGGTCAATGTACAGAGAGGAAGGTCCCAGGGTGGGGCTCAGTCTGGGCTGCAGTGGGACACTGGTTCAATGCACAGACAGAAAGGGCCCAGGGTGGGGCTCAGTCTGGGCTGCAGTGGGACACTGGGTCAATGTACAGACAGGAAGGGCCCAGGGTGGGGCTCAGTCTGGGCTGCAGTGGGGCACTGGGTCAATGTACAGACAGGAAGGGCCCAGGGTGGGGCTCAGTCTGGGCTGCAGTGGGACACTGGGTCAATGTACAGACAGGAAGGGACCAGGGTGGGGCTCAGTCTGGGCTGCAGTGGGACACTGGGTCAATGTACAGACAGGAAGGGCCCAGGGTGGGGCTCAGTCTGGGCTGCAGTGGGGCACTGGGTCAATGTACAGACAGGAAGGGCCCATGGTGGGGCTCAGTCTGGGCTGCAGTGGGGCACTGGGTCAATGTACAGATAGGAAGGGCCCAGGGTGGGGCTCAGTCTGGGCTGCAATGGGACACTGGGTCAATGTACAGACAGGAAGGGCCCATGGTGGGGCTCAGTCTGGGCTGCAGTGGGGCACTGGGTCAATGTACAGATAGGAAGGGCCCAGGGTGGGGCTCAGTCTGGGCTGCAGTGGGACACTGGGTCAATGTACAGACAGGAAGGGCCCAGGGTGGGGCTCAGTCTGGGCTGCAGTGGGGCAATGGGTCAATGTACAGACAGGAAGGGCCCAGGGTGGGGCTCAGTCTGGGCTGCAGTGGGGCACTGGTTCAATGTACAGACAGGAAGGGCCCAGGGTGGGGCTCAGTCTGGGCTGCAGTGGGACACTGGGTCAATGTACAGACAGGAAGGGCCCAGGGTGGGGCTCAGTCTGGGCTGCAGTGGGGCACTGGGTCAATGTACAGACAGGAAGGGCCCAGGGTGGGGCTCAGTCTGGGCTGCAGTGGGACATTGGGTCAATGTACAGACAGGAAGGTTCCAGGGTGGGACTCAGTCCGGGCTGCAGTGGGACACTGGGTCAATGTACAGACAGGAAGGGCCCAGGGTGGGGCTCAGTCTGGGCTGCAGTGGGGCACTGGGTCAATGTACAGACAGGAAGGGCCCAGGGTGGGGCTCAGTCTGGGCTGCAGTGGGACATTGGGTCAATGTACAGACAGGAAGGTTCCAGGGTGGGGCTCAGTCCGGGCTGCAGTGGGACACTGGGTCAATGTACAGACAGGAAGGGCCCAGGGTGGGGCTCAATCCGGACTGCAGTTGGACACTGGGTCAATGTACAGACAGGAAGGGCCCAGGGTGGGGCTCAGTCTGGGCTGCAGTGGGGCACTGGGTCAATGTACAGACAGGAAGGGCCCAGGGTGGGGCTCAGTCTGTGCTGCAGTGGGACACTGGGTCAATGTACAGACAGGAAGGGCCCAGGGTGGGGCTCAGTCTGGGCTGCAGTGGGTCACTGGGTCAATGTACAGAGAGGAAGGGCCCAGGGTGGGGCTCAGTCTGGGCTGCAGTGGGACACTGGTTCAATGCACAGACAGGAAGGGCCCAGGGTGGGGCTCAGTCTGGGCTGCAGTGGGACACTGGGTCAATGTACAGACAGGAAGGGCCCAGGGTGGGGCTCAGTCTGGGCTGCAGTGGGACACTGGGTCAATGTACAGAGAGGAAGGGCCCAGGGTGGGGCTCAGTCTGGGCTGCAGTGGGACACTGGTTCAATGCACAGACAGGAAGGGCCCAGGGTGGGGCTCAGTCTGGGCTGCAGTGGGACACTGGGTCAATGTACAGACAGGAAGGGCCCTGGGTGGGGCTCAGTCTGGGCTGCAGTGGGACACTGGGTCAATGTACAGACAGGAAGGGCCCAGGGTGGGGCTCAGTCTGGGCTGCAGTGGGGCACTGGGTCAATGTACAGACAGGAAGGGCCCAGGGTGGGGCTCAGTCTGGGCTGCAGTGGGACACTGGGTCAATGTACAGACAGGAAGGGCCCAGGGTGGGGCTCAGTCTGGGCTGCAGTGGGACACTGGGTCAATGTACAGACAGGAAGGGCCCAGGGTGGGGCTCAGTCTGGGCTGCAGTGGGGCACTGGGTCAATGTACAGACAGGAAGGGCCCAGGGTGGGGCTCAGTCTGGGCTGCAATGGGACACTGGGTCAATGTACAGACAGGAAGGGCCCATGGTGGGGCTCAGTCTGGGCTGCAGTGGGGCACTGGGTCAATGTACAGATAGGAAGGGCCCAGGGTGGGGCTCAGTCTGGGCTGCAGTGGGACACTGGGTCAATGTACAGACAGGAAGGGCCCAGGGTGGGGCTCAGTCTGGGCTGCAATGGGGCACTGGGTCAATATACAGACAGGAAGGGCCCAGGGTGGGGCTCAGTCTGGGCTGCAGTGGGGCACTGGGTCAATGTACAGACAGGAAGGGCCCAGGGTGGGGCTCAGTCTGGGCTGCAGTGGGACACTGGGTCAATGTACAGACAGGAAGGGCCCAGGGTGGGGCTCAGTCTGGGCTGCAGTGGGACACTGGGTCAATGTACAGACAGGAAGGGCCCAGGGTGGGGCTCAGTCTGGGCTGCAGTGGGAAACGGGGTCAATGTACAGACAGGAAGGGCCCAGGGTGGGGCTCAGTCTGGGCTGCAGTGCGACATTGGGTCAATGTACAGACAGGAAGGTTCCAGGGTGGGGCTCAGTCCGGGCTGCAGTGGGACACTGGGTCAATGTACAGACAGGAAGGGCCCAGGGTGGGGCTCAGTCTGGGCTGCAGTGGGGCACTGGGTCAATGTACAGACAGGAAGGGCCCAGGGTGGGGCTCAGTCTGGGCTGCAGTGGGACATTGGGTCAATGTACAGACAGGAAGGTTCCAGGGTGGGGCTCAGTCCGGGCTGCAGTGGGACACTGGGTCAATGTTCAGACAGGAAGGGCCCAGGGTGGGGCTCAGTCCGGACTGCAGTTGGACACTGGGTCAATGTACAGACAGGAAGGGCCTAGGGTGGGGCTCAGTCTGGGCTGCAGTGGGGCACTGGGTCAATGTACAGACAGGAAGGGCCCAGGGTGGGGCTCAGTCTGTGCTGCAGTGGTACACTGGGTCAATGTACAGACAGGAAGGGCCCAGGGTGGGTCTCAGTCTGTGCTGCAGTGGGACACTGGGTCAATGCACAGACAGGAAGGGCCCAGGGTGGGGGCTCAGTGTGGGCTGCAGTGGGACACTGGGTCAATGTACAGACAGGAAGGGCCCAGGGTGGTGCTCAGTCTGGGCTGCAGTGGGAAACGGGGTCAATGTACAGACAGGAAGGGCCCAGGGTGGGGCTCAGTCTGTGCTGCAGTGGGACACTGGGTCAATACACAGACAGGAAGGGCCCAGGGTGGGGGCTCAGTGTGGGCTGCAGTGGGACACTGGGTCAATGTACAGACAGGAAAGGCCCAGGGTGGGGCTCAGTCTGTGCTGCAGTGGGACACTGGGTCAATGTACAGACAGGAAGGGCCCAGGGTGGGGCTCAGTCTGGGCTGCAGTGGGACATTGGGTCAATGTACACACAGGAAGGTTCCAGGGTGGGGCTCAGTCCGGGCTGCAGTGGGACACTGGGTCAATGTACAGACAGGACGGGCCCAGGGTGTGGCTCAGTCTGGGCTGCAGTGGGACACTGGGTCAATGTACAGACAGGAAGGGCCCAGGGTGGGGCTCAGTCTGGGTTGCAGTGGGACACTGAGTCAATGTACAGACAGGAAGGGCCCAGGGTGGGGCTCAGTCTGGGCTGCAGTGGGACACTGGATCAATGTACAGACAGGAAGGGCCCAGGGTGGGTCTCAGTCTGGGCTGTAGGGGGACACTGTGTCAATTTCGAGACAGGAAGGGCCCAGGGTGGGGCTCAGTCTGGGCTGCACTGGGACACTGGGTCAACGTACAGACAGGAAGGGCCCAGGTTGGCGCTCAGTCTGGGCTTCAGTTGGATACTGGGTCAATGTACAGACAGGAACGGCCCAGGGTGAGGCTCAACCTGAGCTACAGTGGGACACTGGGTCAATGTACAGACAGGAAGGGCCCTGGGTGGGGCTCAGTCTGGGCTGCAGTGGGACACTGGTTCAATGTACAGACAGGAAGGGCCCAGGGTGGCGCTCAGTCTGGGCTGCAGTGGGACACTGGGTCAATGTCCAGACAGGAAGGGACCAGTGTGGGGCTCAATCTGAGCTGCAGTGGGACATTGGGTCAATGTAGAGACTGGAAGGGTCCAGGCTGGGGCTGCAGTCTTACATCCACTGAAGCAAAGGGTGCCCTGCTTTAACATCTCATCGGTGAACGCAGCATTAAAATGGAAAATAGAATCAGGCAGTGTTGAAAACGAGCTACTGATTCGCTGTCGCCCACTTTGCTCTGACGCCCGAGGTGAATTTATTCTCTAATCTATTCCTTAGCCTGGCGATCTCATGGGGTTAAATTGTCAGATATTTAGATCGTGAATCCTACATTAATCTCACCAATCTGCGGTCATCTCAGACACTGATCTAAACTATAATGTGATTATCAGTGATCCAGCTAATGCTGAATTATGATGATACTCTCAGCTGATTTTACAATCGCTTATTCATTGTGTTAAGTATCTGCACATTACTTGTTATTAAAATTGCTACTTGACTCTGTATACAACTGCTATAATTTACTTATTATTGGTATATTCAGTGTTTAAATAATGATAATTGTGATTTTCAAGACAATAAACCATTGTTGTGCATGATTTGCTGTCTGAATTCTTTGAAGATTTGGTAAGAAAATGTTAATCCATTCACTCAGTAGCTTGTGGGGATCCTAATTGATGGTCGGTGAGGTGAACCCATTCAATCTGAACTGGGAGATGTGAGACAGTTCAGCGAGCAATATTAAGCATCATTCACTTCTAGACATAGGCTGGGAGGTTAAACCCAGACGGTTCCTTAGTGAGGAGGTAAGGTGAAGGGGGTGAAAGGTTCATCTGGTCCCTTGCCATGTATTTGTTGGGACACTGAATACCAGCGCTCTAACGGGCTTACAACACAAAACCCTCTGGTTCAGAAGCGATTGTGCTCCCACTGAACCACAGCTAACACGAGTATGGAATGAAATCTAAATCTACCTGTATGAATGAGCCACGCTACAGATGTCAGGATATGAATAGGATTGAAGGTTCAATGTACATGAAGATCTCAGAGTGACAGCATCTGGTCTCGGAGAAGACCCTAGTTTCAGTACTGAGAACTAAATCAGTGCATCATGACGGTAAGGGACAGGATAGGAAAAGCCGAATCTGTCGAGGTTCAAACCCAGGATCAGTCTGCCCAGTGAGGAGAGGACACAGCTCCACGTCTCCTCAAGTTATCCAATCCTCCATTGGCATCATTAAATCAACCTCAATATATCTGAAACAAATTTTAAAAAAAATCCTTGTTGGTTGTCTGCTAAAAACGGGGAGCAAATGTCATACCTGTTTATCAAATAGTGTGTGTCTGACTCTATGTTCAGATGCAGCCCCTCCCCCCATTATAGAAAGAGAGTCTCTGCCTGATCTAACAGAGCACTTTAAGCCGCAGTTATCCCGCGATAGAAACAGTCTGCACTTTCCCTCCCCATGTCTTTCTAGAGAGAGGAAGAGCTGTCTGTTTCTCTTGCCCTCTCTCTATCGGTTTCCCTCTCTCCCTTGTTCTGTTTCTCCCTAATGCTCTGTTTTTATTTGTTCTTTTTCTTTCCCTGATCTCCATAGAATCATAGAAGTAAAAACATTGCAGCTGATTGTTACAATGAAAATGATAACTGATACAGAGGGGAATAAAGTTACAGATTGTAGTTAAATTAGACATGATAACTAATACACAAGGGGAAAAATACTGTTGATTGTTAAATTGGACATGGCAACTGGGTCAATGTACAGACAGGAAGTGTGCAGGGTAACAAGTATCCCTCTGTACAGTATGTGTCTCTCCCAATGAGGAGTCGGACTCTGCAACTTGTGACCCTACAACCCTCCAAAATCTCTGCGCTCCTACAATTCTGGCCTCTTGCACATCCCCCATTGCCTTTGCTCCACCATTGGCGGCCGTGCCTTTAGCTGCCTGGGCCCTAATCTCTGGAATTCCCTCCATAAACCTCTCCGCCTCTCTCCCCTCCTTTAAGACGCTCCTTAAAACCTACCTTTTTGACCAAGATTTTGGTCACTTGTCCTAATAACCTCCTTGTGTGGCTCGGTGTCACATGAATCGCTTCAATGAAGCGCCCTCTGACGTTTTACGACTAAAAAGGTGCAATATAAATGTAAGTTGTTGTCAGTGTGCTGTGTTAATAAAACTCCACCGCTTACTTCAGCTCAGGCCTGGGCTCGTTAGTTTTTTTAAAATGGTGTTAGTGTTTTAAAATATTGAATAAAGGTTCCAGGAAATGTAATCCCTCCTCCTCCAAGCGGCATCGCAGACCTGACTGTTTGAACCAGTGAACCGTGTATGTGTGGCGAGGTCTTACTCGGGAGGCTGGATGTGCAGTTTACACAAAATGGTGAGACGGACTGAGAGTAAAAGAGCTCAGCTGGGACCACACAAAATGGCCTCCCGAAATACAACGCAAAATGGCCGCCATACACCTGCCGCAAAATGGCCAACGTGAACCCGTCGCAAAATCACAGAATGATACTCACAAAAGGAAGCCGTTCGGCCCATCGTGCCGGTGTCGGCTCTTTTAAAAAACTAACTAGATAGTCCCATTACCCTGATCTTTCCCCGTGGCCAAAACATTTTTCCTTTTCTAGTAATTAACTAATTCCCTTTTGAAAGTTACTATTGAATCTGCTTCCACCTCCCTTTCAGGCAGTGAATTGCAGATCATTACAACTCGTTGCATAAAAATATAATCCTTCCTCATGTCACCTCTGGATCTTTTGACAATTATTTTGAATCTGTGTCCTCTGGTTACCGACCCCCTGCGACTGGAAACAGTTTCTCCTTATTTACTCCATCAAAACACCTCAAATGGCCGCTCTGACCCCTCAATGTTGTCCCATCTCCCCGAAACACAAGCATCATTTTGAGATTATAACAAACCCTCGAAGCCCGGACAGGGGTTCATGTTTCAGACGTTAATCTCCTCTCGGCCCCTGTTTGTCTCACACTGGGTTCACGTGTTTGTATAACATTGCAGGCCGGGCTACTTTAACCCCAGGCTTTAACCTGGTTAAATCACAACGGTCACAATCGAACAGGAACATGTTAAACCGAGGCCTCAAAACCAGGGCCCAGAGAGGAAATTAAACCCCAGGGCAATAAACAGACCGAACTCTCGTGGGCCCTGTTTGGGTGCAGTCTGTTGAGGAGGCCACGGTCGATCTCCTCTGGGGGAGGCCTCCATCAGTCCCCTTCAGGGAAGAAGGTGTCGGTCGGTCTCCTTTGGGGGAGGCACAGGTCTCCCTAGAGGGATCCCAAACTGGCAGTCTTCATATTTAGACCACCATCACAACAACTACCACTACTTCTACAACAACAACTTGCATTCGTCGGATAGCCATCTTGGACAAAATGGCGAGAAGTACGTTGGCCATCTTGGACAAAATGGCAGCTATCTTGGGCAAAATAGCGGCAAGTACCGCGCAGAGTGTCCCCAGTGATATCACAGTGACCCCACAATGTCCCAGTGATCCCACAGTGAACCCAGAGTGCACCCAGTGATCCCAGAGTGCACCCAGTCACCCCACAGTGAACCTAGGGTGCACCCAGGGATTCCAGAATGCACCCAGTCAACCCAGAGTGATCCCAGAGTGCTGCCAGGGATTCCTGAGTGCACCCAGGGACCCCAGATTACACCCAGTGATCCCAGAGTGCGCCCAGTCGCACCAGAGTGATCCCAGAGTGGCAGTCTTTATATTTAGACAAACACGACAATAATTACTACTACAACAATAACTTGTATTTTTGATATATATATATATATCATATATCTGTATATATTATATATGTATGTGTATTTACACATGGTCAGCATGGCGGCAAGTACGGTCGCCACCGTGGACAAATTGGCCACAAGTGTGGCGACCATCTTGGACAAAACGGCGGCATGTACGGTGGCCATCTTGGAAAAATGGCGGCAAGCATGGTGACTGACTTGGACAAAATGGCCTCACGTACGACGGCATTCTTGAACAAAATGTGGGCAAGTTAGCAGCAGAGAGTCCCAAGTGATCCCACAGTGACACCAGAATGTCCCAGTGACACCCTCAGTACACCAGAATGCACCCAGTCACCTCAGAGTCATCGCTATTTTCACACAGGGATACCGGAGTGCACCCAATCACCCCATAGCGATCCCAGATTGCACGCAGGGAGCCCAGAGTGCAACCAGTCACTCCTGAGTGATCCCAGAACGCACGCAGGCAGCCCAGCGTGCACCCAGTCACCCCATAGCGAACCCAGATTGCACGCAGGGAGCCCAGAGTGCAACCAGTCACTCCTGAGTGATCCCAGAACGCACGCAGGCAGCCCAACGTGCACCCAGTCACCCCATATTGATCCCAGAGTGATCCCAGAGTTCTCCCAGGCATCTAAGAGTGCACCCAGTCACCCCAGATTTATTCCAGAGTGGACCCAGTGATCCCAGAATGCACCCTATCACCATGGATTCATCCCAAAGTTCGCCCAGGGATTCCAGATTGCATCCAGTCAACCCAGAGCGATCCCATAATGCACCCAGTCACCGCAAAGTAATCCGAGAGTGCTCCCAGGGCTCCCAGCTTACACCCAGTCAACTCAGACTCCTCCCAGTCACCCCAGAGTGATCCCAGAATGAACCCAGTAACCCCAGAGTCATTCGAAAGTGCACCCAGGGATCTCTAATTCAACCAAGTCACCCCAGAGTGATCCCATTTTGGATGAAATGGCGGCAGGTTCGGTGGACACCCTTGGACAAAATGGCGGCAAGTATGGCGGCCATCTTGAAGAAAATTGCGGCAGAGTGTCCGCGGTGATCCCACATTGACCCCAGAATGTCCCAGTGACTCTTGACTGAACCCAGAGTGCACCCAGTCATCCCAGAGTGCACCCAGGGATCGCAGAGTGCACCCAGATCCCCAGAGTGCTCCCAGGGTGGCAGTCTTTGTATTTAGACAACCATCACAACAACTGATACAACAACAACAATTTGTATTCAAGCACGGCGGCAATCTTGGATAAAATGGCGGCGATTACCGCAGCCATCTTGGACGAAATAGCGGCAAGTAGCTCAAGGCTGTTGGATAGGAACAGGAGAAGTCCATTCAGCCCCTCGAGCTTGTTACACAGTTACAGGAGGAGGTCATTCATCCCCTGAAGGCTGTTACACAGGAAGAGGAGGAGGCCATTCAGTCCCTCGAGCCCGTTACACTGTTACTAGAGGCCGATCAGTCCCTCAAACCTGTTACATTGGAAAAGGAGGAGGCTATTCTGCCGTTCAAGACTGTTCTGCAGGAACTGGAGGCCAATCAACCCCTCAAACTTGTCAGATAGCAGCAGGAGGAGGCAATTCATGCCCTCGAGCCTGTTATATGGGAACTGAAGGCCATTCAGCACCTCGAGCGTATTACCCTGGAAAAGGATTAGGCAATTAAACCCCTCGAGCCTGTTGCACTGGCAGAGGAGGAGGCTATTCAGCCCTTCGAGCCTGTTATACAGGAACGGGACACCATTCATCCCCTCGAGCATGTTAAGTAGGAACAGGAGGAGGTTATGCAGTCACTGGAGCCCTTTACACCGGAACTGGAGGCCAATCAGCCCCTTAAGCCTGTTGTATAGGAACAGGAGGAGGCCATTCAGCCCTTCGAGCATGTTTTACGGAAACTGGAGGCCATTCAGCATCTCGAGCCTATTAAACTGGAATAGGACTGGGCCATTATATATATATATTCTATATTACATAGAATGGGTAAAGCAGTTTCTCCTGTAACCCCATGAAGCTGAAACAAAATTGCGGCCAGTAAGGTCACAGTAAGCCAATGATCCCACAATGTCCCACTGATCCCACAGTGTCACAGTCATCCACAATGTCCCAGTGAACCTGCAGTATCCTACTGATCCCATAGCAACCCGTGATCCCACAGTGCTCCCAGTGATCCCACAGTGACCCAGACACAATTCACGTGAGCCCCATTGGGTGCAGCCTCTGGTGAAGACCTCGATCAGTCCCCTGTGGAGAGAAAGCTTCTTGTCCAAGGAATCCTCCTCCTCCCAAAAATTCTCTTTCCACATCTTCTTGTTACAGCATTTCCACAAAACATATCCTCTGTCGGGAGAGAGATGGTGAAAAGGAATTGATTGAAAACAAAGCAAGTGATTGAAAAGGCACATCAAGAGCCCAGAGCTCCCTCACACTCACTCACACACACACATTCACACTCACTCACTCACTCCATTTCACAGGCAGGCAATCTCTCAGCAAACACCACTTACAAACAAACACCCCAGTTACAAAGCAGAGAATCTGAAGAAAAGAGAGAAAATTTGGGAGAGAGAGAGAGACAGAAAGACACTCAGGGCAGACTGAAGAGCACAAGTTGCTTCCCTCTCTCACTCTCCAATACAAGTTTGCAGGGTTTTCTCTCCTGCTTTGCCACTCATTCCCTTACTCGCCATCCCCCGCCCCTCCCCTGAAAGGTCCGGGTCTCTCTCCCTGTCCCGGGTTAGTGTTTGCTGCAGGGTCCAAATTGCCCCTGTGCTCATTTTCTCTTCTGTTTCTGGAGAAGGGGACACAAACCCTGGGCATTTTTTGCTACTTCACCCTTTATGTTGCAGTTTGCAAAGGTGAACGAACTTTCCCTTTGCTCGTTTCTCTTGTTTTAATTCGCAGTGGATAAAAAGCCTGGAGTTTGTGGGCAACTTACAGTTTGTGGATTTTACCAATTAGCCAAAGATTTCAAATAAATTCATGACAGATAAAAGAGCCAAAGCATTTTTTAAAAACCTAATACATAGCAAGATCCCTCGCTCAGTTACAGGGACAATCTCTCAGCAACATTCACTTACACAGAAACAAAGACCAGTTTATAAAGGAGAAGAATCGAAAGAATAAAAGATTGAGAAACAATCTTTATCGACAACAACAACTTGTATTCTATATACATATATATATATATAAGCAACTCCTACAACAGCAAATTGTATACATATATATATATATATATATATATATATGCGTGTGTGTATTATCACAACTACTATTACAAGCATCCATGAGGGCTGTGGGGGAAAAGCAGAGCGGGAAATGGGAATGATTGAATCGCGCTTTCAAGGAGCTGGCACAGGCAGGGTGGGCTGAATGGACTCCTCTTGCACTGTGCCTGCTATCAAAATGTGAATCGATGAACAACAACTTCAACGCCATGAACCTGAAACAAAATGGCACCCGAAAGGCGGCCAACTTACGAGTGGGGCAAGATGGTCATATTGAAAGAATTGGCTGCCATGAAGCTGAACAAATTGGCCACCCTGATGCTGAAACAAAAAAGCCGTCAATAAGGCGGCCATCTCACTGAGGGGCAAGGCGTCCATGAATTTTAATCAAAATGGCCGCTCTGAACCCGAAACAAAATGGCCACCAGTAAGGCAGCCATCTTACTGAGGGGCAAGGAGAAGCTTGTTGTGATGAGAGACACAGAGAGGGATAATTTGCTGTTCCTGTTAAATCACTGTTGCACTATCGTTAAAAATACAAACTGAGTGAGACTGACACTAGCTGGTGTTTAACATAAAGACAGCGGTGCAGTGAGGGAATTAAACATCAAAATGTGAACTTCTGCAAAAAAAAATGGATTAACATTTGGTTGTTTGGACTTAATGGTGACAGAAAAGGAGAGACCAGGCATTCGGAGGAAAGGTCCAATTAGACATTTATTGTAGAGAATGTAATTCTAGCTTCTATTAAATAAATCAGAGTAAAATTGGACTCAATCTGAATGTCGTTCTGATCTGAGATTTAATTCATTTCTGCACTATTCATATTTTTCTTTAATCTGAAACAAAAACAGTATTTTAACAGTAACAGAACAGGAGAGTGCTGCGGGACCCTGTCCAGTTTATTAACGCTACAGAAGGGGTAAAAATACATATTATTTATTGCAGAATCCAGCAGCTCACGGGGAAAGTTACACATGGTACAGATGGAGGAGCAAAAAGGTGCAAAGTGATTTTACACTTTAATTTGGGGCAATGCCTTTTTATCTCCACAAGTTTTAATTTTACATTTAATTAATGGGCTCTTTATCCTAAACAAACTTCAGGCACAAACCATGGCTTTACAGAGAAAACAAACATTTATTATTAATTCAATAAAAAAAATGACATTAGAATTTAAACATCATCTTGGGTTTATGCCCGATTTAGAATTGCTTTAGCAAAAATTAAACAACACATTCTCAATTCTCAAAATGCATAACCGTTTGGAAATCAAATGTTTATCTTAGACTGAGCCCATATCGAAAGTTTTAGACTTGCCGGGAAGATTCCAGGTATTTTGATGGATACTGTTGTAGTGCAGTGTGGCTTTCTCTGGTCATCTGCTTCAAAGGCAATCTGTAAACCTGCATCGAGGCATCAAGCTGGGAGGTAGCGAGCAGTCATGAAAATTCCAGGTGAGGTGGTGCTGTCAGGAAGCGAAAGGTGAGGTTGGAGCAGTTATGATGGATCTGCGTCTCTCCCCACTCAACTTCTGCCCAGCTTTTTAAGACCGTTTCTACACAGAATCACACCTCTGGGACGGTGGCTTATCAATAACAGGTTCCTACAAATACAACCCACGATTGAATGACACTTTACTTGTTTTCTCTCAGTGTCCACAACGAAACCAATTCAAGTCGGCAGGTGTTCAAACCACCTCTAGCCCCCCTGGAATCGTTCTTTTTGCTATGGTGATCTATCCTCTGCTGTGTGATCTTTTACAATGTGTCATTATCAATCCTTTTAACAGTCCTTCCACCTTTTAATCGTCCTTTTCCTTCAGACATACTGAAGCGGATTTAGTCTCAGGCTTTCGTTTATCAGATGAATGTTTACTGCAAAGAGCAGCTGGGAAACTCCTGCAGTAAGTAATGGTCAGGGTCAGGTACACAAGGCTGAGTGACTTTATTGTGCAGCCTCCAGGCATCACCTTTAGAAATGTCAAAATTAAATCCACAAGAGTGTTACCCCAGAACAAACATGAACTGTCTGACCTGCTTCATCTGCTGCTGTTCTGCTGGTCAGCACTCTCACACACTCCAGGCTGATTACATAGTTATTTTTGTCCGTACTTCATTGTATCTGTTCTCTGTTTATATCGTTTATCTCTGTTGATATTCTGTGTGTTATTCTATCTTGTTATTTCCACTTCTACTTCCATCAATTTGTAATCCTTTGTCAGTCTCTCTCTCTCGTTCCATCCATGTCTGCTTGCTCTCTCTCATTATATATATTTATATATTTATATATATATGCTTTCTTTCACTCTTTCTTTCTCTCTTTATTTTTTCTCTCCAGTCTAACAAACTCACTTTATTTATTTCCAGCTCTGTGTCCCTCTGTCTCTACCCCTCATTGTTTCTATCTTTCTCTCTTTGTCACAGACCCTCTCCCCTTTATGTGAACCTGTTTTAATTTTCTGCGCTATTTAACCATTATATTTCTTTTGCCCTGTGTTCCCTGTCTCTGTCCACTCCTCTCTCCATCTCTCTCTCCTTCTGTCTTTCTCTGTCTCTCTCCCTGCCTTTCTGTCTTTCTTACTCTCTCTGTCCCACTATCTCCCTGTCTTTCTCTCTGATCTTTCTCACGGTCTCCCTGTGTCGCTCTCTGCCTCTCTCTCTCTCTCTCTTTCTCGCTCTCACTCTCTGTCTCTCCCTCGCTCTTTATATCACTATCTCGCTCTCTCACACTCTTTATCGCTGTATGTTCCTCTCCGTCTCAATGTCAGTCACTCTCCCCTCTCTCTCCCTCTCTGTATCTCTGCCTGTCTCAGTCTCTCTCCCTCTTTCTCCAACTCTCTGACTTTATCTCGTTCCTTCTCTCCCTCCCCCTCTCCCCCTCTCTCTGCCTCTCTCTCTCCCTCGCCATTTATTTGGCGTGCACCCATTCTGATCTGGCCCAAAGCAGCTACTTTGATTCCCAGCTTTTCACATTTTGCTGTATCACCATTTAGTTGAAGTCCAGCTGGGCTCTTTAGGACTGCCATTTCGAGCAAAATGCATGTGTCGCCTGCAGAATAAATCCTGCCTTAATAGGTCAGATTTTCAATAAAATATAACATCAGAACCATATTTCAGATCATTTCATGGCTCTGTGCTGTTAATATAAAATGTACTTTCCGTCTCCCGGGAAGTGTAGGGGATGGAGTATGAAATGGGATTCAGTTCTAGTGCTTGAAACCCTTCAGCTCTTTCTATGATTTCACTAATTTAACAATTAGATTGAATGGGTATTTCACCGCGTTCTTCAGCTCCTCTCTGAATTTAGTCTGGGTCAGGACATAAATACACGTGTTTGTGCAGGAACTGAGAAGCTGCAGCATCCTTGCTGTGTTTTCTGTGAGATAAACAGGGTCAGTGTAGGAGTAATAATACCGAATGTCTGCAATTCGCACATAAATATAAAATACAACCCGTGTCAGCCACAACAGTATAAAACTGCCCGATATACTGAAAAGTAAAATGATGGATTTCTTTCGGTTCTCCATCTCTGGATCACTCTGATTCTCTCCATTGCTGCGGCCCCGGAGTCCCCTGCGGACTTGACTGGACACTAAAATACGCCTGACAGTCATAACATTGAACAGAAAAATCAGACAGAACGGGACACAAGGGGTTAAAATGAGGTGAAACATCTCAAATGCGGCCCATGCGGGGGAAGTACGGAAGCTCGGTTTACCCACACAACCCCAGGGAACATTATCAATTATATAGTAAGGGTCAAATGCAAAGTACCAGGGGACACTTTCGAAACAGGCCAGCACACTCACTGTTCCCAGAACCACAGCCGCCGTTCTCTCGGTGCAATATTTAATTTTCAGCTTCTCATAACAAATGGCCACAAATCGATCAAAGGTGAAAGCGACCGTGAACCAGACAGAAACATCCGTGGCTGCACCTCCCAAGAAGATTATCGAACTACACACAGGAGTAATGTCCAGGAATGAACCTGGGAAATACATTCCAACAATCCACACCAATATCACACGAGTGACAACGACCATGAGATCGGCCACTGCCATTCCCACCAGGTAGACACTGATACATTTGGAGAGACCGCACTTTCCCCGGGACAGGATCACAATCGCCACCAAGTTAACTGTAAGAGAGAGAAAAAGAAGCAGAGAAATTACTGATCAGACCTGGAGTCAAAGCAGCAGGTTGAGAGGATCTGGGGTGAAATTTCCAGCTTTGTTGCTGCATCGAAGGGTGGAAAGTGATTGATTGACCTGGGCAGCGCTTTCGGGCAGAGATATGATTTAAAACACAATGATCAATAATGAATTGGGAGATGGATACAGAAAGTGAATAAAGTGAGCACCGGATCCACTGGAAGGGCTGAGTGAGGGCGCAGTGCCGGTGGGGAAGGGAGAAGGGATTTTACACACCGGGAATCCAGCGGATTAAAGCCGGATTTGGGCTCCGGACTGACGGGAAAGAGAGGGAAGGGTCAGGAAGGTGAGGGGGCGGGGGAGGTGCAGATTGTGTGTCGCTCTGGGTTAAGAGAGCTGACAGTGAGTGAGGTTGGGAGGGAGACAAGGAAAAGAGTTGTGTAAATGAACGTGTGGGAGCTGGAGGGGAATGAGGGGCAGGTAGTTTGCGAAAACGGACAAACTGAAGTAAGGGATGAGGAGACAGAGGATTCATTGCATTGGGAGGAGAGGCTGGGATTCACAGGGAGAGACTGCAGCAGAGTGTGAGAGGAAATCTAATCTATCGGTCTCAGGAACACAATCCAACTAATACATTCAACTGTTCATTTCTGTGGTTATCGATGTCAGGGAACCTGTGCTGGGTGTAAAATGTCTTTAATAAATTTAATTTCTACATTCAATTAAACTTAAATTGAAAAGTATTAATAAAATCAACCACGTTGTTATTGAATTCAGCCGAACTTTAAAAATACAGAATCCGAATAATTCATTATGATCAAGACATTTCTGATTCTATTCTTGAAGTAAATTGTAACTATATTTAGTGTCAAGTTGGAAAACATGGAACATTCACAAAAAACAGACTGAGGTCCTGACCGGGATATAAACATGAGGAGCGAGTCCCACAATAAAATCTAATTCAATCTGACCACATCATAATAACACCTTCAAATCACATTTTCTATGTTTAATTGCACTGGAAGTTTCAGCAGTTCATTCTGATGAATTATTCACACCACAGCCTCTCGCTTTCCCTCTCAGTCCCCCTCTCTATCGCTCACTCTACTCACTTTCTCAAGTCCATTTTCATATCCGATTAAATCCTATCATCCTGTGCCTGCATTCTGTTCACCAGCCCCGTGTTCCACCGATCCTATTCTCAGTGTTAGTTTGTTAAATAGTGAAGCCTTTGTGGAATAGTTTAATGATTCTACAGATCATTCAATTCTCCACCTGTTCACCGACACTGTTCACTGCATCGACAAATCATGGAATAAACAGAATCAAATTCCACTTCCAGACAGATCTTAAAATAATTAAGATTCCTTCTCCTGTAATTATAAAGTAAAGGGATAGATAACAAACGCCAACATCACACTTATAATCGAAGGAATCTTAGAGGGTCTCCTGATTCCAACAGATACGGTGCAAATTGAGACAACATAACAACCAAACATTTCATTTTACAGTGAAGTCCAGTAATAGACAGTCAGTGTATTCATTCTCAATGAAGCAGAGAAGGAGATTTGAAAGTGTCAGCAGCAAACTCAGTTCAGTAACCAGACAGCTGAAGCGGCGTCAGATACACACATAATGAAATAATATTTCAGAACAGTGATAACCAATAAATACACTGAAATCTCAGTTAAACTGGAGCATGTTATTGAGGAGGGAGGACACTGCACTGCCTCCTTGTAACACTGAGACCTTGAGCTGTCTCATTATCAATCACTGAAAACACATTGATGAAAACATATTCCAGGACAGGTTAGTTCCACAAAATGAAACTGATAACAGCTCCTGATGGTCTGATACCAACTCTTTGCCCAGACGCCAAATTCCAATATATTCCACACAGAGAATAATCCATTAACAATGCCAGCTTTGTACATACAAAGTCATTACAGATATAATGTAACTCCGACAATATCGAAAGTTTGGAAGTTAAAATGATATCATTTGTCAACAATAGATTCAATACAGGAAATAAACCAGTATCAGTGCCAGGGTTGGATATAAAAGGGTCATTATGGTTATCATGCAGCTCCTACAAGACCGAAAGAGCAGAGACTTAACATATTCCATCATTCAACCAATAGAACAGAACAGGTGACTGTGTTAAACATGGTAGGAGAAAACATCATATCCCAAGTACAGCAGCAGAGTCAACACTGATTTACACCATTAACAGCTGAGATAACGGCTTACCTGGAACTCCAATCGCTGCAAGAACAGGATAATAGATGTCTTCCATCTGATGGATTACTGGATATCCCATTTCTGTGAGAAGCACTGACTTCTGTTGGCCTGGAAACCACAGCTCCAGCAGGCACTCTGAGCTGATCCATTCCAACAAGCCCTGATTTATACAGGGGATAAGTTTCCACTGACACGGTTTTACCCCTGACCATTGCTGTTAGCAACAGTCAGTTTAACAAACATATTACATCAGCAGCTTTGACTCCGATGTAAATAATGTGGTGAATAAAACACAAACATCTCAAAGTCCACGATATTACTTAATCAGACCTCTCTCAGGAATAAATTTTAAATCTGTTCTCATACAGGACTGATCCAACAATAATAAACGGCTTCATTTACAGCTTTTATATAACTATATTGACCATATTCACTCCTGGTGATTCATTTATAATTTAAACAGTTTTCTCCACAGTGTACATTGAACCCAGGGACACAAGCAGACCCGTTTCACTCTGTTCCTGCAGTTTCCCAGTTAAAATATGAATTGTGAGTCTCTGACACGAGGACAGTTAAAGGGCAGGTTGAGGATTGCAGCCTAGAAATGACTGTGGGTGATATTAGGGGACGGACACTGAACGTGTCCCATTGACATTCCTCTCTCCGCTATTTTACTGCAGATGTTAACCCGTTTATTCCACATTGGTGAACGGCTCCAGTAAAATTGTTCCCGTGTAACACCGAGCTCAGCTCATGACCCGATTTGACCTCCATCACAAAGGCCCCGTGAGTCCCTCACCCGCCTCCATTCCTTCCTCAGCCCATTGCCATTGAAACTCTCATCAATGCCTCTGTCCCTCCAGACTCCATTCCTCCAATGCACTCCTGGCCGGCCACCCAACCTCCACCTTCCATAAACGTGAGCTCGTCCAAAACTGTATAGTCCGTGTCCAACCAGCACCAGGTCCTGCTCGGACTCACTGACCCTCACTGGCTCCCAGCTCCATATCACTTAAATTTAAAATTCTCATCCTTGGATTTAAAACCCCCCTGGCCCACCCCACCCCATCTTCACACACACAGTAAAACTACCAATGATCTCCTCATTCATCGGTACGGAACTATTTTGGTGGGACTACCCTCGCTTGGTTCCACTCACCCATCTGAACAGAGCCAGGTGAAGCTTCTCTTCCCACCCTATCACCGTTATCTCTGATGTTTCTAAAGGTTCAATCCTTGGCTCCCTCCCCTTCCTCATTTGCATGCTGCCCTTTGGTGACACAGTCTGCAGACACGGACCAGCTTTCAAATGGACGCCGACAAAACGATCGCCTCTCTTGACCCTTCGTGCAGGAACAGAGAGATCTGGGGTTATATGTGCACAAATCGTTGAAGTTGACAGGGCAAGTTGAGAAAGCGGTTAAACAAGCATAGAGGATCCTGGTCTTTATAAATGGAGGCAAACAGCACAAAAGCAAGGATGTCATGATGAACCTTTATGAAATACTGGTTCGGCCACAACTGGAGTATTGTGTCTAGTTCTGGGCCCCGCACTTTTAGAAAAATGTGAAGGCCTGAGAGAAGGTGCAAACCAGATTTACCAGAATGATTCCCGTGATGAGACACTTTAGTTACGTGGATAGACTGGAGAAGCTGGGGTTGTTCTCCTTGGAACAGAGAAGGTTGCAATGAGATTTGATAGAGGTGTTCAAAATCATTAAGGGTCGAGATAGAGCGTAGAAAGAGAGAAATTGTTCCCATTGTCGGAACGGTCAAGAATCAGATGACATCAATTTAAGGAGATTGGCAAAAGAACCAAAGATGACACGAGTCAAAACTTTTTTACACAGCGAGTGGTTAGGATCTGGAATGCACTGCCAGATGGGGTGGTGGAGGCAGATTCAATTATGGCCTTCAAAAGGGAACTGGATAAGTACTTGAAATGAAAATAAATTGCAGGACAACGGGGATATGGATTGCTCTTGCATAGAGCCGGCACGGAGTCGATGCGCCGAATGGCCTCCTTCTGTGGAGTAACCTTTCTATGATTCTATGACTCCAATGTCTTTGTGTTTGTCAGACCCACATTCTGTTTTAGACGAGACACAATTTCCTCCATTTAAAAATTGGGAAGTCCGAGCGAAGGATTCCATCCCACCCCTGGCTTTTTGATTGGTGAGTCGCTCACCACTCCGGTCCTCCAATTCTGGCAACTTGTACATCCACAGTCCATTTGTCCTACCTTTGACAGCCGTGCCTTCAGCCATATCCACGCTCCACTGTGGTCTCCGTAAGCCCCTCCATTGCCCTCTCCCCATTTCAGGTGCAAGCCGTGGCTCAATGGTCGGACTCTCACCTCTCAGTCAGAAATTTGTGAGTTCAAGTCCCACTCCAGAGACCTGGACACCTAATCCAGGCTGACACTGCAGTGCAGTACTGAGGGAGAACAGTGCTGTCGGATGGTCAGTACTGAAGGAGCAGTGCTGTCGGATTGTCACTACTGAGGGAGCACTGTGCTGTCGGATGGTCAGTACTGAGGGAACACTGTGCTGTCGGATGGTCAGTACTGAGGGAGCACAGTGCTGTCGGATGATCAGTACTGAGGGAGCACTTTGCTGTCGGATGGTCAGTACTGAGGGAGCACAGTGCTGTTGGATGATCAGTACTGAGGGAGCACTGTGCTGTTGGATGATCAGTACTGTGGGAGCACAGTGCTGTTGGATGATCAGTACTGAGGGAGCACAGAGCTGTCGGATGGTCAGTACTGAGGGAGCACAGAGCTGTTGGATGATCAGTACTGAGGGAGCACAGTGCTGTTGGATGATCAGTACTGTGGGAGCACAGTGCTGTTGGATGATCAGTACTGAGGGAGCACAGAGCTGTCGAATGGTCAGTACTGAGGGAGCACAGTGCAGTCGAATGGTCAGTAATGAGGGAGCACTGTGTTATCGGATGGTCATAAGAACTTAATGAATAAGGAGCAGGAGGAGGCCATACGGCCCCTCGAGCATGCTCCGCCATTCTATCAGATCATGGCAGATTTACGACCTCAACTCCACTTTCCCGGCCTATCCACATATCCCTTGATTCCTTTAGAGTCTAAATGTTCATCGATCTCAGCCTTGAATATATTCAACGATTCAGCATCCACAATCGTCTGGAGGAGAGAATACCAACGATTTATAATCCCCTTAGTGAAGCAATTCCTCCTCATCTCAGTCCGAAATCGCCCACTAGTTATCCTGAGACTATGACCCCAAGTTCCAGACTCTCCAGCCAAGGGAAACAGCCTCTCAGCACTTACACTGTCAAAGCTCTCGAAGAATGTTATAAGTTTCAATGAGATCACCTCCAATTTTTCTAAACTAGAGAATGAGGGCCGATTCTTCTCAATCGCTCCTCATATGACCACCCTCTCAACCCAGGAATCAATCCAGTTAACATTCGTGGCACCGCCTCTAAGGCAAGTATTTCCTTCCTTAGATATGAAGACCAAAACTGTACACAGTGCTCCAGGCGAGGTCTCAACAAATCCCTGCACAATTGTAGCAAAACTTCCTTACCCTTGTACTGCAACCCCCTTGCAATAAATGCCGTCATACCAATTGCCTTCCTAATTGCTTGCTGCACCTGCATGTTAACTTTCCGTTTTGTGGGCAAGTTCCCACAAATCTCTCTGAACACCAACCTTTAATAGTTTCTCACCGTTTAAAACATATTCTGTTATTCTATTCTTCATACCAAATGAATAACCTCACATTTCCCCACATTATACTCCAACTGCCACTTTCTTGCCCACTCACTTAACCTGTCTATATCCCTTTGCACACTCTTTATATCCTCCTCTGAGCTTAATTTCCAACTTAGCTTTGTGTCATCAGCAATCTTGGATACACTGGTCAGTACTGAGGGAGCACAGTACTGTCGGACGGTCACGACTGAAGGATTGCAATGCTGTCGGAGGGTCACTACTGAAGGATTGCAGTGCTGTCGGAGGGTCAGTACTGAGGGATTGCAGTGCAGTCGGACGGTCACTACTGAAGGATTGCAGTGCTGTCGGAGGGTCAGTACTGAGGGAGCACAGTGCTGTCGGACGGTCTCTACTGAAGGAGCACAGTGCTGCTGGAGGGTCATCACTGAGGGAGCACAGTGCTGTCGGACGGTCACGACTGACGGAGCATAGTACAGTCGGAGGATCACTACTGAAGGTGCACAGTGCTGTCGGAGAGTCACTACTGAGGGAGCACAGTACTCTCAGTGAGTCACCACTGAGGGAGCACAGTACTGTCGGAGGTTCACTACTGAGGGTGCACAGTGCTGTCGAAGTGTCACTACTGAAGGTGCACAGTACTGTCGGAGGTTCACTACTGAGGGAGCACAGTGCTGTCGGAGGGTCACTACTGAGGGAGCATAGTGCTGTCAGAGGGTCACTACTGAGGGAGCACAGCACTGTCGGAGGGTCACTACTGAGGGTGCACAGTGCTGTCGGAGGGTCACTACTGAGGGAGCACAGCATTGTCGGTGGGTCACTACTGAGGTTGCACAGTGCTGTCGGAGGGTCACTACTGAGGGAGCACAGCACTGTCGGTGGGTCACTACTCAGGGAGTGCAGTGCTGTCGGAGGGTCACGACTGATGGAGCACAGTACTGTCGGAGGGTCACTACTGAGCGAGCGCAGTGCTGTCAGAGGGTCACGACTGAGGGAGCACAGTGCTGTCAGAGGGTCACGACTGAGGGAGCGCAGTGCTGTCAGAGGGTCACGACTGAGGGAGTGCAGTGCTGTCGGAGTGTCAGTACTGAGGGAGCACAGTAATGTTGGAGAATCAGTAGTGAGGGAGCGCAGTGCTGTAGAAGGGTCAGTACTGAGGGAGCACAGTAATGTTGGAGAATCAGCAGTGCGGGAGCGCAGTGCTGTAGAAGGATCAGTACTGAGGGAGCGCAGTACTGTTGGAGGTGCCGACTTTTGTAGGACACATTAAAGAGAGGGCCCATCTGCCCTCTCAGATAGGTGTAAGAGATTCCCCGGCAATATCCAAAACAGTGCAAAGGAGTTCTCCCCGCTGTCCTGGTCAATAATTATCCCTCAACCAACATCATTAAAAATGATTTTCTGGTCATTTATCTCAGTGAATTGTGTGGGATGTTGCTGTGTGCAAATTGTCTGTCACGTTTCCTACATTACCACAGTGACTGCACTTCACAATGTTCTTCATTGACTGTTTTGGGACGTCCTGAGGCCTTGAAAGGCGCTATATAAAGGCAAGTTCTTTCCTTCTTTCAGACGTCTGGACCATGAAACCCATCTTTTGTTCCAAGCTGTTGTCATTCCTCCTAATATCACCTTCTTTTGGGCCTTCTTTCGGGCACTATTGGGTCCTGCTCTCCCCTGCAAAACTGCTCAGTATTCCAGGATCATCCTGGAATGCAAAGATAACCCCCGGCTTCTCTTCTCCACTACAAATCATCTTCTTAAACCCCTCTCCCCTGCCCTCTCCACCCTCACCTCCAACGAAAAGTGCGAGGAGCTCATGGAATACGTTGTCACTAAGATTGAGACCACCCGTTCAGCTGCCTCCCTTCCCCTAGCCCACCAAGCCAAACTTCCCCTACGGCTCCGCCCTGCCCTCGCCCTGAACTCACGTCTTTCTCTTGTTTCTCTCCTGTCTCCCCTCATACCCTCTCCGAGCTCATCTTGACCATGAGATCCACCTCGTGCACCCTCGACCTTATTCCCAGTAAACTGCTGAACACCCAACTTCCCTTCCTGGCCCTCATGCTAGCTGATATTGCTAAAGGTTCCCTATCCTCAGGTACTGTCCCCCTCCCCATCAAATCTACCATTATTGCCCCCTCCTCAAATAACCCACCCTTGACCCCTCTGTCCTTGCAAACTATCGCCTCCATCTCCAACCTCCTTTTCCTCCCCAAAGTCCTTGAAAGTTTTGTCGCCTCCCAAATCCGTGCCCATCTTTCCCACAACTCCATTATTGACAAGAGGATCCACCGACTTGCCAATATTGACGCGGTCTCCTGAGATTGTACCAATATTCGCAGAATGGTCTCCAAACTGACCAGTAGAATGGTTCAGTTCCCATCTCTGAGTTCAAACCCAACCCTTGTGAAGTGGAGAGTAACTCTCTGAAATTAAAGGATTTCACTCAGAAATAATCTGCAATCTGTTAATGAAGCTGCTCTCCCTTCACATCAGTGCTGTCAGACTGTGGGTCTCATAGATTCTCTTCTTCCAAATATTTATTAAAATAATGTACTGCGCTTTGGGTTTTCCATCTGTGTACTATTTGGTTAAATATTTGTTGTGATATAAACATTGTTGGATTTAAAGTTGATAACTGAATATGTTTGTTCAGTGACTGTAATTAATGTCAGTTTCCACGGGCCCTACTTGTGTCACTGGAGTGTTTCTCCCTGCTATTAATAAGCGAATACTTTCAACATGTTATCCCATAGTGTCAGTGGGAGCATCACCTCAAAGGTGGCCGACGGAGCACGTCATGCTAGATTTATGCGCGCGCATTCCGGACGCCATCGGGGCACATTGGGAGGCCGCTGAGCGCCGATAGAACAGGTGTTAAACGACCCAATTTATAGCCCAGTGAGCTGACACACCGGGGGAGGCCTCACCGTTTTGGAAATGCAGTGAAATGTATTGAAGTGTTTATAAACACTGACAGCCGATACACCAGGGGAGACCTCACAGTGTTGGGCACGGAGTGAAATACAGTGAAGTGTTAAAAACACAGAAAGCTAATAGACCAGGGGAGGCCTCACAGTGTTGGGCACGGAGTGAAATACAGTGAAGTGTTCATAAACACTGAAAGCTGATAGACCAGGGGAGGCCTCACAGTGTTGGAGACGGAGAGAAATACAATGAAGTGTTTATAAACACTGAAAGCTGATACACCAGGTGAGGCCTCACAGTGTTGAACACGGAGTGAAATCCACTTTAGTGTTTAAAAACACTGAAAGCTGACACACCAGGGAAGGCCTCACAGTGTTGGACACGGAGGGAACTACAATGAAGTGTTTATAAACACAGAAAACTGACATATAGGTATATTGGAAGATCCGAACAGGATTAGGCCATTTAGTCCCTCGAGCCTGTTTCGCCTTTCAATCAGATCATAGTTGATCTGTGACCTAACTTCATATATCCGCCTTAGCCCCATTTCCCTTAATACATTTAGTTAACAAAAATCTTTCAATATCAGATTTAAAATTAACAATTGAGCTAGCATCAGCTGCCGCTTGTTAAAGAGAGTTCCAAACTTCTCCCACCCTTTGCGTGTAGATGAGTTTCCTAACTTCACTCCTGAAAGTCCTGGCTTTCATTTTTAGGTTATGTCCCCTAGTCCTGGACTCCCAAACCAGCGGAAATAATTTCTTTCTATCTTCCCTATCACTTCCCCTTAATACCTTGAAACCTGCGATCAAATCATCCCTGAATCTTCTAAATTCCTGGGAATACAAGCCTGGTTTGTTTACTCTCTCCTCGAAATGTAACCCTTAGTGCCCAGGTATCATTGCAGTAAATCTGCTCTGCACTCCCAAATTCAATATATCCTTTCGAAGGTGTGGTACCCAGAACTGAACACAGTAATCCAGGTGTGTTCTAATCAGGGCTTTGTATGGTTGTGGCATAACTTCTACCCACGTATTCTAGTCCACTAGTTGTAAAGGCCAGCATTCCATTACCTTTTTCTGATTGTTTTCTGTACCTGTCCATGATGTTTGAATGATCTATATACATGGACCTCTAAGTCTCTTGTGATTTTGTGATTTCCGTTCCCACTGCTGTTTCCCTGCACCAGTTACAAAGTACAGTCCTGGTCCCACTGCTGCTGAGACCCTGTGTGCTTCTGCCATCTCAAGCCTTCATTTCTCCAACACTCTCGCAACCTCATATATTTAAATTAGCCGAGCGAGGGAATAGCACCTGGAATCACAGTGCCTTACCCTGATATCTCTCGGTGAGACCCGTCCAGTTAAAGGGGCCTCACCCCACCCTGTTATCTCTCGGTGTGACCCGTCCAGTTAAACAGGCCTCACCCTGTTATCTCACGGTGTGACCCGTCCAGTTAAAGTGACCTCACCCTGAGACCTAACGTTGTGACTCGTCCAGTTAAAGGGACTTCACCCCATGATCTCACGGTGTGACCCAGCCAGCTAAAGCAGTCTCACCCTGCGATCTCACAGTGTGACCCGTCCAGTGAAAGGGGCCTCATCCTGTGATCTTAAGGTTTTAACCGTCCAGTGAAAGGGGCCTCACCCTGTCATCTCACGGTGTGACCCGTTCAGTTAAAGGGGCCTCACCCTGTCATCTCACGGTGTGACCCGTTCAGTTAAAGGGGCCTCACCCTGTCATCTCACGGTGTGACCCAGCCAGTTAAAGGGGCCTCACCCTAAGATCGGACGTTGTGACAGTTAAAGTAGTCTCACCATGAGATCTCACGGTGTGACCCGTCGTTAAAGGGGCCTCACCCTGTGTTCTCACATTGTGACCCGTCCAGTTAACGGGGCCTCACCCTGAGATCTCAAGGTTTTACCCGTACAGTGAATGGGGCCTCACCCTGTGATCTCACGGTGTGACCCGTCCAGTTAAAGGGGCCTCACCCTGTGATCTCACGGTGTGACACCTCCAGTTAAAGGGGCATCACCCTGTGTTCACACAGTTTGACCTGCCCAGTTAAAGGGGCCTCACCCTCTGATCTTACGGTTTGACACGTCCAGTTAAAGGGACGAGTGAGAGACAGAAGAAATTGTCCCAGCTCCAGAAAAGCATGCAGGATCTGCTCCAGCTGCAGTCGATGGGGATCGATGTCGGGGAGGAACTCAGGGAGTTGAAGGGCCAGAAAGTCTCACTCTTCGCCTCCGATTCCTCGAAGATCAGCTTTCGGTCCAGATCCCGCTCCGTGGGGCAGGGCGAGAAGAGCTCGCGCTTATTCATCCAGAAGCTGCTCAGAGAGACCTCTGGTGATCAGCAGCCTGAAGGAGGAAGAGGGCTCGGTGCCGTCTTCGCAGACCGACATACTGAGGATCAGCAAGTCCTTTTATGCCGGGCTGTATGACGCAAAGCCCAGGGACAGCACGGCCTCTCAATCCTTCCTGTCCTCTTTTACGGAGGTCTTTGAGGACAGCGAACGGGAGAGCCTGGATCGGCCACTGACCTTGGACGAGCTGACAAAGGCCGTCCAGTCCTTCGCGAAGAGTAGAACTCCGGGGAGCGATGGTTTACCGGTTGAGTTGTACTCGGCTCTGTGGGACTGGATGGACGCAGACCTACTGGAAGTATACGGGAGATTGCTTCTTGCAGGCAGCATGTCAGAGTCCATGAGTAAAGGCATCATCACCCTCATCTACAAGCAGAAGAGGGAGAGGGGGAAATCAGAATTTGGCGACACATTTCCTTGGTAAATGACGACTACAAGATTCTGTCTAAGGCTATCGCCAACACGCTCAAGTCGGCTGGAGCGGGTGATCCACCCGGATCAGACCCGGCAGGAAGTTCTCTGATAGCCTTACGCTGCTCAGGGATATGATCGCCGACATACAGGACAGGGGGTAAACAACTGCCTGATCAGTCTGGAACAGGAGAAGGCCTTCGATAGAATATCCCACACGTACATGATGGAAATGCTCTCCAAAATGGGGCTTGGGGAGGGAATCTGCGATTGGATCCGACTACTCTATGCGCACATCCGTAGCGCATTCCTAATCAATGGGTGGAGTCGGAGAGTTTTCCAATCAGATCTGGAGTCAGGCAGTGCTGTCCTCTCTCTGCGGTCTTGTTCGTGTGTTTATCGAGCCATTTGCAGCGCCCATCAAGAAGGACACATGTATCAGGGGGGTGACGACCCCAGGCAGTGGAGGCACACAGGTTAAGGCCTCCCTGTACAAGGATGACGTCACCGTCTTTTGGTCCGATCAGTCGGTCCACAGACTGATGGGCATCTGCCACCAGTTCGAGCTGGCCTCAGGGGGCCAGAGTGAACCGCAGTAAGAGTGAGGCCATATTCTATGGCAGGTGGGGGACCCAATACTTTGTCCCCTTCACCATCATGTCTGGCTACCTGATGGTGCTGGGTATCGGGTTCGGGGGGCCCCAGGCTTCAAACAAGAAATGTAACTGGAAAGAACCTGGTGATAAAGTGTGAGGTACTCACAGTTTTACTTCATGTGGCTCAGGTCTGGCCCATTCCCCGCAGTTCCTTTGCCACAGTCACCAGGGCTGTCTTCCACCTTGTCTGGAGGCGCAAGTTAGAACGTGTCCACAGGGACACCATGTACAAACCCCCAGACAAAGGGGGGAAGAGCGTCCCCAAAGTTTTTACATTTGTGTGTGTCTGCCTCAGGATGTGTGCAGAGCCCCAGTACACAAACACCAAGTGTCACTACGTGCTGAGTTTCTACCTGTCCAATACACTGAGAAAACTTGGTCTGGTCATGCTGGCCGAGCAGACGCAGGACGTCCCGTCCAGCTGGCCCGCCCCCCCACCCCTCCCACCACCCCCAACCTGTCCCAGGTGGAGAGTTCCTGAGGAGGAACCACTTGGACCTCAAGGCCGCCAGACGGTGGTCGAAAGAGGAACGTTCTGGCGGTCCTGCAGGAAAAGGAGAGGGTGGATCCGATCGGGCAGTTCCCCGACCAGAAGGTCGATGCCATTTGGCACAATGTCTCATCACCAGAACTGACCAACAGGCACCAGGATGTGGCCTAGATGGTGGTGAGAAATGCCCTCCCAGTGCGGTCTTTCCACCACTGCGAGCAGCCCTCGACACTGCAGCACGGACTGGATCATCGTCCATCTCCAGGTAGACTGCCCCTTCACGCAGAAGTTGTGGAGAGAGATGCTTTGGTTTCTGTTCCAGTTCATCCCCAACAGTTCGGTAACACAGGACGCTGTGCTCTACGGGCTCTTCCCCGGGGTGCACACTGAGACAGATATCACCTGCGGCTGGAGGACCATTAACTCGGTGAAGGAGGGTCTTTGGTCCACCTGAAACCTGGCACATTCCAAGGTCCAGGAGTATGTGCTGCGGGACGCACTGAAGTGAGGTGCGGCCTACGCGTAGGGTCTATGGGGAAAGGCCACCGTGTAAAGCCACCCCACCTTTTATTGTACAGAATGTATTAGAAAATATGTACTGTGTTTTGCATTCAATTAATGGGATCATAGTGTGTGCGATCTGTTTTGTATTGTTTTGAATTGAAATTGCGACTTTTACCCTGAACTGTAGGTATCCTTAAATTTTATGAAATAAAGTATATTTTGAAATTTTAAGAAGTTGCTCCTCGAATGCGCCCCCTGCTGCAGAGCAGAGACAAATGCTCGAGTGAAACAGCCGTGTTCGGGCAGACACCTGAAGCTTTAAGGTTTGAGGAAGGAAAAGAGGTGTCCTGGGCCTCAGCGCCAACATGTTAAGCTGTCGGCTGCCTGTAAAGTTCAGAGGGCCACCTTGAGATAATTGCTGCTGACTGTAAAAGCAGACTTATTCCTTCGATCTGGAATTGAACCAGCAACCGAAGGATTACTTTGCTTTATTTATCACTTATAATCCGCTGTCTTACCACCAAAGTGATGGAAGGGATGTAGCAAATGGGATTGATCACCATGCGCATTTTGACACTCCCGGACTCGTGGAATCGCGTGGGCATAACCGAGACTGACTCGGTACCTGCTCATACTGCAGCGCCGTGGGAGTGTGAGCTCTTATTTACTCCCCACAGCCCTGGGCCAGTAGAGCAGTGGAGATCATGTCTGACCAGAGTTCCGAAGATTGTTGATTCGATTTCGACCTGGATGGATGCTTTTTGCAGCCTGCCCCTTACTTTATGACGTGACACCCTGCAAACTGTCCTGCTCGTTAGTGCTGCCCACTTAATTATATACCAAGTGTCTTTTTAGCGCAGCAGGGCAGCGCGTCAGTATCATAACCGGAAGGTCTTGATTTTGATCCTCAGCAAAGGCATTATGGAGTCTAAAGCTTTTTTTAAACATCTTTGCTCAACACCAAAATCAAGAATTTCTGCTTATTGTCGCACACCAAAAGATGTGCTGCCCCTTGACCTCTCTGTACCGTAGCACATGGTGAACTTTTGGAATTAAGTGGGTGATGGGCGCGCTGAAAACTGAAGCCATTTCTGTTTCTGGACAATTGATCCAAGGTGAATGAAGAATACAGGTATCGATCCCGCTAAGTGAGCACGCTACCATTTGGGCGAATTCCCTGTTTAATACTCATACATTGACCCTTCCAGTATCTGCTTCACACTCGCCTCCACCCAGCTCCACGACCAGTGGAGAAATCTTGCCTTGGGTTGGTCCCGTCCTTGAATTTTTTTCAATACTTTGCTCCAATCGGTGGTATCGAGTATCAGCAAGTGAGCAACAGCAGAACGGGAAGCCACAGTGAGCGGCCTTGATCTAACTGCTGCTTATTGCAAAATCAAATTCACGGGTGCATGACCGAGACTGACTCGGTACCTGCTCATACCGCAGCGCTGTGGGAGTGTGAGCTGCTACTTACTCTGCATACCCTGGGCCAGTGGAGAAGTGGATAACGTGTCTAATAACAAATCAGAAGATTGCCTGGTTAACTCCTACCTGGCTGGATTGTTCTGCAAACTGCCCATTACTTTATGACTTTAGATAGCTTGCAAACTGTCCTAATTGGCAGTGCTGCCTGGCAGTCTCCACCGTAAGTGCGTTCTTAACACAGCAGGGAGTGCATTAGTTTTATTAACTTTGTAAATCCTTAGTTCAATCCACAGAAAAGATATCAGGACCCGTGAAGCTTTTTTCCATGTCTCACCTCTTCTTTCCATCTTTACTAAACACCAAAATCAAGAACTTTTGCTTATTGCAGTACACCAAAAGATTTGCTTCCCCTTGACCTCTCTGCATCGAAGCTGAGGATTAACGTGGGACAACTGACACCATTTTTGTTTCAGGACAATTACCCAAGGTAAAAAAGCGAGTGGAGAATGCGGGCATCGATCCCGCTACCTCTCACATGCTAAGCGAGCGCTCTACCATATGAGCTAATTCCCCAGTTATGGTGGTGGAATTGCCCTTCACAATGGTCGCTTCACACTCGCCTCCGAGCAGCGGCACGAATTTCCCCCTCCCTGAAGACATTCAATACTTTGCTCCAATCGGCGGTATCGAGCGTCAGCAAGTGAGCAACAGCAGAACGAGAACCTACAGTAAGCGGCCTTGATCTAACTGCTTCTTTTTCCAAAATCACATTCGCTACTTCGAGACGGAATTAAACCAGCAACCTGAGGGTGACTCTGCTTTGTTTACCACTATAGTCCTCTGTTCCACCAGCTGTGCGATCGAAGGGAAGCAGCAAAGATCCTTCTGTGTGGTGATTGTTCACTGTTTTAAAGTCGCCGACTCGTGTAGTCGCGTGGGCCTGACCGAAACTGAATCGATACCTGCTCATACAACAGCTCTGTCGGAGTGCATGCTGCAACTTACTTTTCACAACGTGTGCCAGTGGACCGGAGTAGACCCTGTTCTGGTATTATACATCAGAAGATTAGTAGGTTCGAATGCTACCTGGCTCAAAGGTAGCTCCAAACTTTTACTTTCTCACAAAATATACTTTATTTCATCAAATTTAAGAATACACAGAGAGAAAATTAAATATCACAATTTCAAAGCAATGAATTTCAGATCGTACATCGTACGATCCCGATATTACAATTTAACCAAGGTACATATTTTTTAATACATTCTATACAATACCACGTGGGACAGCCTTACACAGTAGCCTTTCCCCATAGAGCCTTTGCAACGCCGCACCTCGCTTCAGTGAGTCCCGCAGCATGTTCTCCTGCACCTTGGAGTGTGCCGGTCGGCAATACTCGGTCGTGAACAGCTCCCTCAGGTGGAAGAATCGATCCTGCTACCTCGCGTATGCTCAGCGATCTCTCGACCAGAATCATTAAAAGTTTACAGCGCGGAAGGAGGCCATTCGAAACATCGAGTGCGCACCGGCTCTATGCAAGAGCAATCCTGCGAGTCCCACTTCCCCGCCCCATCCCCGTAGCCCTGAAAATGTTTTCCTTTCCATGATTGAACCACCCCCTCGGGCAGTGCATTCCAGATCCGAACCACTCTCTGTGTAAAAAGGTTTGTCCTCATGTCACCTTTGGTTCTTTTGCCAATCAACTTTAATCGATGTCCTCTGGTCCTTGACCCTTCCGCCAACGGGAAGCGTTTCTCTCTATCTGCTCTATCTCGACCCTTCATGATTTTGAAAACCTCGATCAAATCTGCTCGCAACCGTCTCTGTTCGAAGGAGAACAACCCCAGCTTCTACAGTCTATGCACGTAACTGAAGTCCCTCATCCATGGAATCATTCTAGTAAATCTCTTCTGCACCCTCTCTAAAGCCTTGACATCTTTCCTAAAGTGCGGTGCCCAGAAGTGGACACAATACTCCAGTTGTGGCCGAACCAGTATTTTATAAAGGTTCATCATGACTTCCATACTTTTGTACTCTATGCCTCCATTTATAAAGCCCAGGATCCTGTATGCTTTTTTAACCGCTTTCTCAACTTGCACTGGCACCTTCAATGATTTGTGCGGACATACCAAATCCCTCTGATAATGTAGCCTTTAAAGAATTGTGCCCTCTACTTTACATTGCCTCTCCTCGTTAATCCTACCGAAATGCATCACTTCACATTTGTCTGTGTTAAATTAGATTTGCTATGTGCCCTCCCATGCCACCAGCCTGTCTATGTCCTCTTGAATTCTATCACTATCCTCACTGTTCATTACCCTTCCAAGTTTTGTGTCATCTGCAAATTTTGAAATTGTGCCCCATGCACCCAAATCCAAGTCATGAATATATATCAAGAAAAGCAGTGGTCCCAGCACCGACCCCTGGGGAACAGCACTCGACACCTCTCTCCAGTCCGAAAAACAACCGTTCACCACTGCTCTCTGTTTCCTGTCCCTCAGACAATTCTGTGTCCTTGTTGCTACTCCCTCTTTATTCCATATTTGAGGTTGTTTCTTGTAAATTGCCCTTCACGGTAGCTGCTTCGCACTCGCCTCCAAGCAGCTCCACGACCAGCAGAGAAATCTTGCCGTGGGTTGGCCCCCTCCCTGAATACAATCAATACTTTCCTCCAATCGGAGGATCGAGCATCAGCAAGTGAGCATCAGGAGAACGGGAAGCCCCAGTAATGGTGAATGATGCTGAGAAGAGCCCGAGCCTGTGGAAGGTAGACGAGGTCACCGGAAACGAACAGCCACCCCGAGCTTGAGGGAAATGTGAGAGCCCTGTCTGTCTGACTGAGTGACAGAAGAGTTTTTGCCTGAAAGTGAGTGCGGTTTGACGTGTTGTTACTCAAAGGCACTCCCTGCTGGTGAGCAGAGGCAAGTGCTCGAGCAAAACTGCGGTGTTCGGGCAGACACAGAAAGCTCAAAGTTTTGAGAAAGGAAAAGAGGTGGCGACATGTTGAACTGTCGGCTGCCTGGAAAGTTAAAAGAGCGGCCTTGAGCTAATTGCTGCTTAATCCAAAAGCAGACACGTTCCTTCAAACCGGAATTGAAACAGTGATTTAAGGATGACTTTGCTTTGAGTTTAATTAACTATTATTCTGAGCTCCCACCAGTTGAGTTATCGAGGGGAAGCAGCAAATAGCTCTCTTTTTGGTGATTGTGCATCGTGCGCCTTTTGGCAAACCCTGACCTGTGGAGTCACGGGTGCATGACCGAGACTGACTCGGTCCCTACTCATACCGCAGCGCTGTGGGAGTGTGAGCTGCTACTTGCTTTGCATAACCTCGGCCAGTGGAGCAGTGGAGAACGTTTCTAATGACAAATCAGAAGATTGTCTGGTCAACTCCGACCTGATTGGATTGTTCTTGCAAACTGCCCATTACTTTATGACGACAGATAGCTTGCAAACTGTCCTAATTGGCAGTGCTGCCTGGCAGTCTCCATCATAAGTGCGTCCTGAACACAGCAAGGAGTGCATTAGTTTTATTAACTTTGTAAATCCTGAGTTCAATCGACAGAACGGATATCAGGACCTGTGAAGCTTTTCTCCATGTCTCACTTCATCTTTCCATCTTTGCTAAACACCAAACTCAAAAACTTTTGTTTCGTGCAGCAAACCAAAAGATTTACTGTCCCTTGACCTCTCTTTATCGAAGCTTAGGATTGACGTGAGTTATGGATTTGCTGAAATCTGACACCATTTTTGTTTCTGTCTGTCGGTCTGACTGACTGATGGAAGGCTGATTTGCCTGAAAGTGAGTGCGGTTTGACGTGTTGTTATTCAAAGGTACGCCCTGCTGGTGAGCAGAGGCAAGTGCTCGAGCAAAACAGCCGTTTTCGGCAGACACAAAAAACTTTCAGGTTGAAGAAAGGAAAGGAGGTCTCCTGTGCCTCAGCGCCAACATGTTAAGCTTTTGGTTGTCTGTAAAGTAAAGAAAACGGCCTTGAGCTAATTTCTGCTCACTCCAAAAGCACGTTCGCTAGTTCCAACCAGAAACCTAAGGATGACTTTTCTCTGTTAATTGTATTGCAGTCCTCCGCTGTACTAGCTGAACGATCGAAGGGAAGCAGCCAAGATTGCTCTCTTTGGTCAATATTCACTGTGCGCCTTTTGACACTCCCGGACTCGTGGAGTCACGTGTGCATGACCGAGACTGACTCATTTCCTGCTCATCCCGCAGCGCTGTGGCAGTGTGAGCTGCTACTTTCTCTGCACACCCTCGGCCAGTGGAGCAGTGGAAATCGTGTCCAATGACAAATCAGAAGATTGTCTGGACAACTCCTACCGGACTGGATTGTTTTTGCCAACTGTCCATTACTTTATGACTATAGATAGCTTGCAAACTTACCTTATTGGTAATGCCACCTGGCAGTCTCCACCGTTCATGCGCTTTTCATACAGCAGGGAGTGCATTAGTTTTATTAACTTTGTAAATCCTGAGTTCAATCCATAGAAAAGATATCAGGACCTGTGAAGCTTTTTTCCATGTCTCACTTCATCTTTCCATCTTTGCTAAACACCAAAATCAAAAACTTTTGCTCGCTGCAGCACACCAAAAGATTTGCTGCTCCTTGACCTCCATTCATCGAAGCTGAGGATTGACGTGGGTTCTGGATTTGCTGAGAACTGACACCATTTTCGTTTCGGGACAATTCCCCAAGGTAAAAAAAGTGCGTGGAGAATGCCGGCATCGATCCCGCTACGTCTCGCATGCTAAGCGAGCGCTCTACCATTTGAGCTAATTCCCCTGCTTGACGAGTCCAATTGCCCTTCACAATAGTCGCTTCACACTCGCCTCCAAACAGCGCCACGAATTGCCCCCTCCCTGAATTTTTTCAATACTTTGTTCCAATCCGCGGTATCGAGTATTCGCAAGTGAGCAACAGCAGAACGGGAAGGCACAGTAATCGTGAATGATGCCGAGAAGAGCCCGAGCCTGCGGAACGCAGACGAGGTCATCGGAAAAGAACAGCAGCCCGAGCTTGAGGAAACAGCGAGAGCTCTGTCTGTCTGTCGGTCTGACTGACTGATGGAAGGCTGATTTGCCTGAAAGTGAGTGCGGTTTGACGTGTTGTTATTCAAAGGTACGCCCTGCTGATGAGCAGAGGCAAGTGCTCGAGCAAAACAGCCGTTTTCGGGCAGACACAAAAAGCTTTTGGTTTCAGAAAGGAAAGGAGGTCTCCTGTGCCTCAGCGCCAACATGTTAAGCTGTAGGCTGTCTGTGAAGTAAAGAAAACGGCCTTGAGCTAATTTCTGCTTACTCCAAAAGCACGTTCGCTCGTTCCAACCAGAAAGCTAAGGATGACTTTTATCTGTTAATACTATTACAGTCCTCCGCTGTACCAGCTGAACGATCGAAGGGAAGCAGCAAAGATTGCTCTCTTTGGTAAATGTTCACTGTGCGCCTTTTGACACTCCCGGACTCGTGGAGTCACGTGTACATGACCGAGACTGACTCGGTTCCTGCTCATAGCGCATCGTTGTGGCAGTGTGAGCTGCTACTTTCTCTGCACACCCGAGGCGAATGCAGCAGTGGATACCGTGTCTAATGACAAATCAGAAGATTGTCTGATCAACTCCAACCTGACTGCATTGTTTTTGCGAACTGTCCATTACCTTATGACTTTTGATAGCTTGCAAACTGACCTAATTGGAAATGCTGCCTGGCAGTCTCCACCGTTCGTGCGCTTTTAACACAGCGGGAAATGCATTAGGTTTATTCACTTTGTAAATCCTGAGTTCAATCCACAAAAAAGATACCAGGACCCATGAAGCTTTTTTCCATGTCTCACTTCATCTTTCCATCTTTGCGAAACAGGAAAATCAAAAACTTTTGCTTACTGCAGCATACCAAAAGATTTATTACCCCTTGACCTCTCTTTATCGAAGCTCAGGATTCACGTGGGTTATGGATTTGCTGAAAACTGACAACCTTTTTGTTTCGGGACAATTCCCCAAGGTCAAAAAGTGAGTGGAGAATGCGGGCATCGATCCCGCTATTTCTCGCATGCTAAGCGAGCACTCTACCATTTGAGCTAATTCCCCAGTTGCGGCCGTGATTTTGCCCTTCACAATAATCGCTTAACATTCGTCTCCAGGCAGCGACGCGAATTGCCCCCTCCCTGAATTTTTTCAATACTTTGCTCCAATCCGCGGTATCGAGTGTTCGCAATTGAGCAACAGCAGAACGGGAAGGCACAGTCATCGTGAATGATGCTGAGAAGAGCCCGAGCCTGCGGAAGGCATACGAGGTCATCGGAAAAGAACAGCCGCCCGAGTTTGAGGAAACAGTGAGAGCTCTGTCTGACTGACGAATGGAAGGCTTATTTGCCTGAAAGTGAGCGCGGTTTGACGCGTTGTTACTCAAAGGCACTCCCTGCTGGTGAGCAGAAGCAAGTGCTCGAGCAAAACAGCCGTTTTCGGGGAGGCACAAAAAGCTTTCAGGTTTCAGAAAGGAAAGGAGGTCTCCTGTGCCTCAGCGCCAACATGTTAAGCTGTCGGCTGTCTGTGAAGTAAAGAAAACGGCCTTGAGCTAATTTCTGCTCACTCCAAAAGCACGTTCGCTCGTTCCAACCAGAAACCTAAGGATGACTTTTCTCTGTTAATTGTATTGCAGTCCTCCGCTGTACTAGCTGAACGATCGAAGGGAAGCAGCAAAGATTGCTCTCTTTGGGAAATATTCACTGTGCGCCTTTTGACACTCCCGGACTCGTGGAGTCACGTGTGCATGACCGAGACTGACTCATTTCCTGCTCATACCGCAGCGCTGTGGCAGTATGAGCTGCGAGTTTCTCTGCACACCCTCGGCCAGTGGAGCAGTGGATATCGTGTCTCATGACAAATCAGAAGATTGTCTGGACAACTCCTACTGGACTGGATTGTTTTTTGCCAACTGTCCATTACTTTATGACTTTAGATAGCTTGCAAACTAACCTAATTGTCAGTGCTGCCTGGCAATCTCCACCGTTCGTGCGCTTTTCACACAGCAGGGAGTGCATTAGTTTTATTAACTTTGTAAATCCTGAGTTCATTCCACAGAAAAGATACCAGGACCTGTGAAGCTTTTTTCCATGTCTCATTTCATCTTTCCATCTTTGCTAAATACCAGAGTCAAAAACTTTTGCTAACTGCAGCACACCAAAAGATTTGCTGCTCTTTGATCTCTCTTTATCGAAGCTGAGGATTGACGTGAGTTCTGGATTTGCTGAAAACTGACACCATTTTTGTTTCGGGACAAATCCCCAAGGTAAAAAAGTGAGTGGAGAATGCGGGCATCGATCCCGCTATTTCTCGCAAGCTAAGCGAGCGCTCTACCATTTGAGCTAATTCCCCTGCGTAACGGGACGAATTGCCCTTCACAATAGGCGCTTCACACTCGCCTCCAAACAGCGCCACGAATTGCCACCTCCCTGAATTGTCTCAATACTTTGCTGCAATCCGCGGTATCGAGTATTCGCAAGTGAGCAACCGCAGAATGGAAAGGCACAGTAATCGTGAATGATGCCGAGAAGAGCCCGAGCCTGCGGAACGCAGACGAGGTCATCGGCCAAGAACAGCAGCCCGAGCTTGAGGAAACAGCGAGAGCTCTGTCTGTCTGTCCGTCTGACTGACTGATGGAAGGCTTATTTGCCTGAAAGTGAGTGCGGTTTGACGTGTTGTTATTTAAAGGTACGCCCTGCTGGTGAGCAGAGGCAAGTGCTCGAGCAAAACAGCCGTTTTCGTGCAGACACAAAAAGCTTTCAGGTTTAAGAAAGGAAATGAGGTCTCCTGTGCCTCAGCGCCAACATGTTAAGCTTTTGGCTGTCTGTGAAGTAAAGAAAACGGCCTTGAGCTAATTTCTGCTTACTCCAAAAGCACGTTCGCTCGTTCCAACGAGAAAGCTAAGGATGACTTTTATCTGTTAATACTATTACAGTCCTCCGCTGTACCAGCTGAACGATCGAAGGGAAGCAGCAAAGATTGCTCTCTTTGGTAAATGTTCACTGTGCGCCTTTTGACACTCCCGGACTCGTGGAGTCACATGTGCATGACCGACACTGACTCGGTTCCTGCTCATGCCGCAGCGCTGTGGGAATGTGAGCTGTTACTTTCTCTGCACACCCGAGACCAGTGGAGCAGTGGATATTGTGTCTAATGACAAATCAGAAGATTGTCTGATCTACTCCTACCTGACTGGATAGTTTTTGCAAACTGCCCATTACTTTATGACTTTAGAAAGCTTTCAAACTGACCTAATTGGCAGTGCTGCCTGGCAGTCTCCACCGTTCGTGCGCTTTTAACACAGCAGAGAGTGCATTAGTTTTATTAACTTTGTAAATCCTGAGTTCAATCCACAGAAAAGATATCAGGACCTGTGAAGCTTTTTTTCCATATCTCACTTCATCTTTCCATCTTTGCTGAACACCAAAATTAAACACTTTTGCTTACTGCAGCACACCAAAAGATTTACTGCCCCTTGACCTCTCTTTGTCGAAGCTTCGGATTCACGTGGGTTCTGGATTTGCTGAAAACTGACACCATTTTTGTTTCGGGACATTTCCCCAAGGTAAAAATGTGAGTGGAGAATGCGGGCATCGATTCCGCTATTTCTTGCATGCTAAGCAAGCGATCTACCATTTGAGCTAATTCCCCAGTTGCGGTGGTAAAATTGCCCTTCACAATGGTCGCTTCACACTCGCCTCCAGGCAGCGCCACGAATTGCCCCCTCCCTGAATATATTCAATACTTTGCTCCAATCCGCGGTATCGAGTTTTTGCAAGTGAGTAGCAGCAGAACGGGAAGGCACAGTAATCGAGAATGATGCCGAGAAGAGCCCTGAGCCTGCGGAAGGCAGATGTGGTCACCGGAAAGCATCAGCACCCCAACCCCCGCCACGAGCTTGGAGGAGCAGCGAGAGCCCTGTCTGTCTGTCTGACTGACTGACTGAGAGAAGTCTTTTTTGCCTGAAAGTGAGTGCGGTTTGACGTGATGCTACTCAAAGGCACTCCCTGCTGGTGAGCAGAGGCAAATGCTGGAGCAAAACTGTCGTGTTCGGGCAGATGCAGAAAGCTTTCAGGTTTGAGAAAGGAAAAGAGCTCTCCTGTGCCTCAGCACCAACATGTTAAGCTGTCGGCTGCCTGTAAATTTAAGAAAGCGGCCTTGAGCTAATTGCTGCTTACTCCAAAAGCACACGGTCTTCTTCAAGCCAGAATTAAACCAGCAACCTAAGGATGATTTTGCATTGTTTTCGACCACAGTCCTCTGCACTACAAGCTGAACGATCGAAGGGAAGCAGCAAAGATTGCTCTCTTTGGGGATTGTTCACTGTGAGCCTTTTGACACTCCCGGACTCGTGGAGTCACGTGGGCATGACCGAGACTGACTCGGTACCTGCTCATACCACAGTTATGTGGGAGTGTGAGCTGCTCCTTACTCTCCACTACCTGGGCCAGTGCAGCAATGGGTAACGTGTCTAACTACAGGTCAGAAGATTATAGGTTTGATTTCTAACTGGCTCGACGGTTTCTGCACACTTTTTTTTCACAAAATATACCTTATTTCATAAAATGTAAGAATCCACAGATTTCAAATTAAATATCACAATTTCAAAGCAATAAGATTCAAACTAATACAAAACAGATCGTACCCAATATGATCCCAATATTACAATTCAACCGCAGTACATATTTCACAATACATGGTGACCAATACAAGGTGGGATGGCCTTACACGTTTCCCTTTCCCCATAGAGCCTTTATGTAGGCGGCACCTCGCGTCCCGCAGCACGTACTCCTGGACCTTGGAATGTGCAGGTCAGCAACACTCGGTCGTGGACAACTCCTTTAGATGGAAGGTCAGCAGGTTTCAGGCGGACCAAAGGGCCTCCTTCACCGAGTTGATGGTCTTCCATCAGCAGTTGATATCTATCTTGGTGTGTGTCCCGGGGAAGAGCTCGTGGAGCACAGCGTCCTGTGTCACCGAGGTGTGGGAATGAACCGGGACAGATACCAACGCATCTCTCTCCACACTTCCCGCTTGAAGGGACAATCCATCAGGAGGTGGATGATGGTCTCGCCATGCTGCAGCGTCGAGGGCAGCTCAGAGTGGTGTGAGATTCCGGGCATGTTGGAAGGACTGCACTGGAAGGGCCTTTCTCACCACCATCCAGGCCACATCCCGGTGCCTGTTGGTCAGTTCCGGCGATGAGACGTTCTGCCAAATGTCATCGGCCGTCCCGTCGATGAACTGCCCGATCGGATCCAGCCTGTCCTTTCCTTGTAGGACACACAGAACCTTCCCTGCCGACCACTGTCTGGGGGCTTTGTGGTCAAAGGGTTTCCTCATCATGAACTTCTCCACCTGGGACAGGTGGTGGGCGATGGTCCAGCTGGACGGGACGTCCTGCATCTGCTCGGCCAGTGTGGAAATTGCGCTCACAGTGATTTTTCCGCAGACTCGGCCTCATCTCAGCATCATTCCTGATTACTGAGGCTTCCCGTTCTGCTGTTCTGGGGAATGAGGGGGTCAAGTGGAGCAAGTTTCAATGGGGGAACAGTTAGGGAACGGCAATCATAGTATCATGAGTTTTCGATTAGTTCTGGACAAGGACAGGAGCAATCTAAATATATTCATTGCAGGAGTGACAATTTCAGTGGGTTGAGATCGGATCTGGCCCGAGTAAATTGGAATCAAAGATTGGCAGGCAAAACTGTAATCGAACAATAGGTGGTCTTCAAAGAGGAGATGGTTAGGGTACGTTCGAGGTACACTCCCACGAGGGGGAAAGGTAGTTCAACTAAAGCCAGATCTCCCTGGATGACAAAAGAGATAGAGGGTATGATGAATCAGAGAAAGGGGGCGTATGACAGATGTCAGGTTGATAATACAAGTGAGAACCAGGCTGAATATCGAAATCTCAGAGGAGAAGTGAAAAAGGAAATAAGAGGGGCAAAGACATAATATGAGACTAGACGCGCAGCTCACAAAAAGGGAATCCCAAAGTCTTCGACAGGCATATCATTTAAACGGGTAGTAAAAAGTGGGATGAGACCGGTTTGGGACCAAAAAGGAGATCTACGCATGGTGGCAGAGGGCATGGCTGAGGTACTAAATGAGTCTGTCATTACCAAGGAAGAAGATGCTGCCAAACTCGCAGTAAAATGGGGAGCTGGTTCATCTATTGGATGGGCTAAAAATTGACAAAGAAGAGGTACCAGAAAGGCTGGCTATGCTTAAAATAGATAAGTCACCCGGTCCAGATGCGATGCATCCGAGGTTGCGGAAGGAAGTAAGGATGGAAATTGCTGAGGTACTGGCCATAATCTTCCAATCACCCTTAGATATGGAGGTGGTGCCATCGGACTGGAGAATTGCAAATGTTACACCATTGTTCAAAAAAGGGGGCAAGGATAAAGCCGTCAACTACAGGCCAGTCAGTTTAACCTCGGTGGTGGGGAAGATTTTAGAAAAAATAATCAGGGACAAAATTAATAGCCACTTGGACAAGTGTGAGTTAATAAAGGGACTGATTGGATAGCCCTCTCAAAGAGCTGGCACAGGCACAGTGTGCAGAATGGCGTTCTCTTGTGCCGTACCTACTATGAAAATATGAAACTATGAACAAAACAACTTCAACAACTTCAACGTCATAAACCTGAAAAAGAATGGCAGCCAGTATGGCATCAATCTTACTGAGGGACAAACTGGACATCTTCCTGAGGTGCAAAGCGGCTATCTTACTGAGAGGCAAGGCGGCCATCTTACTGAGGGGCAAGGTAACCAAGTTACCGGCGGGCAAGGGGGCAATGTCATACAAATTGGCCGCCATGAAACTTAAACAAAATGGCCGCCCTGATCCTGAAACAAAATGACCACCAGGAAGGCAGCCATCTGACTGAGGGGCAAGGTGGAGCTTGTTATGATGAGAGAGACGGAGAGGGTTCATTTGCTGTTCCTGTTAAATCACTGTTGCACTATAGTTAAAGATACAATCTGAGTGAGACTGGCACTAGTTGGTGTTTAACACAAAGACAGTAGTGCAGTGAGGGAATTAAACACCAAAACGTGAACTTCTGCTGAAAAAAAAGGATTAACATTTGTTTTTTTTTGAAGTAATGTTCACGGCGAAGGAGAGACCAGACAATCGTACGAAAGGTCCAATGAGCCATTTTGTGTAGAGAATGCAATTCTAGCTTCTATTAAATCAATCAGATTAAAATTGGACTCAATGTGAATGTGGTTCTGATCTGGGATTGTGTTTATTTCTCCAATATTATTTAAACTGAAACAATAACAGTATTTGTAACTGTAACAGAGCAGAAGAGTACTGCGGGACCCTGTCACAAGTAACACAGCAAAGGGGGTAAGAGGACACTGTGATTTAGCACAGAATCCAGCAGCTCACTAGGAACGTTACACACGGTACAGATGGAGGAGCGAAAAGGTGCAAAGTAATTTTACACTTCAATTTGGAGCAATGATTTTTATCTCCACAAGGTTTAATTTTATAATTAATTCAATGCGCTCTTTTTCCTGAAGAAACTTCAGGCACAAACCATGGCGTTATGAAGAAAACAATCATTTATCTTTATTAATAAACCAGAACATTTGAGATTATAATTTAAACAACACATTGGGTTTATGCCCGAATTAGAATTGGTTTAACACCAATGAAACAACACATTCTGAATTCCCAACATGCATAACCGTTTGGAAATCCAGTGTCTATCTTAGACTAAGCCCATAACGAACGTTTTATACCGATGGTTGGCTCAATCTTGCCGGGAAGATTCCGGGTATTTTGATGGAGACCGTTGTAGTGTAGCGTGACTTTCTCTGGCATCCAGGTCATCTACTTCACAGGCAATCTGTAAACCAGCATCGAGGCATCAAGCTGGGAGGTCGCGAGCAGTCATGAAGATTCCAGGAAGTGAAAGGTGAGATTGGACCAGTCGTGGTGGATCTGTGTCTCTCCCCACTCAACTTCTGCCCAGCTTTTAAAGAAATTTTGAAGCAGAATCACACCTCTGGGACGGTGGCTTATCAACAATAGGTTCCGACAAATACAGCCCACGATTGATTGACACTTCACTTGTTTTCTCTCAGTGTCCACAACGTAACCTTGTTAAGTCGCCAGGAGTTCAAACCACTTCTAGCCCTCCTGGAATCGTTCTTGTTGCCATGGTGTATCCTCCGCTGTCTGATCTTTTGCAATGTGTCACTAACAAACCTTTAATCGTCCTTTTCCTTCAGACATGCTGAAGCAGATTTATTCTCAGGCCTTCGGTTATCAGTTCAATTTTTACTACACAGAGCAGCTGGGAAACTCCTGCAGTCAGTAATGGTCAGGGTCAGGTACACAAGACTGAGTGACTTTATTGTGCAGCCTGCAGGCATCACCCATCGAAATGTCAAAATTAAATCCACAAGAGTGTTACCCCAGAACAAACATGAACTCTCTGGCCTGCTTCATCTGCTGCTCTTCTGCTGGTCAGCACTCTCACACACTCCAGGCTGATTACACAGTTTGTTTAATGATTTCTGCGTTCTATTCTCATTCATGTCTCTGCCTTCCTGTCACTATATATGTTTGTCCGTCTTTCATTGTGTCTGTTCTCTGTTTTTATCGTTTAACTCTGTTGACATTCTGTGCGTTTTTCTATCTTGTTATTTCCACTTCTACTTCTATCAATTTGTGATTCTGTGTCAATGTCTTTCTCTCCCGTTGCATCCACGTCTGCTTGCTCTCTCTCATTATGCTTTCTTTCACGCTTTTTATCGCTCTTTATTTTTATCTCCTGCCTTACAAACTCTCTTTATTTCTCTCCTTCTCTAGTAACTCTGTCTCTACCTCTCTTTGTTTCTATCTCTCTCGCTTTCATGTGAATCTCTCTTAATTTTCTGCGCTTTTGATTCATTATATTGCATTTGTCCCTCTGTCTCTCTCTCCCGTTGTCGCCCCGTTTCTCTCTTTTCCTGCCTCTCTCTTTCTCTCTTTCTCACTCTCTTTGTCTGTTTCTCTGTCGTTGTTTCTCTCCCGGTCTCTCTCTTCCTCTCTCTGTCTCTCTCTTTTTCTTTGTCTCTGCTTCTCGCCCTCTGTCTCATTCTCGCTCTCTGTATCACTATCTGGCTCTCTCTCACTCTCTATCTCTGTGTATGTCTGTGTGTGTGTGTGTGTGTTTCTCTCCCTCTCTAAATCACCATCCCTCCCTCTCACTTCCTTTCCCTGTCGCTCCCTCTTTATCTATCTCTATGTCTTTCTCTCTCTCTCTCTCTCTCTTCCTCCCTCTCTCTCCCGTTCTCGCTCCCGATCTCTCTCCCTCTCCATTTATGTGGAGTGTCGCCCATTGTGATCAGGCCCACTGCAGCTACTTTTATTCCAAGCTTTGTAATTTATTTCAAGTCCAGCTGATCTCATTAGTGCCGTCAGTTCGAGCAAAAATGCATGTGTAGTCTGCAGAATAAATCCTGCCTCAAAAGGTCAGATTTTAATAAAATATAATATTAGAAGCATATTTCAGATCATTTAATGGCTCTGTGCTGCTAATATAAAATTTATTTTCCGTCCCCCGGGAAGTGTAGGGGATGGAGTATGAAATGGGATTTTTTTCTAGTGCTTGAAACCCTTCAGCTCTTTCTATGATTTCACTAATTTAACAATTAGATTGAGTGGGTATTTCACCGCGTTCTTCAGTTCCTCTCTGAATTTAGTCTGAGTCAGGACATAAATACACGTATTTGTGCAGGAACTGAGGAGCTGCAGCATCTTTGCTGTGTGATCTGTGAGATAAACAGGGTCAGTGTAGGAGTAATAAAACCGAATGTCTGCAATTCGCACATAAATGTTCAATGCAACCTTTGTCAGCCACAACAGTATAAAACTGCCCGATATACTGAAGAGTAAAATGATGGATTTCTTTCGGTTCTCCATCTCTGGATCACTCTGATTCTCTCCATTGCTGCAGCCCCGGAGTCCCCTGCGAACTCGACTGGACACTAAAATACACCTGACCGTCAGAACATTGAACAGCAAAATCAGACAGAACGGTACGCAAGGGGTTAAAATGACGTGAAACATGTCAAATGCGGTCCATGCAGGGGAAGTACTGAAGCTCGGTTTAACCTCACAAAACCAGGGAACATTATCGATTATATCGTAAGGTTCAAATGTAAAGTACACTGGGAAACTCACCAAACAGCCCAGCACACTAACTATTCCCAGAACCACAGCCGCCGTTCTCTCCGTGCAATATTTAGTTTTCAGCCTCTCACAACAAATGGCCACAAATCGATCAAAGGTGAAAGCGACTGTGAACCAGACAGAAACCCCCGTGGCTGCAGTACTCAAGGAGGCAATAAAACTACACACAGGAGTAATGAGCAGGAATGAATCTCTGAAATACATTATACCAATCCAATTCAATATCACACCAATGATAACGACCAGGAGATCGCCCACTGCCATTCCCACCAGGTAGGCACTGATACATTTGGAGAGACCGCACTTTCCTCTGGACACGATCACAATCGCCACCAAGTTAACTGTAAGAGAGAGAAAAGGAATCAGAGAAATTACTGATCAGACCTGGAGCCAAAGCAGCAGTTTGAGAGGATCTGGGGTGAAATTTCCAGCTTTGTTGCTGCATCGAAGGGTGGAAAGTGATTGATTGACCTGGGCAGCGCTTTCGGGCAGAGAGATGTTTTTAAACACAATGATCAATAATGAATTGGGAGATGGATACAGAAAGTGAATAAAGTGAGCACCGGATCCACTGGAAGGGCTGAGTGAGGGCGCAGTGCCGGTGGGGAAGGGAGAAGGGGTTTTACACACCGGGAATCCAGCGGATTAAAGCCGGATTTGGCTTCCAGACTGACGGGAAAGAGGGGGAAGGGTGGGGAATGTGAGGGGACAGGGGGAGGTTCAGCTGGTTTATTTTTCTGGGTTAAGAGAGCCGACAGTGGCTGGCACTAAATGGGAAAGGCAGCTGGAGACCGAGCCAGTGAGTGAGATTGGGAGGGAGACAAGGAAAAGGACATGTAGGAGCTGGAGGGGAGTCAGGAGCAGATGGTTTGGGAAAGCGAACAAATTGAAGCAACGGATGAGGAGACAGAGGATTCAATGCAGTGGGAGGAGAGGCTGGGATTCACAGGGAGAGACTGCAGCAGAGTGTGAGAGGAAATCTAATCTATGGGTCCCACTAACACAATCCAACTAATACATTCAACAGTTCATTTCTGTGGTTATTGATGTCAGGGAAACTGTGCAGTTGTAAAATGTGTACAATAAATGTACTTTGTAATTCACTTGAAATTAAATTTAAATGTTTTAATTAAATCAACCTCGTTGTTTATTGAATTCACCTAACTTTAACGTACTGTATCCGAACAATTCATTACGATCAAGACATTTCTGATTATATTTTTTTCAGCAAATTTTAATTATGTTTAGTGTTAAGTTGGAAAACAAGGAACATTCACAAAAACAGACTGAGGACCTGACAGGGATATAAACATGAGGAGCGAGTCCCACAATAAAAAACTCACCCAATCTGACCATACCATAATAACACAGTCAAGTCATTTTTTCTATGTTTAATTGTACTTGAAGTTTCAGCAGTTCATTCTAATGAATTATTCACACCACAGCCTCTCGCTTTCCCTCTCAGTCACCCTCTCTATCACTCACTCTACTCCCTATCTCAATTCAATTTTCATATCCGATTAAATCCTATCATCCTGTGCCTGTATTCTGTTCACCAGCCCCGTGTTCCACCGATCCTATTCTCAGTGTCAGTTTGTTAAATAGTGAAGCCTCTGTGGAATAGTTTAATATGTCCACAGATCATCCAACTCTCCACCTGTTCACCTACACTGTTCACTTCATCTGCAAATCATGGAATAAACAGAATCGAATCCCTCTCCCAGGCAGATCTCACAATAATTGAGATTCCTTCACCTGTAATTATAGGGTACAGGGATAGATGGCGGGATTGTTGAATTTACAAAACGCCAACATCATACTTATAACCTACAGGTACAGAGAAGGGCTGCTGATTCCAACAGGGACAGTGCAAATTGAGACCACAAAACATCAAAACATTTCATTTTACAGTGAAGCCCAGTGACAGTCAGTGAATTCATCCACAGTGAAGCAGAGAAGGAGATGTGAAAGAGTCAGCAGCAAACTCAGTTCAGTAACCAGACATCTGAAGCGGCGTCAGATACACACATAATGAAATAATATTTCATAACAGTGATCACCAATAAATACATTGAAATCCCAGTTAAACTGAAGTATATTATTGGGGAGGGAAGACATTCCGCTGCCTCCTTGTAACACTGAGACCGTGAGCTGTCTCATTATCAATCACTGAAAACACATTGATGAAAGTATATTCCAGGACAGGTTAGTTCCACAACAAGAAACTGTTATCATCTCCTGATGGTCTGATACCAACTCTTAGCCCAATACATTCAGTACAGAGAATAAGGCAGCAACAATGCCAGGGTTGGATAGACAAATTCATGACAGATATAATGCAGCGCCTCAATACCGAAAGAGCAGAGACTTAACACATTCCATCATTCAACCAATAGAACAGAACAAGTGACTGTGTAAAATATGTAGGGACAAAAAAGAATTTGCCAAGTACAGCAGCAGAGTCAACACCGATTTACACCATTAACAGCTGAGATAACGGCTTACCTGGAACTCCAATGGCTGCAAGAACTGGATAATAAATGCGTATTATCTGATGGATTACTGGATATCCCATTTCTGTGAGAAGCACTGACTTCTGTTGGCCTGGAAACCACAGCTCCAGCAGGCACTCTGAGCTGATCCATCCCAACAAGCCCTGATTTATACACGGGATAAGTCTCCACTGACACGGTTATACTCCTGACCATTGCTATTAGTAACAGTCAGTTTAACAAACACATTATATCAGCAGCTTTGACTCCGATGTAAATAATGTGGTGAATAAAACACAAACATCTCAAAGTCCACGATATTACTTAATCAGACCTCTCTCAGGAATAAAGTTTAAATCTGTTCTCATACAGGACTGATCCAACAATAATAAACGGCTTCATTTACAGCTTTTATATAACTATATTGACCATGTTCACTCCTGGTGTTTCATTTATAATTTAGACAGATGTCTCCGCAGTGTAGACTGAATCCAGGGACACGAGCAGACCCGTTTCACTCTGTTCCTGCAGTTTCCCAGTTAAAATATGAATTGTGAGTCTCTGACACGAGGGCAGTTAAAGGGCAGGTTGAGGATTGAAGCCTAGAAATGACTGTGGGTGATATTCGGGGACGGCCACCTTGGACAAAATGGAGCACAGCGCGGCCAACCTTTTGGAAAAAGGCGGCTGCGCCGCCGCCATCTTGTTCAGATGGCAGCAAGTAGCCAACAGAGTGTCCCCAGTGATCCGGCAGTGAAACCAGAATGATTCCAGGGTGCAGCCAGTCAGCCCAGAGTGATGACAGAGTGGTGGTCTTTATCATCAGACCACCACCACCAACAACAACAACATGTGTTTATAATATATTTATATTACCTGTATATTTATGATGTGTTTATATATTTGGAAGTGTATTTGCACAGGGGCAGCATGGCTGCAGGTGCGGCAGCCGGGCTTGGACCAAATGGAGGCCTAGGGGAGTCCGTCCCGGACAAAATGGGGGCGAACGCTTCCACCACTTTGGAAAGAAAGGCCGCTGGCGCGGCTTCCATGCCAAAATAGAATCCAGCTTGGCCTCCAACTTGCACAAAATGGAAGTCAGCTTGGCCACAACCTTGGACAAAATGGAGGACGGTGCGGCCAACCTTTTGGAAAAAAGGCGGCCGCGCCGCCGCCAACTTGGTCAGATGGCGGCAAGTAGCCAACAGATTGTCCCCGGTGATCCCGCAGTCAACCCAGAATGATGCCAACAAGCCCTGATTTATACAGGGGATAAGTCTCCACTGACAAGGTTATGCTCCTCACCATTGCTATTCGTAACAATGCCTTTAACAAATACATTACATCAGCAGCTTTGACTCCGATGTATATAATGTGGTGAATAAACAGATCTCAAAGTCCAGGTTATTATCTTAATCAAACCTCTCTCAGGAATAAAGTTTAAATCTGTTCTCATACAGGACTGATCCAATAATAATGAGCTGGTCCATTCACAGTTTTTGTATAATTTTGTTGACCAAGTTCACTCCTGGTGATTCATTTATCAATGTTACCGATTTCTCCGCAGTGTAAACTGAATCCAGGGACACAAGCAGACCCGTTTCACTCTGTTCCTGCAGTTTCCCAGTTAAAATATGACTTGTGGGTCTCTGACACGAGGACAGTTAAAGGGCAGGTTGAGGATTGCAGCCTCGAAATGACTGTGGTGATATTTGGGGACGGACACTGAACGTGTCCCATTGACATTCCTCTCTCCGCTATTTTACTGCAGAAGTTTATCCGTTTATTCTACATTGGTTAACGGCTCCAGTAACACTGGTCCCGTGTAACACCGAGCTGAGCTCATGACCTGATTTGACCTACATCGCAAAGGCCCCGTGATTCCCTCACCCGCCTGCATTCCTTCCTCAGCCCATTGCCATTGAAACCCTCATCAATGCCTCTGTCCCCTCCAGACTCCATTCCTCCAATGCACTCCTGGCCGGCCACCCAACATCCACCTTCCATAAACGAGAGCTCGTCCAAAACTCTGTAGTCTGTGTCCAACCAGCACCAGGCACTGCTCGGACTCACTGACTCTCACTGGCTCCCAGTTCCATATCCCTTAAATTTGAAATCCTCATCCTTGGATTTAAAACTCTCCATGGACCACCCCTCCCCGTCTCCATACCGACAGACAACTCACCCGTCGCCTTTTCATTCATCAGACACTGGCGTCTTTTGGTGGGACTTCCCTCACTTGGTTCCACTCACCTCTGTCTGTGGAATTTGCTGCCCGAGGAAGATGTGTAAGCTACATCATTAAACAAATTAAAAACAGAAATAGACAGTTTCCTAGAAGTAAAGGGAATTAGGGGTTACGGGGAGTGGGCAGGAAATTGGACATGAATTTAGATTTGAGGTGAGGATCAGATCAGCCATGATCTTATTGAATGGCGGAACAGGCTCGAGGGGCCGATTCGCCTACTCCTGCTCCTATTTCTTATGTTCTGATGTTCTTATTTGATCAGAGCCAGGAGAAGCTTCTCTTCCCACCCTATCACCGTTTTCTCTGATGTTTCTAAAGGTATAATCCTTGGCTCCCTCCTCTTCCTCACCTACATGCTGCCCTTTGGTGACACAGTCCACAGACATGGACCAGCTTTCAGATGGACGCTGACAAATCCACCGCCTCTCTTGACCCTTCCAATGTCTTTGTGCTGTCAGACCCACATTCTGTTTTAAATGAGCCCCCAGTTCCTCCAGTTAAAAATTGGGAAGTCATGATATTTGGCCCCAAAATCTCCACATCCTTGCCAGGGATTCCATCCCCATCCCTGGCTTTTTGTTGCTCACCAACCACCGAAGCCCTTACTGACCTTCTTTTGATTCCAGTCTCCAAAGCCTGTAATTTATTTTTATTCTTTCTTACACTTAATTGAATCAGAGTCTCAACCCTCCCTATCTCTGTAAACTCCCCAGTCCGACAGCCCCTCCCAAACATTCTACTCCTCCACCTCTGGCCACTTGTGCATCCGCAGTCCATTTGTCCTATTTTTGACAGCCGTGCCTTCAGCCATGGCCACGCTACTGAATGCCCTCCAGAAGCCCCTCCATCTCCCTCTCCTCCTTTCAGGTGTCAGACGTGGATCATTGGTAGCAGTCTTATCTGTGAGTTAGAAAGCTGTGCATTGAAGTCCAATTCCAGAGGCTTGAACACATAATCCAGGCTGACACAGCAGTGCAGTACTGAGGGGCCACCAGTACAGGTTAGTAGTGAGGTAGTGGTGCACTGTCGGAAAGTCACGACTGAGGGAGTGTAATACTGTCAGAGGCTCAGTACTGAAGGAGTGCTGCATTGTCGGGCGGTCAGTACCGAGGGAATGTTGCAATGTCGGATGGTCAGGACTGAGGGAGTGCTGCATTGTCGGAGGGTCAGTAATGTGGGAGTTTTGAACTGTGGGGAGAGTCAGTACTGAGGGAGTGTTACACTGTCGGAGGGTCAGTACTGAGGGAGTGCTGCACTGTCGGAGAGTCAGTACGAAGGAAGTACTGCACTGTCGGAGGGTCAGTACTGAGGGAGTGCTGCACTGTCGGATAGTAAGTACTAAGGAAGTGCTGCACTGTCGGAGAGTCAGTACTGAGGGACTGGCACTCTGTTGGATGGTCAGAGCTGCGGGAGCTCAGTACTGTTGAGGATCAGTACTGAGGGAGTGCTACACTGTCGGAGGGTTAGTACTGAGGGAGTGCTGCACTGTCGGAGGGTTAGTACTGAAGGAGTGCTGCACTGTCGGAGGGTTAGTACTGAGTTAGTGCTACACTATCGGAGGCTCAGTACTGAGGGAGTTTTGCACTGTCGGAGAGTCAGTACTGAGGAAGTGTTGCACTGTCGGGTGGTCAGTACTGAGGGAGAGGCACTGTGTTGGATGGTCAGTGCTGCGGGAGCTCGGTACTGTTGGTGGGGCAGTACTGTGGGAGCGCTGTACTGTCGGAGGTGCCAACAGTAGGATACGTTAAATCGAGGGCCCATCTACCCTCTCAGGTCGATGTAAAAGTTCCCATAGCATTATTCGAAAATGTGCAGGGGAGTTCTTTCCGGTGTCCTGGCAAATATTTATCCCTCAACCAACATTACTGTAGCTGATTTTCTGGCCATTTATCTCATTGCAGTATGTGGGATGTTGCTGGGTGCCAATTGGCTGTCACGTTTCCTACATTACTACAGTGACTACACTTCACAATGTTCTTCATTGCCTGTTTTGGGATGTCCTGAGGCCTTGAAAGGCGCTATATGAAGGCAAGTTCTTTCCTTCTTTCAGACTTTTCATGAAACCTATTTCTTGCTTCAAGCTTTTGTCATCCCTCCTAATATCTCCTTCTTTCGCTTAGGGTCCATTTTTATCCTTCAGACATCGAAATTCTACACTTGAAAACCAATCTTATCCCCTCCGACACTCCATTTACTTCTCCTCCTTTTACACCCTCCTTAATCCCACTCTTTGACCAAGGTTTTCACCAGTCCTCCTGATATCTTCTTACTCCTTTTACTTCACCGTGAAACCACTTGGGAATGTTTATTAAATAAAAGGCGGACTGTGAATTATTTTTTTTGTATTCGTTCGTGGGATGTGGGCGTCGCTGGAAAGGCCAGCATTTATTGCCCATCACTAATTGCCCTTGAGAAAGTGGTGGTGAGCCGCCTTCTTGAACCGCTGCAGTCCGTGTGGTGAAAGTTCTCACTCCCACAGTGCTATTCGTTTGGGAGTTTCAGGATTTTGACCCAGCGACGATGAAGGAACGGCGATATATTTCCAAGTCGGGATGGTGTGTGACTTGGAGGGGAACGTGCAGGTGGTGTTGTTCCAATGTGCCTGCTGCTCTTGTCCTTCTAGGTGGTAGAGGTCGTGGGTTTGGGAGGTGCTGTTGAAGAAGCCTTGGCGAGTTGCTGCAGTGCATCCTGTGGATGGTACACACTGCAGCCACAGTGCGCCGATGGTGAAGGGAGTGAATGTTTAGGGTGGTGGATGGGGTGCCAATCAAGCGGGCTGCTTTATCTTGGATGGTGTCGAGCTTCTTGAGTGTTTTGGAGATGCACTCATCCAAGCAAGTGGAGAGTATTCCATCACACTCCTGACTTGTGCCTTGTAGATGGTGGAATGGCTTTGGGGAGTCAGGAGGTGAGTCACTCGACGCAGAATACCCAGCCTCTGACCTGCTCTCGTAGCCATAGTATTTATATGGCTGGTCCAGTTAAGTTTCTGGTCAATGGTGACCCCCAGGATGTTGATGGTGGGGGATTCGGCGATGGTAATGCCGTTGAATTTCAAGGAGAGGTGGTTAGACTCTCTCTTGTTGGAGATGGTCATTGCCTGGCACTTATCTGGCGCGAATGTTACTTGCCACTTATGAGCCCAAGCCTGGATGTTGTCCAGGTCTTGCTGCATGCGGGCTCGGACTGCTTCATTATTTGAGGGGTTGCGACGGGAACTGAACACTGTGCAATCTTCAGCGAACATCCCCATTTCTGACCTTATGATGGAGGGAAGGTCATTGATGAAGCAGCTGAAGATGGTTGGGCCGAGGACACTGCCCTGAGGAACTCCTGCAGCAATGTCCTGGGGCTGAGGTGATTGGCCTCCAACAACCACTACCATCTTCCTTTGTGCGAGGTATGACACCAGCCACTGGAGAGTTTTCCCCCTGACTCCCATTGACTTCAATTTTACTCGGGTTCCTTGGTGCCACACTCGGTCAAATGCTGCCTTGATGTCAAGGGCAGTCACTCTCACCTCACCTCTGGATTTCAGCTCTTTTGTCCATGTTTGGACCAAGGCTGTAATGTGGTCTGGGGCCGAGTGGTCCTGGCGGAACCCAAACTGAGCATCGGTGAGCAGGTTATTGGTGAGTAAGTGCCACTTGATAGCACTGTCGACGACACCTTCCATCACTTTGCTGATGATTGAGAGCAGACTGATCGGGCGGTAATTGGCCGGATTGGATTTGTCCTGCTCTTTGTGTATGAGATTTTTGGACTGGTATATAATGTATATCTCAGTCTGCACTAAAAGAATTGATACTCTATCTTTAAATCTCATTCTACGAGTACATTCTGAACAGATATCTAATTTCTTTCTCTGGTTTACTATCTTTCAATATTTCTCACTCTGATACTCTACCTGAGTTTTGGACTTTTGTGCAATTTGTGTCATATGATACACATTTCGAATGGATTTTGCATGTATTAAAGTCATGTGTGTGAGAGTTCTGGGCCAGTATTCAGTTTGAATCTCGGGGTACATTATTGGGATTCATTCTGTACCTTTGAATCGGGTACCATGTGTGATTTCTATCTGGTATTTAATTCGTAGCTAATGTTGCTCTATTGTGAGATTGACACAGTGCCTTTCACTCTGAGAGTGTGATTTTGGACAGGGATTTTTGTATCTTCCTGTCAGCGGGACTGAGTTAGGGGGAAATGGAACAGTGTCTGCCTCACCTACTCTGCTTGACTGTTGGATTGAAAATGTGTCTCTGGAAATTGTGATCAGTGTGGGACTGACTACTTCTGCTGTCTGAGACTGTGGAACTGATGACCTGTCTGTGTCTCTGTGCTCTGTGAGTGATAATATACTTACTGTGTGTGAGAAGGAGCTGGCTGTACTGTTCCTTCTGCCTCGGGTGGAGGAAGCATCACATTTATTCTGGATCGTTCAAGGGTTTGCCTGTAGAAAGAAAATTATCTCTTGTTACTCAGGAACATGTGAGGTAGAAAATACAGAAGTGATCAGTTTAATATCTCTGTTCATGATCATTTTGAATATCCACAAATGAAATCCAGTGATACAAACAGTGTCAGTGTCTGACTCTACTGCAGTACTGCAGCACTCAGCTTCTGCATACCAGGTGTGTTGGGCTGTTTTACAACAATTTAATGACATCCAGACACGGCCCAACCCCTGCACTGATCCATGAATGGGACTACCCGATGGGGCAGGGACCTTTGTACTGGTCAGGTTTCTAATCTCCTCTCCCATGGGACTAACCGTTCAACCGAAACCAAACAGCCGCTGTTTAAAATGTGACCTTCACATTTCTCACCTGATGCCTGCAATAGATGCTCTTTGTATAACTCCCCACATCCTTACTGTCCGGCTCTGTTTCCACTCTTCACTGTCCAATCACAATAAATAGGGTGAGGCTGGAACTAAACCAGGGCCATTCATTACTGGTTTGGGTAGAGAAAGCAGCAATGATTTTAATAGCAGGTTCTTCCCATTCTCTCTCCCTTCCCTTGGACACACCCTGTCCACACACAGCCCGAGAATGACCTCTCCCTTCCCCCCTCTCACTCCATGTTCCTGGACCAGTTCCTGATCCACTCCGCCTCTTACAAACAGCCCCCGGACTCCGCCTGAACTTCCCCCGGACCCAATGCCAATCTCTGAGCCCATCTGCGGACACGGTCCCGAAGCGATGAGCTGCTGTAACGAGGCTGCTCTTTGCTCCCTTCCCCCGGGGGGCCGTGATCTCTCCATTCCCGGCTGTTTTAAACCATCTTCTTCCGCTCACTGAGGGAATGGCGCCCACAATTCCCAATCCAAAAATCGATGGAAACTTTCCCCAATTGGATTTTTTCCGAGTCTGAGCAAAGGAAATGGGGCTGGGGGAAAGGTCAGAGGGAATGGGGTCCACAGGCAGTGCAGGAACAGGCACCAGAATGGGAAACAGATGGGATTCCACCAGTGCCTCACGCTGGAATCCAGACTGACTTTACAATCTTCAACTATTAAACTAGATGTTTCCATCCCTGCTGTTTCTCTCGGGGTCTTTTGATGGTAAAGAGCCTTTCAGAGATAAAGTGAGCGGCTGTGAAATCAGCCAATGGATTCTCTTCATTAATGGCCCCTATAATGTGTGACTGAGAGATGATTTCGCAAACCAATCCTGGAGAAACATGGGAGGAAAGTGGGAGTCGGTGTATTTGCTGGGACCGTGAAGGGTTAATATCAGGCAGCAACAGTCGCAGATTAATTTAACCGGAGTGAAACTGTAGGTCACTGAGAGTAATATCGAACAGCCCTGAGCTGTAAAACTGCAGATAGTACAACAGGCATTAGAGGGTTAAATGTGACCCATTGTTTCTGTCCCTCTCTGTACTGTCCCTGAGTGTGGGATTAATAGTGTTTCTGACCCTTGTACAATATCAGTGAGAGATGAGATTGCATCTTCTGTCTCTCCAACGCGATCTTTCTGGATAAAACGGCACTTTACCGGTCAGTCTGGAACTAATACTGTTAACGTCTGTCTGTCACTGTGTCTCACCGCTCTCTGTCTCTCTCACCGTGTCTGCCTCCCTCTCTCTCTCTGGTGCTGTATATGAAGGTGGATACTGCTATTGAGCGTGATTTGGACACAGATCGGGAGTGTAAGACTGATACTGTCTCTCTCTCTCTCTGTTGCTGGACATGAAAGTGGGATACTGTCTGATATAAAATAGAGAGAATGAGATGTCCGGGCCGGGCCTCACTGTAACTGGGGATGTGTTCAGCTCCAGTCCCAGTTCATGGTCATAATTTTTTCACAGATTCAGGGCGAGAGTCTCTGTGAGACGGTAACACTGGCGGAGAAACTCCGCGTCATAACTCAAACCACAACACATGAGATTCTCCAAATAAGCTGGAATAAGGTGATTGTAAAACGCTGAACCCGTCTGGGAGGGGATGTGTGGGGAGATAGAACAGGGAAACAGACTGAAATGGATGAGCGGAGTTGACTTGTTATTGAATGGACTGAATTTAGGCAGGAATATTAACGATTTCTCATTGTAACGGGGCTTATTTGAAAGCTTCGGGTTTTGGGAACCCTTGAATATGAAGCCCGGGTCTGTCAGGGTTTGTGCGGAGCGCTGAGGTTCGGTTCTATTATCGATAAACGGTTTGAAACTGTCGGATGGAGAGAACTGGAGATGGAGCTGGAAGATCAGAGGCCGCTCTCCGCTCTGTCACTCTGACTGTCTCCTCCCCTCCCGATTTCTCTGTTTAATCCCCCATATGGAACCAAAGCGGGTCGGTGGACTCTAAACACGGTTTACTCGTTAACAGGGCGAAAGGCGAGTCATGTTCCTGATCTCCTGGGCACCAGGCAATTCACTGTTAGTTGTTTCTGTACAGTTTTACAGTTCAGTGATTCCCCAGTGAGTTTGATGCGTTATGTAAATAATCCAACAAAATAGGACAGAAACGGAGCGAAGCGCTGAATTCCACAGATGTAGAAAGGTTAGTCGAGCAGTTCTGGTGATTCTTTACGAGCCCAGCATGGGAAGTAGTTTAAATAAATGCATAAAATCTGGTGATGTGTGGGCTGGGGTCTATAAGTCACCGTTTAAAGTACCGGACTGTGGTCACTGCCCCGACTCCAGTCCCATTAATACCTCATCTCGTCCACAACCAGACAAGAGCAGCTCAAAGCCACACTGGGAGCATGATATCAGGGTCTCCCTTCAGACAGTAACCAGCCCTTTCACAGATACAGAGGGCGGCTCTGAAAAGAGCCTTTACATCGAGTTACATTGAAACTACAGCACAGAAACAGGCCATTCGGCCCAACTAGTCTATGTCGGCGTTTATGCTGCTCATGAGCCTCCTCCTTCCTTACTTCATCTAACCCTATCGGCATATCCTTCTATTCCTTTCTCCCTCATGTGCTGATCTATCTTCCCCTTAAATGCCTCTATGTTATTTGCCTCAGCTGCTCCTCGTAGTTGCAAGTTCCACATTCTAACCACTCTCTGGGTAAAACAATTTCTCCTGAATTCCCTATTTGATTTATTAGCGACTATTTTATGTTTATTACCTGAAGTTTTGGACTCCCCACAAGTGGAAACATTTTCTCCACATCTATCCTAACAAACCCTATCATTATCTTAAAAACCTCGATCAGATCAACCCTCAGCCTTCTCTTTTCCAGTGAAACGAGACCCAGTCTGTTCAGTCTTTCCTGATCAGAATATCCTCTCATTTCTGGTATCATCCTTGTGAATCTTGTCTGCACCTTCTCCAATGCCCCTATGTCTATAATATGGAGACGAGACCTGTTCACAGTATTCCAAGTCTGGTCTAAACAAGGTTCTATACAAGTTTAACATAACTTCTTTGCTTTTCAACTCTATCCCTCTAGAAATGAATCCTAGTGTTTGATTTGTCTTTTTATGACCTGATTAACCTGGGTCGCTACTTTTAGTAATTTGTGTATCTGTACCACTAGATCCCTTTGCTCCCCTATCCCGTTTAGACTCTTATTATCCAAGCAGTGTGTGACCTCCTGATTCTTCATTCTGCAAGTTTATTAATTCCCTCTTGCATTTTGATGCATTTTTCCTTTGTATTAACTAAATCCCCCAATTTGGTGTCGTCCACAAATTTTGGAATTGTACTTCCGATTCCCGAATCCAAATCGTTAATGTAAATTGTGAAGAACAGTGGTCCCAGCAACTGGAACTCCACTTCCCACCTTTTGACAGTCTGAGTAGCGACCGTTAACCTCTATTCTCGGCTTTCAGTTTTGTAGCCAACTTACTATCCATTCTGCCACCTGACCCTGACTCCACGTGCTCTGAACTTAGCCTTGAATCTACAATGTGGTACATTATAGAAGGCCTTCGGAAAATCCAAATATATCACATCTACTTCATTAAACTTGTCTGCACTTTCTGTTCCTTCTTCAAAGATTTCAATCAGGTTGGTCCTGTCCTTTGGGTTATCAGATTAAGCCTTGGCCGGTTTACTTGCTCTTGGAGCTCACAATGCTGGTTTTCTTCGGCAGCAGCACGGCCTGGATATCAGACAACACCCTGAGCGATGGTCACCCGTCCCAGCAGCTTGTTGAGCTCCTCGTCGTTGCGGATGGCCAGCTGCAGGTGTCTGGGGATGATGCGGATCTTCTTGTTTGTCCCGGGCCGCGTTACCGGCCAGGTCGAGGATTTCAGCCGTCAGATACTCGATGCACAGCAGCCAGATAGACCGGGGCTCCGCAACCCACACGTTCACCATAGTTCCCCTTTCGCAGGAGCCTGTGAACACGGGTAACAGGGAACTGCAGTCCGCCCAGGGATGAGCGAGACTTGGCCTTGGACCGAGCTTTACCGCCGGTTTTTCCTCTTCCAGACATTTCCACAATCTCACAAACACTTTCACAAAGAATGAAGAAATCCTCCCGCACTCGCCCTTCTTCTACCTTCTGGAGGAGTATAGTGGGGGCACTTGTGATGGGTCTCTCTCAGAGTGTTTACACTGCCCCCTCGCCCTCACTGATATTCTATCTTTGAACTGCTGTAATATTGTCCGTTAGTAATATTGCTGCTCCTCCTCCTTTCCCTATTTACCTGTCCTTTCCAAAGATCTTATAGACTTGAATATTAAGCTGCCATTCCTGCCCAGTTGGTGGTCAGGTCTCTGTAATGATTTAATGGAATTATTTAACTTTACTCAATGTCTGATGTGAGCTGTGGTAAAATGTATTTCCAGCTGGTCAAGTATTGCAGGTATCGACTGTCTCTTCAGTCCGATATCAGGTGAAGAATTACTGGCTGGTGTGGAATTTCCATTGATTGGGGGTTGGCGAAATCTACTGGGCGGAAACAGGAACTGCAACAGAGCGAGAAAGGATCCGTCAGAAACCAGTGAAAATGAAGAACAAAATCCAACAGCCTGCAGTGTCTGTTCAGGGTCTGATGTTTGGGAACTATTTTATTATCGATTATTTTCAGCGATGGTGGTATAGTGGTGAGCATAGCTGCCTTCCAAGCAGTTGACCCGGGTTCGATTCCCGGCCATCGCAATTAAGTGTTCTTATTAGTTTATTTCCATCAGTAACTCTGAAGTTCACAATCGAATTTGATGCAGTTCAGTTGGATATTGTTTCCAAAACATAATCGGGTGTAATTATAGTAAAATGTTTTCAACCTTCATTTCTTTTCCCGAAAGAAGGAAAAGAGGAAAAACATGCTGGAAATACTGAGTTACCACGGGTCTAATGAGAGTGAGGAAGGGACATGATATGTTCGCCTTTATTGTAAGGGTGTTGGAATATAAGAGTAAGGAGGTCTTGCGGCAATTGTAGTATGAGGAAATATTGTGTAAAATTGGCCAATATTCGGTGGAGTTTAGAAGAATGAGAGTCGATCGCATTGAAATGTATAAAATTCTTAGACGGCTTGACAGGGTAGATGCTGAGAGTCTGATTCCCCTGGCTGGAGAGTCAAGAACTAGAGCTCATAGTCTCAAGATAAGGGCTCGGCCATTTAGGACCGACATGAGGAAACATTTCTTCACTCAAAGGATTGTGAATCTTTGGAATTCTCTGCACCCCAGAGGGCTGTGGATGCTCAGTCGTTGAGTTATATTCAAAGCTGAGATCGATAGATTTTTGAACTCGAGGGGAATCAAGGGATATGGGGATCGGGCGGGAAAGTGGAGTTGAGATCGAAGATCAGCCATGATCTTATTGAATGGCGGAGCAGGCTCGATGGGCCATTTGGCCTATTCTGCTGCTATTTCTTATGTTCTTATGCAGAGAGGTTTATTTCCAAGTGTGCTGATGACAATTTAGGTAGCACAGTAAACATTGTCGATGGGAGCAGAAATTTGCAAAGGGACATTGATAGATTAAGTGAGTGGGTAAAACTGTGGCAGATGGAGTTCAACGTGGGGAAGTGTGAGGTCATCCCTTTGGACCTTAAAACGATCGATCAGTGTATTTTCTAAATGGCAAGAAGCAAGGAAATGTGGGGGAGGAGAGCGATTTAGGGGTCCAAGTGTAGAAATCACTGAAAGTGATTACTAAATCACTATAAAAATATTAAAATTGAGATTAAATTTTGATCTTTATCTCAAGGGAATTCGAATAAAAAGCAGTGGAAGTTATGTCACCGTTATACAGAGCTCTGGTTAGGCATCATTTAGAGTTCAGTGCTCAGTTTTGGGCACCGCACTCTCTCTAATGGCTTGGAATGAGAAGGGGTTTTTCAGTAAAGGAAGCTCACTGAACTGCAGGGTTTTTGAAGAGTTATGCTCAGAAATGGGAGCGGAGCTCATTTACTGCTTCACACTGTTACAACACATTGAGGAGAACAGCATCAATGAAGAAAAAGGGAATGAAATGAAATGAGTCACACAGTTGCATCTCGCTGCTCTGTCTGACCATTTTCGTCGCTACTTCCCTGCAGAGGGATTTGAAAATTTGAAGGAAAAGCGTTGGGTGAAAGATCCTTTTGCTTTCGAAAATCCTGAATCAATAATGAAGCTAAACTTGATGCCTGAGCAAGAAAACGAGCCGGTGTGACTCACCTGTGAGCACACTGAAAACACGCCACAAGTCATTCAGTTTGTCATCTTTTTGGATCAGTGCTTTCAAAGTATATCCTCTGTTATGAATACTGCTCTGTTGTTGCTGCCGTTCACAACAACCTACCTGTGCGAACTGGGATTTTCAACTTTGACAAGGTTAAAAACAAGAGAAAGAAACTCAACAGCGCACCTGATATGCGTGAAGCACTTTCATCCTGTGATCCAGATTGGAACGAGATCATGAACAACTGACAGACCCACCCCTCACATTAAGTAAGTGAAACTCAACCTGATCTTCTTTTACTGTATTTATACTGTATTTAAAATGTTTTTCAAGCAACGTCGATGTCTAATTTTAGTTATTACTTGAAGTGAAGTGAAGAGCGAGCATGGACTGACCTTTATTGGGATTTGATGAAAACTCCAGTCTGAAGTTATTATTTGGGATCCTGCGGGAAGTGTTCAACTTCAACTGGGTCACGAGAAAAATAGTTTGAGAAACTATGTTCTACATTGTCCGGTCAGTGTCTGTTCAGCAAACCCGCTCTGAATTTCTCAGTCTGCATTTCCAGAAACGGTTCTGTGCGCCACGCAGGCAATAAAACACTGACCCACAACCTGCGACTAATGGCGGCCGGAGGGCCCACAATCCCCCGCGCCACAGGAACCCCTCTATCTCTCCAAGGTGCTGATTTCTCCGGCCAGCGGCCCTTGCAGCGCCTGCGCATTGCGCCCCTTCGAATGGAGATAGACCGTATTCTACCGCGCGCGGCATTCTGGGTAAGGTCATCCACCATTGTAAACGCCGCTTGCTGATAATTCTGTGATGGGGTTTAGAAGGACGAGGTTTATTCAATCAAAAGCGAAATAAAACGGATGCTGGAAATGTGAAATATAAAGAGAAAATGCTGGTAATCCTCAGCAAGTGAGGCAGCAAGTCATCCTTAGGTTTCTGTTTGGAACTAGCGAACGTGCTTTTGGAGGAAGCAGCAATGAGCTCAAGGCGGTTCTCTTAACTTTACAGGCAGCCTACAGCTTAACATGTTGGTGCTGAGGGACAGGATACCTCTTTTCCTTTCTCAAACCTAAAAGCTTTCTGTGTCTGCCTGAACACGGCTGTTTTGCTCGAGCATTTGCCGCTGCTCACCAGCAGGGAGTGCCTTTGAGTAACAACACGTCAAACCGCTTTCAGGACAAAAAGCCTCCCATCAGTCAGACAGACAGGGCTCTCGCTGTTTCCTCAAGCTCGGGCTGCTGTTCTTGTCCGATAACCTCGTCTGCGTTCCGCAGGCTCGGGCTCTTCTCGGCATCATTCACGATTACTGTGCCTTTCCGTTCTGCGATTGCTCACTTCCGAATACTCGATACCGCGGATTGGAGCAAAGTATTGAAAGTATTCAGGGAGGGGCTAACCCAAGGCAAGATTTCTCTGCTGGTGATGGAGCTGCTTGGAGACGAGTGCAAAGCAACTACTGTGAAGGGCAGGTACCGAGTAAATCTCCGTCAGGCCAACGTGACTGCACGAGTCGGGGTGTTAAAAACGGTGAACAATCACCAAACAGAAGGATCTTTGCTGCTTCCCTTCGATCGCTCAGCTGGGAGAACAGAGGATTATTGTGGAAAACAAAGCAGAGTCACCCAGAGGTTGCTGGTTGAATTCCGGCTCCAAGTCGCGAATGTGATTTTGGAAAAAGCAGCAGTTAGATCAAGGCCGCTCACTGTGGCTTCCCGTTCTGCTGTTGCTCACTTGCTGACACTCGATACCGCCGATTGGAGCAAAGTATTGAATATATTCAGGGAGGGGGCAATTCGTGACGCTGCTTGGAGGCAAGTGTGAAGCGACCATTGTGAAGGGCAATCTTCTGACAGTAACTGGGGAATTCGCTCAAATGGTAAAGCGCTCGCTTGGTATGTGAGAAACAGCGGGATCGATGCTCGTATACTCCACTCACTTTTTTTACCTTGGGGAATTGTCCCGAAACAAAAATGGTGTCAGTTTTCAACAAATCCACAACCCACGGAAATCCTCAGCTTCGATCAAGAGAGGTCAAGCGGCAGCAAATCTTTTGGTGTGCTGCAGTAAGCAAAAGTTTTTGATTTTGGTGATTAGCAAAGATGCAAAGATGAAGTGAGACATGGAAAAAAGCTTCACATGTCCTGATGTCTTTTCTGTGGATTGAACTCAGGGTTTACAAAGTTAATAAAACGAATGCATTCCCTGCTGTGTTAAGAGCGCACGAACGGTGGAGACTGCGAGGCAGTACTGCCAATTAGGTCAGTTTGCAAGCTACCTGAAGTCATAAAGTAATGGACAGTTTGCAAAAACAATCCAATCAGGTAGTAGTTGACCAGACAATATTCTGGTTTGCCATAAGACACGATCTCCACTTCTACACTGGCCAAGGGTGTGCAGAGAAAGGAGCAGCTCACACTCCCACAGCGCTGCGGTCTGAAAGGAACCGAATCAGTCTCGGTCATGCACATGTGACTCCACGAGTCCGGGAGTGTCAAAAGGCGCACAGTGAATATTTACCAAAGAGAGCAATCTTTGCTGCTTCCCTTCGATCGTTCAGCTGGTACAGCGGATGACTGTAATAGTATTAACAGATAAAAATCATCCTTAGCTTTCTGGTTGGAACGAGCGAACGTGCTTTTTGAGTAAGCAGAAATCAGCTTATGGCCGTTTTCTTTACTTTACAGACAGCCGACAGCTTAACATGTTGGCGCTGAGGCACAGGAGACCTCCTTTCCTTTCTGAAACCTGAAAGCTTTTTGTGTCTGCCCGAAACCGGCTGTTTTGCTCGAGCACTTGCCTCTGCTCACCAGCAGGGAGTGCTTTTGAGTAACAACACGTCAAACTGCACTCACTTTCAGGCAAAAAGCCTCCCCTCAGTCAGTCAGACAGACAGAGCTCTCGCTGTTTCCTCAAGCTCGGGCTGCTGTTCTTGTCCGATGACCTCGTCTGCGTTCCGCAGGCTCGGGCTCTTCTCGGCATCATTCACGATTACTGTGCCTTTCCGTTCTGCGATTGCTCACTTCCGAATCCTCGATACCGCGGATTGGAGCAAAGTGTTGAGAAAATTCAGGGAGGTGGCAATACGTGGCGCTGTTTGGAGGCGAGTGTGAAGCGACTATTGTGAAGGGCAATTTGTCCCGTTAAGCAGCGGAATTAGCTCAAATGGTAGAGCGCTCGCTTAGCATGCGAGAAGTAGCGGGATCGATGCCCGTATTCTCCATTCACTTTTTTACCTTGGAGAATTGTCACGAAACAAAAATGGTGTCAGTTTTCAGCAAATCCAGAACCCACGTCAATCCTCAGCTTCGATAAAGAAAGATCAAAGAGCAGCAAATCTTTTGGTGTGATGCAGTAAGCAAAAGTTTTTGATTTTGGTGTTTAGCAAAGATGGAAAGATGAAGTGAGACATGGAAAAAAGCTTCACAGGTCCTTATATCTTTTCTGTGGATTGAACTCAGGATTTACAAAGTTAATAAAACTAATGCACTCCCTGCTGTGTGAAAAGCGCATGAACGGTGGAGATTGCCAGGCAGCACTGCCAATTAGGTTAGTTTGCAAGCTATCGGAAGTCAAAAAGTAATGGACAGTTGGCAAAAACAATCCAGTCAGGTCGGAGTTGTCCAGACAATCTTCTGATTTGTCATTAGACACGATACCAACTGCTCCACTGGTCTCGGGTGTGCAGAGAAAGTAGCAGCTCACACGGCCACAGCGCTGCGGTCTGAGCAGGAAATGAGTCAGTCTCGGTCATGCACACGTGACTCCACGAGTCCGGGAGCGTCAAAAGGCGCACAGTGAATATTTACCAAAGAGAGCAATCTTGGCTGCTTCCCTTCCATCGTTCAGCTGGTACAGCGGAGGACTGCAATACAATTAACAGATAAAAGTCATCCTTAGGTTTCTGGTTGGAACGAGCGAATGTGCTTTTGGAGTAAGCAGAAATTAGCTCAAGGCCGTTTTCTTTACTTTAGAGACAGCCAAAAGCTTAACATGTTGGCGTTGAGGCACAGGAGACCTCCTTTCCTTCCTGAAACCTGAAAGCTTTTTGAGTCTGCCCGAAAACGGCTGTTTTGCTCGAGCACTTGCCTCTGCTCACCAGCAGGGCGTACCTTTGAACAACAACACGTCAAACCTTCAGACCGACAGACAGACAGAGCTCTCGCTGTTTCCTCAAGCTCGGGCTGCTGTTCTTTTCCGATGACCTCGTCTGCGTTCCGCAGGCTCGGGCTCTTCTCGGCATCATTCACGATTACTGTGCCTTCCCGTTCTGCGGTTGCTCACTTGCGAATACTCGATACCACGGATTGGAGCAAAGCATTGAAAAAATTCAGGGAGGTGGCAATTCGTGGCGCTGTTTGGAGCCGAGTGTGAAGCGACTATTGTGAAGGGCAAGTGGATTCGCTAAGGAGGGGAATTAGCTCAAATGGTAGAGCGCTCGCTTAGCATGCGAGAAGTAGCGGGATCGATGCCCGCATTCTCCACTCACTTTTTTACCTTGGGGAATTGTATCGAAACAAAAATGGTGTCAGTTGTCAGCAAATCCAGAACCCACGTCAATCCTCAGCTTCGATAAATGGAGATCAAAGAGCAGCAAATCTTTTGGTGTGCTGCAGTCAGCAAAAGTTTTTGATTTTGGTGTTTAGCAAAGATGAAGCGAGACATGGAAAAAAGCTTCACAGGTCCTGATATCTTTTCTGTGGATTGAACTCAGGATTTACAAAGTTAATAAAACTAATGCACTCCCTGCTGTGCTAAGAACACACTTACTGTTAAGACTGCCAGGCAGCATTGCCAATTAGGTTAGTTTGCAAGCTATTGAAAGTCATAAATAATGGACAGTTTGCAAAAACAATCCAGTCAGGTTGGAGTTGACCAGACAATCATCTGATTTGTCATTCAACACGATATCCACTGCTCCACTGGTCTCGGGTGTGCAGAGAAAGTAACAGCTCCCACTCCCACAGTGCTGCGGTATGAGCAGGATACCAGTCAGTCTCGGTCATGCACATGTGACTCCACGAGTCCGGGATTTTCAAAAGGCGCACAGTGAACATTTACCAAAGAGAGTAATCTTTGCTGCTTCCCTTCGATCGGTCAGCTGGTGCAGCGGAGGACTGCAATACAATTAACAGATAAAAGTCATCCTCAGCTTTCTGGTTGAAACTAGCGAACGTGCTTTTGGAGTCAGCAGAAATTAGCTCAAGGTCGTTTTCTTTACTTTACAGACAGCCGACAGCTTAACATGTTGGCGCTGAGGCACAGGAGACCTCCTTTCCTTTCTGAAACCTGAAAGCTTTTTGTGTCTGCCCGAAACCGGCTGTTTTGCTCGAGCACTTGCCTCTGCTCACCAGCAGGGAGTGCTTTTGAGTAACAACACGTCAAACTGCACTCACTTTCAGGCAAAAAGCCTCCCCTCAGTCAGTCAGACAGACAGAGCTCTCGCTGTTTCCTCAAGCTCGGGCTGCTGTTCTTGTCCGATGACCTCGTCTGCGTTCCGCAGGCTCGGGCTCTTCTCGGCATCATTCACGATTACTGTGCCTTTCCGTTCTGCGATTGCTCACTTCCGAATACTCGATACCGCGGATTGGAGCAAAGTGTTGAGAAAATTCAGGGAGGTGGCAATACGTGGCGCTGTTTGGAGGCGAGTGTGAAGCGACTATTGTGAAGGGCAATTTGTCCCGTTAAGCAGCGGAATTAGCTCAAATGGTAGAGCGCTCGCTTAGCATGCGAGAAGTAGCGGGATCGATGCCCGTATTCTCCATTCACTTTTTTACCTTGGAGAATTGTCACGAAACAAAAATGGTGTCAGTTTTCAGCAAATCCAGAACCCACGTCAATCCTCAGCTTCGATAAAGAAAGATCAAAGAGCAGCAAATCTTTTGGTGTGATGCAGTAAGCAAAAGTTTTTGATTTTGGTGTTTAGCAAAGATGGAAAGATGAAGTGAGACATGGAAAAAAGCTTCACAGGTCCTTATATCTTTTCTGTGGATTGAACTCAGGATTTACAAAGTTAATAAAACTAATGCACTCCCTGCTGTGTGAAAAGCGCATGAACGGTGGAGATTGCCAGGCAGCACTGCCAATTAGGTTAGTTTGCAAGCTATCGGAAGTCAAAAAGTAATGGACAGTTGGCAAAAACAATCCAGTCAGGTCGGAGTTGTCCAGACAATCTTCTGATTTGTCATTAGACACGATACCAACTGCTCCACTGGTCTCGGGTGTGCAGAGAAAGTAGCAGCTCACACGGCCACAGCGCTGCGGTCTGAGCAGGAAATGAGTCAGTCTCGGTCATGCACACGTGACTCCACGAGTCCGGGAGCGTCAAAAGGCACACAGTGAATATTTACCAAAGAGAGCAATCTTGGCTGCTTCCCTTCCATCGTTCAGCTGGTACAGCGGAGGACTGCAATACAATTAACAGATAAAAGTCATCCTTAGGTTTCTGGTTGGAACGAGCGAATGTGCTTTTGGAGTAAGCAGAAATTAGCTCAAGGCCGTTTTCTTTACTTTAGAGACAGCCAAAAGCTTAACATGTTGGCGTTGAGGCACAGGAGACCTCCTTTCCTTCCTGAAACCTGAAAGCTTTTTGAGTCTGCCCGAAAACGGCTGTTTTGCTCGAGCACTTGCCTCTGCTCACCAGCAGGGCGTACCTTTGAACAACAACACGTCAAACCGCACTCACTTTCAGGCAAATAAGCCTTCCATCAGTCAGTCAGACCGACAGACAGACAGAGCTCTCGCTGTTTCCTCAAGCTCGGGCTGCTGTTCTTTTCCGATGACCTCGTCTGCGTTCCGCAGGCTCGGGCTCTTCTCGGCATCATTCACGATTACTGTGCCTTCCCGTTCTGCGGTTGCTCACTTGCGAATACTCGATACCACGGATTGGAGCAAAGCATTGAAAAAATTCAGGGAGGTGGCAATTCGTGGCGCCGTTTGGAGGCGAGTGTGAAGCGACTATTGTGAAGGGCAAGTGGATTCGCTAAGGAGGGGAATTAGCTCAAATGGTAGAGCGCTCGCTTAGCATGCGAGAAGTAGCGGGATCGATGCCCGCATTCTCCACTCACTTTTTTACCTTGGGGAATTGTATCGAAACAAAAATGGTGTCAGTTGTCAGCAAATCCAGAACCCACGTCAATCCTCAGCTTCGATAAATGGAGATCAAAGAGCAGCAAATCTTTTGGTGTGCTGCAGTCAGCAAAAGTTTTTGATTTTGGTGTTTCGCAAAGATGGAAAGATGAAGCGAGACATGGAAAAAAGCTTCACAGGTCCTGATATCTTTTCTGTGGATTGAACTCAGGATTTACAAAGTTAATAAAACTAATGCACTCCCTGCTGTGCTAAGAACACACTTACTGTTAAGACTGCCAGGCAGCATTGCCAATTAGGTTAGTTTGCAAGCTATTGAAAGTCATAAATAATGGACAGTTTGCAAAAACAATCCTTTCAGGTTGGAGTTGACCAGACAATCATCTGATTTGTCATTCAACACGATATCCACTGCTCCACTGGTCTCGGGTGTGCAGAGAAAGTAACAGCTCCCACTCCCACAGTGCTGCGGTATGAGCAGGATACCAGTCAGTCTCGGTCATGCACATGTGACTCCACGAGTCCGGGATTTTCAAAAGGCGCACAGTGAACATTTACCAAAGAGAGTAATCTTTGCTGCTTCCCTTCGATCGGTCAGCTGGTGCAGCGGAGGACTGCAATACAATTAACAGATAAAAGTCATCCTCAGCTTTCTGGTTGAAACTAGCGAACGTGCTTTTGGAGTCAGCAGAAATTAGCTCAAGGTCGTTTTCTTTACTTTACAGACAGCCGACAGCTTCACATGTTGGCGCTGAGACACAGGAGACCTCCTTTCCTTTCTTCAACCATGAAGCTTTTTGAGTCTGCCCGGAAACGGCTGTTTTGCTCGAGCACTTGCCTCTGCTCACCAGCAGGGAGTGCCTTTGAGTAACCACACGTCAAACCGCACTCACTTTCAGGCAAATGAGCCTTCCACCAGTCAGTCAGACAGACAGAGGTTTCGCTGTTTCCTCAAGCTCGGGCGGCTGTTCTTTTAATAAGAACATATGAACATAAGAAATAGGAGCAGGAGTAGGCCAATCGGCCCCTCGAGCCTGCTTCGCCATTCAATAAGATCATGGCTGATCTGATCCTATCCTCAAATTTATATTCATGTCCAATTTCCTGCCCGCTCCCCGTAAGCCCTAATTCCCTTTACTTCTAGGAAACTGTCTATTTCTGTTTTAAATTTATTTAATGATGTAGCTTCCACAGCTTCCTGGGGCAGCAAATTTCACAGACCTACTTCCCTCTGAGTGAAGAAGTTTCTCCTCATCTCAGTCTTGAACGAGCAGTCCCTTATTCAAAGATTATGCCCCCTAGTTCTAGATTCTCCCATCCTCGGGAACATCCTTACCGCATCCACCCGATCAAGCCCCTTCACAATCTTATATGTTTCAATAAGATCGCCTCTCATTCTTCTGAACTCCAATGAGTAGAGTCCCAATCTCCTCAATCTCTCCTCATATGTCCACCCCCTCATCCCTGGGATTAACCGAGTGAACCTTCTTTGTACTGCCTCAAGAGCAAGTATGTCTTTTCTTAAGTATGTAGACCAAAGCTGTATGCAGTATTCCAGGTGTGGTCTCACCAATACCTTATATAATTGCAGCAATACCTCCCTGTTTTTATATTCTATCCCCCTAGCAATAAAAGCCAACATTCCGTTTTCCTTCTTGATCTGCACCTGCATGCTAACTTTTTGATTTTCTTGCACTAGGACCCCCAGATCCCTTTGTACTGCAGTCCATTCCGGTTTCTTGCCATTAAGATAATAACTTGCTCTCTGATTTTTCCTGCCAAAGTGCATAACCTCACATTTTCCAATATTGTATTGCATCTGCCAAATCTCCGCCCACTCACCCAACCAGTCTATATCCCCTTGTCGGTTTTTTGGTCTCTCCTTCTCCTTAACCATTACGGACAAATAATCAAATGCTAATCCCGTTTTTTCAGAAGTTCACGTTTAGGTGTTTAATTCCCTCACTGCACCGCTGTCTTTGCGTTAAACACCAGTTAGTCCCAGTCTCACTCAGTTTGTATCTTTAACTATAGTGCAACAGTAATTTAACAGGAACAGTAAATGCACCCCCTCCGTCTCTCTCACCACAACAAGGTCCACCTTGCCCCTCACCCTTCCTGATGCCAATTTTGCTTCCGGGTCAATGCGGCTATTTTGATTAAACTTCATGGCCGCCATTTTTTTTAAGATGCCCACCTTGTCCCTCAGTCAGATGGCCACCCTACCCGTCAGCAAGATGGCTGCCTCACTGGTGGCCATTTCGTTTCAGGTTCATGGCAGCCATTTTGTTTAATCTTCAGGGCAGCCATTTTGTTTAATCTTCAGTGCGGCCTTTGGTTTCACATGATCACCTTGACCCCAATAAGATGGCCATCTTGCCCCCAAGTATGATATCCAGCTTGCACCTCAGTAAGATAGCTGCCGTCGAGGCGGCTATTTTGATCCCTGTCCCAGACTTTGAAGTTGTTGTTCCTAGTATCATAGTGGGTACAGCAAAGGAGGAGGCCATTCGGCCCACCGTGCCTGCTCTGGCTCTTTGAAAGGTCGATCCCATTTCCCTCTCAGTTCTTCCCCCTCCCCCAATCCTTATCTGGGCCATGTAGTAGTGGTAATGTGTAAATATATAAATATATATATATATATATATATATATATATATATATACACAAGTTGTTGTTGTAGTAGTTGCTGTAATGTATAACATTACAAGTTGTTATGTCCACAAAGATTGCATCTCATTCTTTACATTTATCTCCTTTATAAACTGGGCTTTGTTTCTGTGTAAATGAATGTTGCTGAGAGATTGTCCCTGTAACTGAGTGAGGGATCTTGCTGTCTATTTGTTTTTTTCAAGTTCTTTGCTTTGGCTCTTTTAAATGACATGAATGTATTTGAACTCTTTGGCTAATTGGAAAAAGCCACAAACTGAACGTTGACCACAAACTACAGGCTTTTTATCCACTGCTAATTAAAACAAGAGAAAAGAGCAAAGGGAAAGTTCGTTCACTTTTTTGTTCCCTGTTCCAGGAACAGAAGAGAAAAAGAACTCGGGGCAGTTTGGACCCTGCAGCAAATATTGACCAGGACAGACAGTCAGACCGGCACATTTTAGGGGGAATGAGTGAGTGGCAAAGCAGGAGAGAAAACCCTGAAAACCTGTATTAGAGAAAGAGTGAAACAACATGCGCTCTTCAGTCTGTCCCGAGTCTCTCTCTCTATGTATCTCTCCCAACTTCACTCTCTTCTCTTTAGATTCTCTGCTTTGTAACTGGGGATTATATCAATGGTGTTTGCTAAGAGATTGCCGGTGGAACGGAATGAATGTGAGTGAGTGTGAGTGTGAGGGAGCTCTGGGCTCTTGCTGTGCCTTTTTAATCCCTTGCTTTGTTTTTAACCAATTCCTTATTTCTCTCTCTCTCTCTCTCCAGTGGAGTATTTTTTGTGGAAATGCCGTAACATGAAGATGTGGAAAGAGAAATTTTGGGAGGAGGAGGAACCCTTGGAAAAGAAGCTTTCTCTGCAGAGAGGACTGACCAAGGCCTTCACCACAGATTGCATCCAATGGAGCTCACGTGAGTTGTGTCTGTGTTATTGTGGGATCACTGGGAGCACTGTGGGGTCATTGGCTCACTGTGCGATCTCTTTGGGACATTGAGAGATCAATTGATCACTGTGATCACTGGGCCACTGTCGGATCATTGATTCACTGTGGGATCACTGGGTCATTGTGGGATCACTGGGGGACACTATGGGTTCACAGTTGGATCACTTGGTCACTGTGGGATCACTGTGTCATTGTGGAATCACTGTGGGACACCGTGGGATTACTGGGACACAGTGGGATCACTGATCATTGTGGGAGACTGTGGGATCAATGGGACATTGTGGGATCACTGGGATATTTTGGGATCACTGTGAAATTGTTTGATCACTGGATCACTGCGGGATCTCTGTGGGGCATTGAGGGATCACCTGGTCACTGGGATCAATGAGTCAATGTAGACTGCTCCTGTTTCTGTGCAAGAGCCTTGATGTGGTGAATGGTCTCCTCCTGTTCCTATGTAACAGGCTTGAGGTGCTGATTGGCCTCCTGTTGCTGTCTAACAGAATTGGAGGGTGGAATGGCCTCCTTCGTTTTCTGTGTAACAGCCTTGAGGGGCTAAATGGCCTCCTCTGTTTCCTGTGTAACAACCTCGAAGGGCTGAATGGCCTCCTCCTCTTCCTGTATAACAGCCTTGAGGGGCTGAATTGCCTCCTCTTTTTCCTGTGTAACAGCCTTGAGGGGCTGAATGGCCTCCTCCTGTTCCTATTTAATAGGCTTGAGGGGCTGATTGGCCTACTGTTCCTGCATAAAAGACTTGAGGGGCTGAACGGCCTCCTCCTGTTCCTATGTAATAGGATTGAGGGGCTGATTGGCCGACTGTTCCTGCGTAACAGCCTTGAGGGTCAGAATATCCTCCTCCTGTTTCTATCCAACAGGCTTGAGGGGCTAATTGGCCTCATCCTGTTCTTGTGTAACAGCCTTGAGGGACTGAATGGCCTCCTCCTGTTGCAATGCAACGGACTTGAGCGGCTTATTGGCTTTCTGTTATTGCGTAACAAGATCGACAGGCTGAATGGCCTCCTCCTGTTCCTGTTTATCAAGCTCGATGGGCTGAATGGCTTCCTCCTGTTCCTGTGCAATAGACTTTGATGGCTGAATGGCCTCCTCTTGTTGTGTAGCAAGCTCGAGGGGGTGAATGGCCTCCTCCTGTTCCTGTGCAATATGCTTTAAGGGCTGAATGGCCCCCTCCTCTTCCTGTGTAACAGGCTCGAGTGGGTGAATGTCCTCCTCTTGTTCCTATGTTTAAGGCTCGAGGGGATGAATGACCTGCTTCTGCTCAAAAGTGTATAAGAAATCACAGCAGGAGTAGGCCATTTGGCCCCTCGAGCCTGCTCCACCATTCAATATGATCATGGCTGATCTTCAATCTCAACTCCACTTTCCCGCCCTATCCACATCTCCCTTGATTCCCCTCGAGTCCAAAAATCTATCCATCTCAGTCTTGAATATATTCAATGACTCAGCATCCACAGCCCTGTGGGGTAGAGAATTCAAAATATGCACGACCCTCTGAGTGAAGAAATTCCTCATCATCTCAGTCCTAAATTGCTGACCCATTATCATGGGTCTATGCCCCCTAGTTCTAGATTCCACAGCCAGGGGAAGCAACCTCTCAGCATCTACCCTGTCAAGCCTCCTCAGAATCTTATATGTTTCAATTAGATTACATAGGAACATAGGAACAGGAGTAGGCCATTCAGCCCCTCGTGCCTGCTCCGCCATTTGTTGAGATCATGGCTGATCTGTGATCTAACTCCATATAACTGCCTTTGGCCCATATCCCTTTATACCTTTGGTTGCCAAAAAGCTATCGATCTCAGATTAAATTTAGCAATTGAGCTAGTATCAATTGCCGTTTGCGGCAGAGAGTTCCAAATTTCTACAACCCTTTGTGTGCAGAAATGTTTTCTAATCTCGCTCCTGAAAGGTCTGGCTCCAATTTTTCGACTGTGCCCCCTACTCCTAGAATCCCCAACCAGTGGAAATAGTTTCTCTCTATCCACCCTATCTGTTCCCTTTAATATCTTATAATCTTCGATCAGTTCACCCCTTAACCTTCGAAACTCTAGAGACTACAACCACAATTTGTGTAATCTCTCCTCGCAACTTAACCCTTGAAGTCCGGGTATCATTCAAGTAAACCTATGCTGCACTCCCTCCAAGGCCAATATGTCTTTCTGAATGTGCGGTGCCCAGAATTGCTCACAGTACTCTAGGTGCGGTTTAACCATGGTTTTTTTTATAGCTGCAGCATAACTTCTGCTCCCTTGTACTCCAGTCCTCCAGATATAAAGGCCAGCATTCCATTAGCCTTCTTGATTATTTTCTGCACCTGTTCATGATACTTCAATGATCTATGTACCTGACCCCCTACGTCCCTTTGGACATCCACTGTTTTCAATTTTTTAACATTTAGAAAGTACTCTGTTCGATCCTTTTTTGATCCAAAGTGGATGACCTCACATTTGTCTACATTGAATTCCATTTGCCACAGTTTTGCCCATTCACCTAATCTATCAATATCGCTTTGTAATTTTATGTTTTCATCTACATTGCCTACAATGCCACCAATCTTTGTGTCATCGGCAAACTTAGATATGAGACTTTATATGCCTTCATCTAAGTCGTTAATAAATATTGTGAATAATTGAGGCCCCACGACAGATCCCTGAGGGACTCCAGTCACATCCTGCCAATGTGAGTACCTTCCCATTTTCCCTACTCTCTGTCGCCTTTCGCTCAGCCAACTTCTTTACCAAGTCCGTACTTCAAAAAATTCAATCAGGTTTGTCAGGCACGACCTACCTTTCACAAATCCATGCTGGCTCTCTCTGATTAACTGAAAATTCTCGAGGTGTACAGTCACCCTATCCTCAATTATAGACTCCAGCATTTTCCCCACTACAGATGTTAGGCTAACTGGTCTATAATTCCCCGGTTTCCCTCTATCTCCTTTCTTAAAAAGCGGACTGTAAGAGAAGATTAAATGGGTGGGTAGGATCCATGGTGGGGTAGAGTGTACATCGGCTGTGGGAGGAGATTAATTGGATTGGTAGAATCCATGATAGGGGAGAGTGTACATGGGATGTTGGAGATGAGTAAATGGGTAGTGGAATCCATGATATGGTAGAGTGTACATGGGCTGTGGGACAAGTTAAATGTGGGTAGAGTTCATGATTGCGTGTAGTGTACATGGGGTGAGGGAGGAAATTAAATGGGTGGATAGAATCCATGATAGGGGAAAGAATGCCTCGGCTTTGGGAGGTGATTAAATGGGTGGCAGAATCCAAGTTAGGGGAAGAGTGTAGATGGGCTGTGGGAGGAGATTAAATGGCTGGGTAGCATGCATGATTGGGTGGAGTGCACACGGAGTGTGGGAGTAGGTTAAATGGATGGGGAGATAACACGATAGGGGAGAGCGTACAGGGGCTGTGGGAGGAGATTAAATGGGTGGAGCAGATTCCATGATAAGATAGAATGTACGTGGTATGCGGGAGTTGAGGAAATGGGTGGGTAGAATCCATGATAATTAGAGTGTATATGGGCTGTGGAGGACATTAAATAGGTGGGTAGAATCCATGATAGGTAGAGTGTAGATGGGCTGTTGCGACAATTTTAAGTATTCATGATTAGGTGTAGTGTACATCGGGTGAGAGAGGGGACTAAATGGGTGGGTTGTGTCAATGATAGTGTAGAGTGCACAGGGGCTGTGGGAGGCAATTAAATGGGTGGTTAGAGTCCATGATAGGGGAGAGTGTACATGGGCTGTTAGAGGAAATTAAATGGGTGGGTAGAGTCCATGATAGGGTATTGCCTAGAATGTAAAGTACAGAAACAAGCCATTCGGCCTAACAGGTCCATGCCGGTGTTTATGCGCTATACAAGCCTCCTCCCGCTTTATTTCATCTAACCTTATCAGCAAATCCTCCTATTTCTTGCTCCCTCAATTGTTTATCTAAATTCCCATTAAATCCATCTATGCTAGTCACCTCAACAACTCCTCATGGTAGCGAGTTCCACATTCCAATTACTCTCAGGGTAAAGAAGTTTCTCCTGAATTCCCGATTGGATTTATGAGTGACTATCTTCTACTTGTGGCCCCTAGCACTAGTCTCCCTGCAAGTGGGAACGTGTTCTCTAATTCTACCCGAATAAACGCTTTCCTAATCTTAAAGACCTGTCTCAAGTTTCCCCTCAGTCTTCTCTTTTCTAGAAAAAAGTGCCCTAGCTTGCATAATCTTTCCTGATACATATCACCTCTCAGTTGTGGTATCATCCTAGTCAATCTTATTTGCACCTTGACCAGTGCCTCTCTATATTTTTTATAATATGGAGATCAGAATTGTAGAGTGCACATGGGCTGTGGAAGGAGATTAAATGGGTGGCTAGAGTCCATGATAGGGGAGAGTGTACATGGGCTGTGGGAGGAGATTGGATGGGTGAGTAGAGTCCATGATAGGGGAGACTGTACATGGGCTGTGGGAGGTGATTATATGGGCGGGTAGAGTCCATGATAGGTGAGAGTATATATGGGGTGTGGGAGGAGATTAAATGGGTTGGTAAAGAGCATGAAGGCGGAGAGTGTTCATGGGCTGTGGGAGGAGATTAAATGGATGGGTAGAAATCATGATGGGGGAGAGTGTACATGGGCTACGTGAGGAGATTAAAATGGGTGGGTAGAGTTCATGAAAGGGGAGAGTGTTCATAGCCTTCCAGAACCCACTTGGCCTGAGAGAACTCCCCTGCGCTTCGTCCAATTCGATTCCATCCTGTAACTCACTCACGGGTATCTGTTATGCTATATATAACAACACCCCCCTCCCCCAGCCCACGCTGAACACCTCGATTAGATTCCAGCCTGTAACTCTCTCCCGGGTATCCGTTATTCCATTTATAAACCACCCGAGCCCCTCGATTAGATTCCAGTCTGTAACTCACTCCCAGGTCTCAGTTATTCTGTTCATAAACTTTCCAGGGCTCAGTTCCGCACCAGGTGAGATCAGTTAACTGAGAAAAGAGGGCTGTTGTCAGGAGCATCTTAAAGGAGGAAAGGGAGAGGTTGTATAGATTTAGGGATGGAATTCCAGCGCTTAGGGCCAAGACAACTGAAGGCACGGTCGCCAAAGGTGCAGCAATCAAAACTAGGGATGTGCAAGAGACCAGAATTGGAAGAGCGCAGGGATCTCGGAGGGTCGTTGGGTTGGAGAAGGTTACAGAATTAGGGAGGGGGCGAGGCCAGGAAGGGATTTGAACACGAGGATGAGGTTTTTAAAATCGAGGCATTGCAGGACCGGGAGCCAATGTAGTAACACACGAACAGAAACTTACGGTTCACTGCCCGGCAGACAGGTGGAGAAGACATTGATGTCCGCGGGGGAACAGTCAGGGTCACAGCGACAGGCGAGTTCACAGACTCCCCCAGTCAGGTCACAGGTACAAATGGCAACTGCTGGAACAAGACACACACAGAGTGATCTTACAACAGAGCACGGACGGTCTCAAAGACCACCTCCCTCCCTTGTCTGAATCAACGATCGCCGTCATCTCCATCGCCCAAAATTAATCTGCAGACTTATCCTCCCACTGCTTCCTACTCACCGAATTACAGCCTCCAGATACCCAGCGCAACCCACTTAATAAAAAGTAACAATTACGGTTTTTTTTGTTGTACAATTTTCAATGGGGTGCAGGAATAGAGAGACTTTATGATGGCAGGGCGGTGTTAAGGCTGTTAAATAAGCACACGTGATCCTTGGCTTTATAAATAGAGGCACAGAGTACAAAAGCAAGGAAGTTATGCTAAATCTTTATAAATCACTGGTTAAGCCCCAGCTGGAGTAATTCTGTCCAATTCTGGGCACTGTACTTTGTGACGGATGTCAAGGCATTGGAGAGGGTGCAGAGCAGATTTACCAGAATGGTACCAGGGATGAGGGACGTCAGTTTGCGGAGAGACTGGAGAAGCTGGGGTTGCTCCCAGTGGCAGAAGGGTCGGTAGTCAGAGGAAACAGATTTAAAATAATCGGCAAAAGCGTCAGGTGGGGAGATGAGGAGACGAGGGTGGTGGAAGCAGATTCAATAATAACTTTCAAAAGGGAATTGGATCAATCCTTGAAGGGGGGATATTTGCGAGACTGTGGGGAAAGAGCAGTGGAGTTGGACTAATCTGCTCGCCCTTTCACAGAGCCGGCACAGGCGCGATGGGCTGAGTGGCCTCTTTCTGTGCTGTTTGATTCTCGGTCACTTTCGGGCTCCGACTCACTGCCCATTTGACTGGGAGACGGCAGAGTGACCGCTCCGCCTCCCCTTCCCCCGAGCCCAGCTGTTAATTGTATCCATGTGATTTATGTCAATTAGTGTTAATTGTATTCAGCTGGTTCGTATTAATTCGGGACTCTCTTGTTTCATTCATACAAGAGATTATCCAGGGGATGGGTTGTGTCGATCTCTGTGAATAAAAGTTTTGGAAGCAACTGAAGACCAGGCTTTAGTATTCTCTCCTTCAGCACATGGATCTCCAGTTATAACACCAGCTGGAAACCGGGCGCTGTGAAAGTCGATATTCACAGACTACGCAGGAGGCCCCAAGTAACTCCATCCAACTCCACACTTCAACTCCTTCAAAACGTCCCCCTCCCCGTCAGTCCCTCCCCCAGTTACCCTCCTCAGTCTCTCCCATTCCCATCTCCCTACCTCTCCCGCTCTGACCTTCACCATCCCGTCCCTCCCCGTCTCACCCAGAGGTCCTCCCCGCCCCTCAGTCCCTCCACCCGTCTCCGCACTCAGTCCCTCCACTCCCCGTCTGCCCACCTCTCCGCCCTCAGACCCTACCTCTGCCCCATCAGTCCCTTCTCCCGTCTCCCACTTCAGTCCATCCCCTCCCCGTCTCCCAAACTCTCCGCCCTCAGACCCTCCCCTTCCCCCAGCAGGCCGTTCTCCCGTCTCCCTTCTCTCGTTTTAGTCCCTCCCCTCCCCGTCTCTCCACATCTCCGCCCTCAGACCATCTCACTAACCCATCAGTCCCTTCTCCCGTGTCCACCATCAGTGCCTTCTCCCGTTTCATTCCCCCCCCTCCTCATCTCCCCATCTCTACGCACTCAGTCCCTCCCCCTCCCCATCAGTCCCTTCTCCCCACTCTCACTTCAGTCCCTCCCCTCTCTGTCTCCCTACCTCCCGCCATCAGACCCTCCCGCTCTCCTTTATTCCGTCCCATGTTTACCCCCCTCAGTCCCTCCCATTCCCGTCTCGCCATCTCTCCCCCTCAGACCTTCACCCTCCCGTCCTTCCCCGTCTCCCACTTCAGTCACTCCCCTCCCCGTCTACCCATCTCCCCTCCCTCAGATCCTCCCCCTCCCATTTCCTGCCTTGCTGTTCCAAGTCGCGCTTTTTGCTCTTACATCGGCTGGAGATTGGGTCCCTCCGTCCCATAGGTCGCGGTCCCTCCGTCCCGGGGGTCTCTGGCCCTCCGTTCCGGGCGTCTCGGTCCCTCCGTCCCGGGGTCGCGGTCCCATTAACGTCGCTTAGGCCTGGAATCGGATGAGCTTCAGCTCGGGCCGCCCTCACTGCACCATTCCCGGGTGCGGGCCCTCCCTCTGTCGGTCTCGCCCCCGCCCGCCAAGCCCAGCCCGAGGCCGCCATCATCATCCTTCCGGCGCCGGCCTTTTGCTTTGGGAATGTGGCACAGGGACCGCGCGGCGCATGCGCGGCGTCCCTCGGGTGAGGGCACGATGGACGCTTCATGTCGCTTTCGCGTGTCACGTGATGGGAGGAGTCAGCCCAGGAGGAGGCGGGGGTCTGGGTTGGAGGTGAGAGCTGTCAATCAAAGGGCCTGGAGTCAGCATTCACTGCGCACAGGGTTTGGAGATTTTGTTTAAAATGCAAAATCTGCAAGAATGAAATAAAGACAGAAATGTACAAAAAAGTGAAAAAACCGCAAATGCAATAATCTGCATTTAAAACAGAAATGTCCAAACTCACATAAGGCTGTGACAGTCTTGAAATTGGGATCTTTATTTTTTATACATGTGCACAAACATTTATTATAGAACCATAGAAACATAGAAAAAAGGAGCAGGATTAGACCATTCAGCCCTTCGAGCCTGCTCCACCATTCAATATGATCATGGCTGATCCTCTATCTCAATATCATATTCCCGCTCTCTCCCCATACCCCTTGATATTGATTGGTGTACCTGGACATCCAAACCCCTTTACTCCTCTACAGTTCCTCGTTTCTCACCATTAAGAAAATACTCCTATTTCTCACCTGATGCCTGCAATAAATGCTCTTTGAATAACTCCCCACATCTTTACTGTCCAGCTCTGTTTCCACTGTTCACTGTCCAATAATAACAGACACGGTGAGACTTTAACATTTTTTAGATATCCAAATATAATTTATTTCATTAAATTTATGGACACACACAGTTCAATGTAAATATCACAGTACCAATTCAAAGCAATACAATACAGATCGTACACACTCCGATTCCATTATTACAATTCAAAACAGGGTACATATCTTCTAATACATGGTGTACAATGCAAAGTGAAATGGCCTTACACAGTGGCCATTCCCCATAGACCCTTTGCATAGGTCGCACTTTGCTTCAGTGCGTCCCACAGCACGTACTCCTGGACCTTGGAGTGTGCCAGTCCGCAACACTCAGTCATGGACAGATCCTTCAGAAGACCAGCTGGTTTTGGGCGGGCCTCCTTCACCGAGTTTATGGTCTTCCATCAGCAGTTGATATCTGTCTCAGTGTGTGTCCCGGGGAACAGTCCGTCGAGCACAGCGTCCTGTGTTACTGAACTTTTGGGGGTGAAACCCTCTTCGAATCCATGGTATAGGGGTCCTGTCTCTATGCAGGGGGGTTATCACCTTTTACCTGAAAACAAGGATCCATTCCACCACATTTATGTCAGTGTTTGGCAAACACTGTCTGAATGCCTTTCACACACCTGTCGAGCCTTGGGGTCAGAGACTTGGGGGTAATTTCACCTTCGCTGCTTGGGCGGTAAACTGATGGAGCAGAAAAAAAAATCGGGGCGGTTCTATAAGGGGCGGGTGATCCGCGCTACCAGATCAGCCCCCAGCGATGGTGAAAATTTCCCTCCACGTGTTGTGAACCGGTGGCGTTTGAGACAATGGACCAGCTTGTGGGCTTCGAAGATTGATACTAGGGCGTAGGTCAGGAAAGGTGTGGCCGATTTGAAGTATCCCCGCCTGGCGGAAATGGGGTGGTAGAGGCTAGTAAATGGTGTCAGTTCACTTACATTCCCTTTATCGGTGACGTTCCTGCCTCCACCAAAATGTATCAGGAGGTTTCCTTGTATATCTGTGTAACCAGGCCCAGCCTCATGTCCCATTAAACTCCGTGCAGTGAGTAAACATTACTTCACAGCAGCTCAGAGAGGAAACGATCTCCGGAACTCCCCACTGGAGTTTGAAATTACATTAATAATTTACCAGTTAGTAACGGTCAGGGTGTTGGTCCATTATTATTCTGTTCTGGTCAAAACAAATGTCCCAATGAACAGGACGCTGTCTGACCCTGAGAGCTCCCCCTCAGTCCATCCCACCGGGCAGTGTGTGTGATGGGAAATAATCATCAACCGAAAAGGAGGATTTGATTTTATTCATTTCAGGATTAAACATTTAATATTGAAATCATATTATATCCAAACTAATAACAGCAAACCATTTCATGTTAGAATGACATCTTGTATCATTTCACAACACCGCATTTGTAGGGTAAAATATAATTGCTGTCTGGAATTTCCACATTTATTGAAGTTACTTTAGTGAACTCATTGATGTCAATGGATGGTAAAATCAGGCACGGTGAAAAACGGTCGCTCGATCCACTCCAGCCCGTCTGACGCCACCGCCAAACGTGAAAATCTACTCTCGTTGACTTTAATTTTGGATGAAAGGTCTTCAGATGTTTCTACAATTTAACTAATGTAACAATTAGATTGAGTGGGTATTTCACCCCGTTCTTCAGCTCCTCTCTGAATTTAGTCTGGGTCACAGCATAAATACACGTGTTGGTGCAGGAACTGAGAAGCTGAAGCATGTGTCCGGCTGACTCAATGTCACCAACCATATAGTACTGGGCGTTTGTTATACGCGCAGAGATAATATAAAAAGCGAGTGAGCTCCATAACAGTATAAAACTGCCTGATATACTGAAGAGTAAAATGATGGATTTCCTTCGGTTCTCCATCTCTGGATCCTTGTGATTCTCTCCATTGCTGCGGCCCCGGAGTCCCCGGCGGACTCCACTGGCCGCTAAAATGTGCCTGGCGGTGAGAACATTGAACAGTAAAATCAGAATGAATGGAAGACAAGGAGTTAACACGACATTAAACAAGTCAAACGCTGCCCATGCGGGTGAAGTGAAAAAAGTCGGTTTCCAGACACAACCCCGGGGTACATTGTCCATTATATATTCCGGGTCATATACAAAGTTCCAGGGAATGTTTATTAAACAGCTCAGCGCACTCACCACCCCGATAACAGCAGCCGCCGTTTTCTCAGTACAATATTTTGTTTTCAGCTTTGAACAACAAATGGCCACAAATCGATCAAAGGTGAAAATCACTGTGAACCAGACTGAGGCCGTTGTGGCTGATAAAATCAGGGTGACAATGAGACGGCACACGGGGGTAATGGTCAAGAATGAAACTGGGAAATAAATCTCACCAATCCCCCTTAATATAACATCGGTGATAACGACCATGAGATCGGCCGCTGCCATTCCCACCAGGTAGCGAGTGATACATTTGGAGAGACCGCACTTTCCTCGGGACAGGATGACAATCGCCACCAAGTTAACTGTAAGAGAGAGAAACGGAAGCAGAGAAATTACTGATCAGAACTGGAGTGAAAGCAGCAGTTTGAGAGGATCTGGGGTAAAATTTCCAGCTTTGTTGCTGCATCAAACGGTGGAAAGTGATTCACTGACCTGGGCAGCGCGTTGGGCAGAGAAATGTTTTTAAACACAATTATCATTAATGAATTGGGAAATTAATACAGAAAGTGAATAAAGTGAGCAGCAGATCCACTGGAAGGGCCGAGTGAGGGCGCAGTGCCGGTGGGGAAGGGAGAAGTCACTTGAAAGAACGGGAATCCAACAGGTTAAATCCGGATTTGGGCTCCAGATGGACGAGAAATTGAGCGAAGAGCCGGGAAGGTGAGAGGACAGGGGGAGGTGCTGCTGGTTTGTTGCTCTGGGTGAAGAGAGCCGACACGGACCGGCACAAAACGGGAAAGACCAAAATCCTTGGCGGTGAGTTTGAGCTTCGGATTGGATTGGAAGAGGCAGCTGCAGGCCGAACTACTGAGTGAGATTGGGACGAAGACAAGGAAAAGGACATGTAGGAGCTGGAGTGGATTCAGTAGAAGATAGTTTGGGGAAACGAATATACTGAGGCAACGGATGAGGAGACAGAGGATTCAATGCAGTGGTAGGAGAGGCTGGGATTCACAGGGAGAGGCTGCAGCAGAGTGTTAGAGGAAATCTAATCTATAGGTCCCAGTAACACAATCCATTCAATAAATATCTGTGGTTATTGATGTCAATGAACTGCTCGTTGGTTACATAATGCGGTCAATAAATTTAATTTGCATAATCATTTATAATTACATTAAAATACAATAATTGAATTAGCCTCGTCCTTTATTCAATGAAGCTGATACACAGCCTTTAGAATACAATATCCCAATAACTCAATGCGATAAAGAAATCACTGATTTTGTTCTTTAATTATATTTCAATTATGTTTCTGTATTCAATCAGTAAACAAGTAAATGGAACATTCACATCAACAGACTGAGGATCTGATAGCGATAAACACACCCGGCGAGAGTACAATAAAACTCTCACAATCTGACAAGTCACATTTCCTCTTGATAATTGTACTGGAAGTTTCAACAGTTCATTCCGATGAATTATTCACACCGCTGCTTTCTCTCTCTCCCCCTCTCTCGGTCACTGTATGTGTATCTTTCTCTCTGTCTCTCTCTTTCTCTCCTTTCTTCTCTCCCTACCTCTCGTTTTCCTTCTCAGTTACTTTCTCTATCGCTCCTCTCTGTGTCTCCGCACTGTGTCTACTCTCTTTCTCAATGCCCCTTTTCACATCCGAGTAAATCCTAACATCCTGCGCCTGCTTTCTCTTCACCAGCCCCGTGTTCCAACGATCCTATTCTTAATGTCAGTTTGTTAAATGGTGAAGCATCTGTGAACAGTTTAATATGTCCACAGATCATCCAAGTCTCCACCTGTTCACCTACACTGTTCACTTCATCTATCATGCATGGAATAAACAGAATTGAACCCCTCTTCCAGACATTCCTCACAATAATTGAAATTCCTTCCCCTGTAATTATAAAGTACACCGTTAGATGGCGGCATTGTTCAATTAACAAAACACCAACATCACCGCTGCTACTTGTAATCGACAGATAAATCGAAGGGCGCGTGATTCCAACAGATAAAGTGCAAACTGATACAACATAACCTCAAAATATTGCATTTTACAGTGAATTCATCCACAGTTAATCAGAGAATGAGATGTGATAGAATCAGCATCAAACTCAGTTCAGTAACCAGACATCTGAAGCGGCGTCAGATACACACACAATGAAATAATCTTTCATAACAGTGACAACCAATAAATACATTGAAATCCCTGTTAAACTGAACCATGTTATCTGGGAGAGAGGACACTGCACTGCCTCCTTGTAACACCGAGACCCTGAGCTGTCTCATGACCAATCACTGAAAACACATTTATGAAAAAAATATTCCAGGAGAGTTTAGTTCCACAACATGAAACTGTTAACAGCTCCTGGTGGTCTGATACCAGCTATTAACCCAGACACCTGATTCCAAAACATTCAGTACAGACAATATTTCAGTAAGAATGCCAAGGTTAGATATACAAGATCATAACGCATACAATGCAGCTGCTCCAAGACAAAAAGAAAAGAGACTTAGGACAGTCGATCAACTGAGAAAACAGAACAGTCCACTGCGTAATACACGATGGGAGAAAAATAGTGCTAAGTACAGCAGCAGAGTAAATATCGATTTACACCTCGAACAGCTGAGATAATGGCTTACCTGGAACCCCAACGGCTGCAAGAACTGGATAATAAATATATTCTATCTGATACATTACTAAATATCCCATTTCTGTGAGAAGCAATGACTTCTGTTGGCCTGGAAACCGCAGCTCCGGCAGGCAGTCTGTGTGGATTCTTTACAGCGATCCCTGATTTATACAGGGGGTAAATCTCCACTGACACGGTTATACCCCTGATCATTGCTATTAGTTACAGTCATCTGAACAAACACATTACATCAGCAGCTTTGACTCCGATGTAAATGATGACGTGGATATATCACAAACTTCTCAAAGTTCAGAACCTTGTCTTAATGAGACCTCTCTCAGGAATAAAGTGAAAAGCTGTGCTCAGAAAGGACTGGTCCAACAATGAGCGGCTCCATTTACAGTTTTCATACAATTGTATTGACCATGTTCACTCCTGGTGATTCATTTATACATTTTACACATTTCTCCATATTATACATTGAATCCAGGGACACAAGCAGACCCGTTTCATCTTATTCCTGCAGTTTCCCAGTTAAGATATGAATTTTGAATCTCTGACACGAAGGCAGCCGCTAAAAGGGACCCCATCCTTTCAGGCAATGCTTAACAACCCTGTGTGAATAATATTCTCCTAATTTCCCCTCGAGTTGCTTTGCCAATTATTTTAAACCTATGACCTCTGGTTATCAATCCACTTGCCAGAGTAAACAGTTTCCCCTGTTTGCTCTATAAAAACCCTTCATTATTGTGAACACCTCTATTAGGTTAACCTTAACCTTAACCTTCTCTGATCTAAGGCGAACAATCCCAGCTTCTCCAATCCCTCCTCAAAAATGAAGTCACTCATCCCTGGTATCACCCTGGCAAGTCTACACTGAACCCTCTCCAAGGCCTTGACATCCTTCTTAAAGTGTGATGCCCAGTGTTGTACACAATAGTCCGGCTGAGGCCTAACCAGTCTTTTGTAAAGGTTTAACATCACTTCCCTATTTGTGTATTCAATGCCCCTATTTACAAACCCATGTATCCCTTACACTAGCTAAACCGCCTTATCAACTTGCCCTGCCACCTTCAAAGTTTTGTGAATATGCGCCTCCAGGTCCCTCTGCTCTTCCACCACCCTCAAAATAGTACATTGACTTACATCGAAACTTCAGCACAGAAACAGGCCATTCGGCCCAACCAGTTTATGCCAGCTTTTTTGCTGCACACGAGCCCCCTTCCTCCCCACTTTATCTAACCCTATCAGGATACCCTATTCCTTTCTCCATCTTGTGCTTATCTAGCTTCCCTTTAAATACATCTACTTTATTTGCCGCAACTACTGCTTGTGGTAGTGAGTTCCACATTCTTACCACTCTTTGGTAAAGAAGTTCCTCCTGAATTCCCTATTGGATTTATTTGTGACTATCTTATATTTATGATCTCTAATCTTGGACTCCCTCATAAGTGGAAACATTTTGTCTACGCCTACCCTACCAAACCTGATTATTATCTTAATGACCTCTATCAGATCACCCCTAAGTTTTCTCTTTTCTACGGAAAAGAGATGCAGCCTGTTCAGCCTTTACTGATAAGGATATCCTCTCAGTTCTGGAATTATCATTGCGAATCTTTTTTGCCCTCTCTCCAATGCCTTTATATATTTCTTTAATATGAAGACCAGAACTGTGGGCAATACTACAAATCTGGCCTCACCTAGCCTAACAAGTTTAACATAACTGCTTTCCTTATCAATTCTGCGCCTCTAGATTTGAACCCCAATGCTTGATTTGCCTTTTTTACTTGTGTCGCTGCTTTTAGTGATTTGTGTATCTGTCCCCAAGAATTTATTCATCTTGTACATTCTATACAATACAATGTGAAATGGCCTTACACGGTGGCCTTTCCCGAAAGACCCTTTGAATAGGCCGCACCTCGCTTCATTATATCCCTCAGCACGTTCTCCTGGACCTTGGAGTGCGCCAGTCAGCAGCACTCGATCATGGACAGCTCCATCAGCTGGAAGACCACCAGGTTTCGGGCGGACCAAAGTGCCTCCTTCACCGAGTTGATGGTCTTCCAGCAGCAATTGATATCCGTCTCGGTGTGCGTCTCGGGGAACTGCCCATAGAGCACAGCATCCTGTGATACTGATGTCTTGGGATGAACCGGGACAGATACGAACGCATCTGCCTCCATACCTTCTGCACCAAGGGGCAACCAACCAGGAGAAGGACGACGATCTCTTCCCCGCCGCAGCCTCGAGGGAAGCTCACGTTTGTGCTGAGGACAGTGAACCTACTGCTGATCGGAGCAAACGTCGGTGACGTCGTCCATGTATTGGGAGGCCTTAACATGAGACCATTCGCTGCCTAGGATAGTCATCCACTGATATCTGCATCCTACCTGATGAACGCAGCAAACTGCTCGATGCAACATACGATCAAGGCCGCGGAGAGATGACAGGCCTGCCTGACTCCAGATCTGATCCGAGAGCTCTCCGACTTCTGCCCGTTGATTAGGACTGTTCTACAGATGTCTGTGTAGAGCAGTCAGATCCAATCACGGATTCCCTCCCCAAAACACATTTTGGAGAGCACGTCCATCATGTACGTGTGGGATATTCTGTCAAAGGCCTTCTCCTGACCAGGCTGATGAGGCAAGAGTTCACCCCGCTGACCTGCACATAGGCGATTGTATCCCTGAGTGGTGCAAGGCTATTGGAGATCTTCCGGCCGGTTACAGTACAGATCTGATCCGGGTGGATCACCAGCTCCTGAACAGACTTGAGCCTATTGACGATGACCTAAGGCAGAATCTTCTAGTCGACATTTAGCAAGGAAATGGGTCGCCAATTTCTGATTTCTTCCCTCTCCCCCTTCTCCTTGCAGATAAGGGTGATGATGCCTTTCCGCATGGACTCTGACATGCTGCCTGCTAGAAGCATACTTCCAGCAGGTCTGGGCCTATCCAGTCCTTGATAGCCGTGTGCAACTCAACCAGTAAGCCATCGCTCCCGGTAGTTCTACTCTTCTCGAAGGACCAGACGGCCTTTGTCAGCTCGTCAATGGTCAGTGGCGGATCCATGCCCTCCTGCTCGCTGTCCTCTAAATCGTCCGTGATAGAGGACAGGAAGGACTGGGAGGCCTGTCTTTGGGCTTTGAGTCGTACAGCCCGGCATAAAAGGATTTGCTGATCCTCAGTATGTCGGCCTGTGATTACGTCACTGAGCCACCTTCTTCCTTGAAGCTGCTGATCACAGAAGTCTCTCTGTGAGGTTTCTGGAAGAAGAAGTGCGAGCATTTCTCACCCTGCTCCACGGAGCGGACTCTGGGTGTAAAGATGATCATTGAGGCCTCGGAGGTGAAGAGCGAAGCTTGCTGGCCCTTCACCTCTCTGAGATCCATCCCGACATCGACCCCCATTAACTGCAACTGGAGCAGATCCTGCATGCTTTTCTGGAGTTGTGACGCTTCCCTCTGTCTCTCTCTTGCCTTCTGAACACCTTTGAGGATGAAGAACCTGTTGATATTGGCCCTGATCGCTTCCCACTAGTGCACCGTGGAGTCGAAGAGGGATTTCACGGTCCTCCAACCAGTATAATCCCTCTTTAGATCCTCGATATTCTCCAGGGTCAACAGTGTCACTTTCAGCTTCCATCTCCCCCTGCCCACCCTCTCGTCCTCCTGCGATTGGCAGTCGGCCAGTAGGAGGCAGTGGTCAGAGAGGAACACCGGTTGGACGTCGGTGGATCTGACCTTGATCATTGGGAACACAAACAGGAAGTCTATCCTGGAACGGATGGTCCCGCCCGGCCTGGACCAGGTGTCAGGTTTGCGGAAGACGTCGCAGAGTTTTGCATCTTTCACCGCTTCCATCAGGAGTTTGGACGTGGTGTCCAGTATTCCCCCGCCCCTGCTGGATCGTTCAGCGTCATCCAGGATGCAGTTTAAGTCTCCTGCGAGAAAGACCGACCAGTAGGACGCCAGCGGCATCGGGAGATGCTGGAAGACCTCCAGCCGTTCGCTCCTGATCGTACACATTAGAATCAGAGAACGGTTACAGCATGGAAGGAGGCTATTCGGCCCATCGAGTCCACGTGCACTCTATGTAAGAGCAATCCAGCTAGTCCCATCCCCCGCCCTATACCCGTAGCCCTGTACATTTTTCCTTTCAAGTACTTATCCAGTTCCATTTTGAAGGCCATGATTGAATCTGCCTCCACCACCCCTTCGGGCAGAGCATTTCAGATCCTAACCACTCGCGGTGTAGATTTTTTTTTCTCATGACACCTTTCGTTCTTTTGCCAGTCACCTTATATCTATGCCTTCTGGTTCTTGACTCTTCCGCCAATGGGAACAGTTTCTCTCTATCTTCTCTGTCCAGACCCTTCATGATTTTGAATACCTCTATCAAATCTCCTTTCGACCTTCTCTGTTCCAAGGAGAACAACCCCAGCTTCTCCACTCTATCCACGTAACTGAAGTCCCTCATCCATGGAATCATTCTAATAAAACTCTTCTACATCCACTCTAAGGCCTTCACATCTTTCCTAAAGTGCGGTGCCCAGAACTGAACACAATACTCCAGTTGTGCCCTAACCAGTGTTTTATAAACTTTCATCATGACTTCCTTGCTTTTGTACTCTATGTCTCTATTTATAAAGCACAGGATCTCGTATGCTTTTTTAACCGCTTTCACAACTTGCCCTGTCATCTTCAATGATTTGCGCACATAAACCCTCAGATCTCTCTGCTCCTGTACCCTTTTAGAATTGTGCCCTCTAATTTAAATTGCCTCTCCTCGTTCTTCCTACCCAAATGTATAACTTCGCATTTTTTGGCGTTCAATTTCATCTGCATAGATTTAAGGTGATTGGCATTTCACCAGCCTGTCTATATCCTCTTGAAGTCTATCACTATCCACCTCACTGTTCGCTGCACTTCCAAGTTTCGTTTCGTCTGCAAATTTTGAAATTGTGCCCTGTACACCCAAATCCAAGTCATTATTATATATCAAGAAAAGCAGTAGTCCCAGCACCGACCCCTGGGGAACACCACTGTACACCTCCCTCCAGTCCGAAAAACAACCGTTCACCACTACTCTCTGTTTCCTGTCACTTAGACAATTCTGTATTCATGTTGGTACTGCGCCCTGTATTCCATGGGCCGCAATGTTGATGACAAGCCTACCATGCGATACTTTATCAAACGCCATTTGAAAGTCCATATACACCACCTCAAATGCATTGCCCTCATCTACCCTTTCTGTGACCTCATCAAAAACTCTGTCAGATCAGTTAAACACGATTTGCCTTTAACAAATCTGTGCTGGCTTTCCCTAATCAATCCACTCTTTCAAGTGACTGTTAATTCTGTCTCGGATTATCATTTCTAAATGTTTCTACACCACCGACGTTAAACTGACTGGACTATAGTTGGTGGGTTTATCCTTACCCCCTTTTTTGAACAAGGGTGTAATATTTCCAATTCCCCAGTCCTCTGGCCCCGTATCGACGGATGTTTGGAAGATTATGGCCAGTACCTCCACAATTTCCACCCTTACTTCCCTCAGCAACTTAGGATGCATCCCATCCGGACTGAGTGACTTATCTACTTTAAGTACAGCTAGCCTTTCTAGTATCTCTTCTTTATCAATGTTTAGCCCATGCAGTATCTCAACTATATCTTCCTTTACTGAGACTCTGGCAGAACCTTCTTCCTTGGTAAAGTCACACGTAAAGCACTCATTTATTACCTCGGCCATCCCCTCTGCCTCAATTAGTAGATCTCTTTTATGGTCTCTAATCGGCCCACCCCTCCTCTTACGATCCGTTTACTTTTAACATGCTTGTATAAGATGTTTGGATTCCCTTTTATGTTGGCCGCAGTTGGAGCGGGGCGTTCTTGTACAGAACCTCTGCTACGAGCAGGCGGCCACCCACCATTTCTCTAACCTCGGTGATGGTGAATTGTTCTCCTCACAACAGAATCCCAGGCCCGAGGAACGACTGTCGTTGATTCCCGAACAGTTCGATTGCTACTGTGTCCACATGCGTGACCACTGCCGATAGTTGCTGAGGTGCAGGATCCCGCACTCCTGCAGGAACAACAGATCCCTCTTGACCCTGGACAGGTAGTTCAGGGTCACAGCACATCGCGTAGTCGCTTTAACACTACGCACGTTTATGGATGCAATTTTGAAAGCCTTTTTAAAATACAAAGGACAACCATTAACGTCTTCCAATTGCATCAGTCCAGGTTCTACGTTACCGTCCATTTCCGAGCCTTGGTCCAGATTCTGCATTGGTGTCGTGTGCTGGAACTTATCGACCGTTCTTGGGATGAGGAAGGAGGCCTGTCCTCCGTTGATGGAGGGTCAGCGTCTGTTCCTTCTCCAGTGGGAGTGTGAAGAGTGGCTCCTCAGTGAGAAGTGACAGCGGCCCTCCCTACCGCTTCTCATTGAAGGCTTGGGGCATCTTTTGCCATCCTGCGACACCCCTAAAGGTCACTTCCATGTATCTGCTCCTCGGGAAACCCTCATCCATGCTTTTGTTACCTCCAGACTCGACAATTCCAATGCTCGCTGGCCGCCCTCCCACCATGCAGGCCGACGATGTCTGCGGCCTTGAAACCGCAGGATTCGAGAAGAACCTTATTCAGGAAAATATTTCATTGCCATGGCGAGGTTCCATCACCCGCCCTTGCAATCAGCCTGACGGTATTTCACACCCTGGGCCCAGGTGCTCGGGGAGCCCTTGTCACCACGTCCGCTGCAAATTAGTTTTCACTTCCCTAGAGAAAGGTGTTAGACCAGTCTCAGGCCAGCATGAGGATCCACCACTACATCAGCAAAGCTTAAACTGGTACTAGCTGATTCTACTTGATCTGGCGCCTTCCTCATAATGGGATCTCCCCTGTCAGGTAAGCAGTTGATATCGCACCTTTCACTACCTCAGGGGCGTCCCAAAGTGCTTTACGGCCAAAGAAGTACTTTTTGAAGTGCAGTCACCTCTCCTCTCCTCCATTGTCCAGCTGGATGGGGCTGCCCTCACCTGGTTTATTTCGAATCTATCCAGTCGTAGCCAGAGAATCACGTGCAATGGCTTCTCTTCCCACTCCCCCAGGGATCTATCCTTGCTCCCCTCCTATTTCCCATCTACATGCTACACCTTGGCTACATCATCCAAAAACTCGTCGGATTCAACGTGTACACTGCCGACACTCAGGTCTACCTCACCACCACCTCTCTCCACACCTCCATTGCCTCTGATTCATCACACTGCTTGTCTGATATCTATCAGTGGATGAGCAGAAATTTCCTCGAATTAAATATTGGGAAGACCAAAGCCATTATTTTCGGTCCCTGCTATAAACTCCCTCCCCCTCCCTGACCAATATCTCAGGCTGAACCAGACTGTTCGCAACCTCGGTGTCCTTTTTGACCCTGAATTAAGCTTCCGACCCCAGATTCTCTCCATCACCAAGACTGCCTACTTCTACCTCCATAATATCGCCCGTATCTGCCTCAGCCCATCTGCGACTGAAACCCTCATCCATGCTTTTGTTACCGCCAAACTCGACAATTCCAAGGCTCTCCTGGCCGCCCTCCCATCATGCACCCTCCATAATCTTCAGCATATCAAAACTCTGCTGCCCGTATCCTAACTCACACGATGTCCCATTCACCAATCCTCCTGCTACTAAAGAAAGAACTCGCATTTATATAGCGCCTTTCATGACCGCAGGATGTCCCAAAGCATTTTTGAAGTATAGCCACTGTTGTAATGTAGGAACCGCCGCAGCCAATTTGCTCAGATCAAGGTCCCACAAACCGCAATGGAGTATTGGGCAGATGATCTGTTCTGGTGATGTTGGTTGAGGGGTAAATATTGACCAGGACACCTGGGAGAACTCCCCTCAAGTTCTTCGAAATAGTGTCATGCGATCTTTTACATCCACCTGAGATGGCAGGCGCGGCATCGTTTTAATCTGTACTGCAAGTCCCTCAGTACTGCAAGCCTAGATTTTGTGCTCCATTAACTACGTTATTTCAGCGATTGTACCGACTCCGTTCAGTGCAAACTCTTACTGATGAGTTACAAACCGACAAAAGGAGGGGAGAGCAACAGATAGCAGCACGAGTTCGACTGAGATGGCAAATATCACACTCTCGTTGGAGGGAAGCACCTGTAAATATAAAATAATTGTCGCTTAAACATTGCTACTTTTGAGCTGCGAAAACACGAACCACTCAGAATGCGTTTCCTTCTTCCACTTCTCGCACACTGAGAGAAGGGAACGGTCATCAATGGCCACAAGCGCTGGTATAAAACAACACTTTCAACCCGCTTCACGCTCAGAAGGAAAAGCTCCATCTCCTCCTCGTGGTTAGTGAGACCAAACACTTCAGAACACATTTCTCAAGTTCAAAAACTATAGAAATGATCTCTAAAAGTAGAGTCTTACTGAAAGGATGACGCAACACCGCTCTCAACCCTCAGCGAGCCCCCTTTAACACAGGCTGAGCGCGGACCAATTCTTCGACCATTCATTGCACCCGGTAGGTTATCGAATAAAAATGCAATTAATCTCCGCTTCACCCTTTGTAAATTTATAATTCTGGGAAAAAGAAAGAGCGTTTCTGTCGTACAACCATTACCCAGTAGGCACTAATTTGCATAATGTAGATACCAGTCTCCAGCAACTGTCCTGATCAGAAGAACATAAGAATGTGAGAAATAGGAGCAGGAGTAGGCCACACGGCCCCTTGAGACGGCTCCGCCCTTCAATCAGATCATGGCTGATCTTCAACTTCAACTCCACTTTCCTGCCCGATCCCCATATCCCTTGATTCCATCTAGAAGGACAAGAGCAGCAGGTACATGAAAACAACACCACTTGCACGTTCCCCTCCAAGTCAAACACCATCCCGACTTGGAAATATATCAGCCGTTCCTTCATCGTCGCTGGGTCAAAATCCTGGAACTTCCTTCCGAACAGCACTGTGGGAGAACCTTCACCACACGGACTGCAGCGGTTCAAGAAGGCGGCTCAACACCACCTTCTCAAGGGCAATTAGGGATGGGCAATAAATGCTGGCCTCGCCAGCGACGCCCACATCCCATGAACGAATAAAAAAAATCCAAAAGTCTATCCATCTTAGCCTTGAACATACACTACGACTGAGCATCCACAGCCCTCTGGAGTAGAGAATTCCCAAAATTCACCACCCTCTGAGTGAAGAAATTCTTCCTCATCTCAGTCTTAAATGGCCGACCCATTATCCTGAAACGATGCCCCCTATCGAAACTGTCCAGCCAGGAGAAACAATCTCTCAGCATCTACCCTGTCAAGACCCGATGATGCACACAGTGGGTGGGTGACCCAGCACTGTGATCATTGATTCACACAGTGGGTGGATGACTCAGCACTCTGATCATTGATTCACACAGTGGGTGGGTGACCCAGAACTGTGATAATTGATTCACACAGTGAGTGGGTGACCCAGCACTGTGATCATTGATTCACACGGTGGGTGGGTGATGCAGAAACTGTGATCATTGATTCACACAGTGAGTGAGTGACCCAGCACTGTGAGCATTGATTCACACAGTGGGTGGGTGACCCAGCATTGTGATCATTGATTGACACAGTGGGTGGGTGACCCAGCACTGTGAGCATTGATTCACACAGTGGGCGGGTGACCCAGCACTGTGATCATTGATTCACACAGTGAGTGGATGACCCAGCACTATGATCATTGATTCACACAGTGAGTGGGTGACGCAGCACTGTGATCATTGATTCACACAGTGGGTGGGTGATCCAGCACTGTGATCATTGATTCACACAGTGGGTGGGTGACCCCGCACTGTGATCATTGATTCACGCAGTGGGTGGGTGATCCAGCACTGTGATCATTGATTCACACAGTGAGTGGGTGACCCAGCACTGTGATCATTGATTCACACAGTGAGTGGGTGACCCAGCACTGAGATCATTGATTCACACAATGAGTGGGTGACCCAGCACTGTGATCATTGATTCACACGGTGGGAGGGTGATGCAGAAACTGTGATCATTGATTCACACAGTGAATGGGTGACCCAGCACTGTGATCATTGATTCACACAGTGAGTGGGTGACCCAGCTCTATGATCACTGATTCACACAGAGGGTGGGTGACCCAGCACTGTGATCATTGATTCACACAGTGAGTGGGTGACCCAGCACTGTGATCATTGATTCACACAGTGGGTGGGTGACGCAGCACTGTGATCATTGATTCACACAGTGAGTGGGTGACCCAGCACTGTGATCATTGATTCAGACAGTGAGTGCCTGACATTGAAACTGTGATCATTGATTCACAGTTATGTCCTGTCCCACCGGCAAGTCAGACTCACCAGGGCTGGCAGTGCAGCTGTATAGAGTCAGGGGAGAATGGCCCTGGAAATAGTTAACATTGACTTGGGACCACAAGAAGGCTCTTGTTATCAGGTCAGAACATGGGCAAGGCAATCTCCTGTGATTACCACCTACCGCCCTCCATCAGCTGATGAATCAGTCCTCCTCCATGTTGATCACCAATTGGAGGAAAATCTGAGAGTAGCATGGGCACAGAATGTACTCTTGGTGGGGGACTTCAACGTCCATCACGTTGGGGATGAAGGGGTGGATATATGAGGAGAGGTTGAGTAGATTGGGACTCTACTCATTGGAGTTCAGAAGAATGAGAGGCGATCTTCTTGAAACATATAAAATTGTGAAGGGGCTTGATCGGGTGGATGCGGTAAGGATGTTCCCAAGGATGGGTGAAACTAGAACTCGGGGAACATAATCTTAGAATAAGGGGCTGCTCTTTCAAAACAGAGATGAGGAGAAACTTCTTCACTCAGAGGGTAGTAGGTCTGTGGAATTTGCTGCCCCAGGAAGCTGTGGAAGCTACATCATTAAATATATTTAGAGCAGATATAGACAGTTTCCTAGAAGTAAAGGGAATTAGGGGTTACGGGGAGTGGGCATGAAATTGGACATGAATTTATATTTGAGGTTAGGATCAGATCAGCCATGATCTTATTGAATGGCGGAGCAGACTCGAGAGGCCGATTGGCCTACTCCTGCTCCTATTTCTTATGTTCTTATCGCCAAGAGTGGCTCAGTAGCACCACTACTGACCGAGCTGGCCGAGTCCTGAAGGGCATAGCTGCCAGACTGGACCTGCGACAGGTGGTGAGTGAACCAACACGAGGGAAAAATCTGCTTGACCTCATCATAAGACCTTAAGACCATAAGAGATAGGAGCAGGAGCAGGCCATTCTGGCCCTCGAGCCTGCTCCGCCATTGAATGAGATCATGGCTGATATGATTTTTACCTCAACTCCACTTCCCTCCTTTTCCCCATATCCTTTGACTCCCTGACAGAACAAAAAATTGTCTAACTCAGCCTTGAATGTATTCAATGACTCAGCCTCCAACGGTTTTCGGGGTAAAGAATTCAAAAGATTCACGACCCTCTGGGAGAAGAAATTCCTCCTCATTTCCTTCTTAAACGGGCGACCTCTTATTCTGAGACTATGCCCCCTAGTTTTAGATTCCCCCATGAGGGGCAACATCCTCTCAGCATCTACCCTTTCGAATCCCGTCAGAATCTTGTCTGTTTCAATAAGATCTCCTCTCATTTTTCTAAACTCCAATGAGTATAGACCCAAACTGTTCAATCTTTCCTCATAAGAGAACCCTTCCATCCCTGGAATCAACCTGGTGAACCTTCTCTGAACTGCCTCCAATGCAAGTATGTCCTTCCTTAAATAAGGGCACCAGAACTGTACGCATTACTCCAAGTGTGGTCATACCAGCACCATGTACAGTTGTGGCATGACTTCCCTGTTTTTATACTCCATCCCCATAGAATTAAAGGCCAATATTCCGTTTGCATTCCGGATTACCTGCTGCAGCTGTATGTTGGCTTTTTGTGTTTCATGTACGAGGACACCCAGATCCCTCTGTACCGCAGCATTTTGTAGTATTTCTCCATTCAAATGATATTTTGCTTTTTTATTTTTCCTCCCAAAGCGGATGACTTCACATTTTCCCATATTATATTCCATCTGCCAAAATTTTGCACTTTCGCTTAACCTGTCAATATCCATTTACAGACACTTTGTGCCCTCATCGCAACATGCTTTTCCACCTATCTTTGTATTATCAGCAAATTTGCCCACAGGACACTCTGTTCCTTCATGCAAGTCATTGATATATATTGTAAATAGGTGAGGCTCCAGCACTGAGCCCTGCGCCACCACACTAATTACAGATTGCCATTTTGAAAATGACTCTTTTATCCCGACTCTCTGTTTTCTGTTAGTTATCCAATCCTCTCTCCATGCCAGTATATTACCCCCAATACCGTGAGATCTTAGCTTGCGCAGTAATCTTTTATGTGGCACCTTATCGAATGCCTTTTGGAAATCCGAATATACTGCATCCATTGTTTCCCCTTTATCCACCCTGCCCGTTACTTCCTCAAAGTAACTCTAATAAATTTGTCAGACACGATTTCCCCTTCATAAAACCATGTTGACTCTCCTTGATTGTATTATGAATCTCCAAATGTCCTGCTGCTACTTCCTTAATAATGGATTCTAGCATTTTCGCAATGACAGATGTTAGGCTAACTGGTCTATAGTTACCTGATCTCTGTCTCACTCCCTTCTTGAATAGGGGTGTTAGGTTTGGGGTTTTCCAATCCGCTGGGACCTTTCCAGAATCTAGTGAATTCTGGAAGATTAAAACCAAAGCATCTATTATCTCTGTAGCCACTTCCTTTAAGACCCTCGGATGCAAGCCATCAGGTCCAGGGGACTTGTCAGCCTTTAGACCCATTAGTTTACCTTGTACTTTTTCTCTCGTGATGGTGATTGTTTTTAGTTCCTCCCTCCCCTTTGCCCCTTGATTTTCTACTATTATTGGTACATTATTAGTGTCTTCTACTGTGAAGAAAGATACAAAATATATGTTCAATTCCTCTGCCATTTCCTTGTTTCGATTATTATTTCCCCAGTCTCATCCTCTAAGGGACCAATGTTTACTTCAGCTGCCCTTTTCCTTTTTATATTCTTTTCGAAGCTTTTACTGTCAGTTTTTATATTTCTTGCTAGTTTACTCACATGATTTATTTTCTCCCTCTTTATTATTCTTTTCTTCATCCTTTGCTAGTTTTTAAAGTTTTCACAATCTTCGGTCTTACCAGTAATCTTTGCCATGTTGTATGCTTTTACTTTTAACCTGGTACCATCCTTGACTTCCTTGGTTCGCCATGGTTGGTTCATCCTTTTTGTGGTATTTTTCCTCTTCACAGGGATATATTTTTGTTGCGAGTCATAAAATATATTTTTAAATGTTTGCCACTGCCTATCCACCATCATACCATCTAATCTGTTTACCCAGTCCACTTTAGTCAATTCCGCCCTCATTCCTTTACAATTGCCCATATTTAACTTCAATATGATAGTTTCAGACCCAAAATCCCCTCTCTCAAACGCATGTGAAATTCTATCATGTTATGATCACTGCTTCCCAAGGGATCCTTTACTTAGAGATCATTAATTAAACCTGTTTCGTTACCCATTACCAGATCCAAAATGGCCTGTTCCCTTGTTGGTTCCCGACGTATTGATCTAAGAAACAGTCCCTAATACACTCTAGGAACTGTGATATCACGGTGTGACCTATCCAGTAAAATGGGCCTCACCCTGTCATCTCACGGCGGGGTCGGGAGGGGGGTGATGCGACCCGTCCAGTTAAAGAAGCCTCAAGCGTCATCTTTCGGTCCAGAGTTCGCTCCGTGGAGCAGGACGAGAATTGCTCGCGCTTCTTCTTCCAGAAGCTGCACAGAGAGACCTCTGGTGATCAGCAGCCTGAAGGAGGAAGAGGGCTCGGTGACGTCTTCACAGACCAAAATACTGAGCATCAGCAAATCCATTTATGCCGGACTTGCTGAACTTCAAGGCCAACCCACCTTGTACTGTACAGAATGTAATATAAGATATGTCCTGAGTCACCCCACCTTGTATTGTACAGAATGTAATATAAGATACGTACTGAGTCACCCCACCTTGTACTGTACAGAATGTAATATAAGATATGTACTGAGTCCACCCCACCTTGTATAATACAGAATGCAATATAAGGAATGTACTGAGTCCACCCCACCTTGTATTGTACAGAATGTAATATAAGATATGTACTGAGTCCACCCCACCTTGTATTGTACAGAATGCATATTAAGATAGGTACGATGTCCATCCCACATTTCTATTGTACAGAATATATATTAAGATTTGTACTATGTCCACCCCATCTTGTATTGTGCAGAATGTAATATAAGATATGTACTGTGTTTTGCATTGAATTAATGGGATCATCGTGTGTGCGAACTATTTTGTATTGTTTTCAACTGTAATTGCGACTTTTACGCTGAACTGTGTGTATCCTTAAATTTTATGAAATAATGTATATTTTGAAATTTTACAAAGGTTGCTGCTCAAAGGCGCTCCCTGCTGGTGAGCAGAGACAAATGCTCGAGCGAAACAGCTGTGTTGGGTCAGGCACAGAAAGGTTTCAGGTTTGAGAAAGGAAATGAGGTGTCAACATGTTGAGCTGTCGGCTGCCTTCAAATTTGAAAGAGCGGCCTTGAGCTAATTGCTGCTGAATCCAAAAGTGCACTGGCTCCCTCAAACTGGAATTGAAACAGTGATCTAAGAATGATTTTGCTTTGATGTTAATTAATTATACTCTACCAGCTGAGCTAAGGAAGGGAAGCAGCGAAAAATCCCTCTCTTTGGTGATTTTTCACCGTGCGCCTTTTGACACTCGATTTAACTTTCAAGTTTTAATCTCTCCAAATTTTCCGCACTACCAGCTGAGCTATCGAAGGGATGGAGCAAAGGTCCCTCTCTTTGGTGATTGTTCACTGTGCGCCTTCTTACACTCCCGGACTCGTGGAGTCGCGTGTGCATGACCGAGACTGACTCGGTACCGGCTCATATCACAGCACTGTGGGAGTGTGAGGTTCTACTTACTCTGCAGACACTGGAGCAATGGAAAATGTGTCCAGACGATTGTAAGATCGACTCCTATCTGCCTGGATGGCTTTTGCAAACTGCCCATTACTTTTTAACTTTCAAGAGCTTGCAAACTGTCTTACTTGGTCGTGCCGACTGGCGGCTTCCATCGTGAGCGTATTCTTAATACAGCAGGTAGTGCATCGGTTTCATTCACCTGAATGGTCCTAAATTCATTCTTCACAGAAAATCATCAGCATTTGTGGATCATTTTCCATCTTTGCTGAACACCAAAATCAAGAACTTTTGCTCATTGCAGCACACCAAAAGATTTGCTGCCTCTTGACCTCTGTATTGAAGTTCACGATTTACGTGGGTTATGGGCTCACTGAGAACTGACATCATTTTTGTTCCTGGACAATTGCCCTCAGGTAAAAAAAAAGTGGACAATGCAGATATCGATCCTGCTATTTCTCACATACGAAGCGAGCGCTCGACCATTTGAGTTAATCCCCCAATTAATTTTAGCCAATCCCCTTCATAGTAGCCGCTTCACACTTGCCTCCAATTGCAGAGAAATCTTGCATTGGATTGGATACTTCCTTGAATATATTCAATACGTTCTCCAATCGGCGGTATCGAGCATCAGCAAATGAGCAACAGCAGAACGGGAAGGCACAGTAATCGTGAATGATGCTGAGAAGAGCCCGAGCCTGCGGAAGGCAGACGAGGTTACAGGAAAGGAACAGCGGCCTCGAGATAGAGGGAGCAGCGAGAGCCCTGTCTGACTGATGGAAGGCATTTTTGCCTGAACGTGAGTGCGGTTTGACGTGTTGTTGCTCAAAGGCACTCCCTGCTGGTGAGCAGAGGCAAATGCTCAAAACAACAGCCGTGCGAGGGCAGACACAGAAAGCTTTCAGTTCTGAGAAAGGAAACTCATTTTCCTCATGATCCCCTGTGCCTCAGCTAATTGCTGCTTACACAAAAAGCACACTCGTCTCTTGGAGCCAGAATTAAACCAGCAACATTAGGATGACTTTGCTTTGTTTTCGACTGCAGTCCTCAGCATTACCAATTGAGCGATCGAAGGGAAGCAGCAAAGATTGCTCTCTTTGGTGATTGTTCATTGTGCGCCTTTTGATACCAAAGAATGGGACCTTTGCTGCTTCCCTTCGATCGCTCAGCTGGTGGAGCGGAGAACTGTTGTAAAATTAACAGATCAAAGTCATCCTTAGGTTGCTGGTTTGAAGTAGCGAACGTGCTTTTGGAGTAAGCAGCAATTAACTCAAGGCCGTTCTCTTTACTTTACAGGCAGCCGACGGCTTAACATGTTGGCGCTGAGGCACAGGAGACCTCATTTCCTCCCTCAAACCTGAAAGCTTTCCATGCCTGCCCGAACACGGCTGTTTTGCTCCAGCATTTGCCTCTGCTCACCGGCAGGGTGTGCCTTTGCGTAACAACACTTCAAACCGCTTTCAGGCAAAATAGTCTTCTATCCGTCAGACAGACAGACAGGGCTCTCGCTGTTCCCTCAAGCTCGGGCGCCTGTTTCTTTCCGGTGACCTTGTCTGCCTTCCGCAGGCTCGGGCTCTTCTCAGCATCATTCACGATTACTGGGGATTCCCGTTCTGCTGTTGCTCACTTGCTGATGTTCGATACAGCCGATTGGAGTAAAGTATTGATTGTATTCAGGGAGGGGGCCAACCCAAGGCAAGATTTCTCTGCTGGTCGTGGAGCTGCTTGGAGGCGAGTGCGAAGCAGCTACTGTGAAGGGCAATTTACAAGAAACAACTTCAAATATGGAATAAAGGGGGACGTAGCAACATGTATGCAGAATTGACTAAGGGACAGGAAACAGAGAGTAGTGGTGAACGGTTGGTTTTCTGACAGGTGGGAGGTATACAGTGGTGTTCCCCAGGGGTTTGTCCTGGGACCATTGCTTTTCTTGATATACATTAATGACTTGGACTTGGGTGTATAGAGCATAATTTCCAGATTTGCAGATGACACAATACTTGGAAGAATAGTAAACAAAGAGGAAGATGGTGATCGAATTCAAGAGGATATAGACACGTTGGTGGCATGGGCGGACATGCGGCAGATGAAAATTAATGCAGAAAAATGCAAAGTGATGCATTTCAGTAGGAATAACGAGGAGAGGCAATATAAATTGGAGGGCACAAATCTAAAAGGGGTACAGGAACAGAGAGATTTGGGGGTGTATGTGCACAAATCATTGAAAGTGGCAGGGCAGGTTGAGAAAGTGGTTAAAAAGCACACAGGATCCTGGGCATTATAAATAGACTACAAAAGTATGGAAGTCATGATGAACATTTATAAAACACCAGTTTGGCCACAACTGCAGAATTGTGTCCAGTTCTGGGCACCGCACTTTAGGAAAGATGTGAAGGTCTTGGAGACGGTCCAGAAGAGATTTACTAGAAGTATTCCAGAGGTGAGGGACTTTAGTTACGTGGGTAGACTGGAGAAGTTGGGGTTGCTCTCCTTGGAAAAGAGACGGTTGCGAGCAGATTTGATAGATGCCTTCAAAATCACGAAAGGCCCAATTAGAATAGATAGAGAGAAACCGTTCCCATTGGCGAAAGGATGAAGGACCAGAGGTCATAGATTTAAGATGATTGGTGAAAGAACCAAAAGGTGACATGAGGAAAAACTTTTTTACACAGCGAGTGGTTAGGAACTGGAATGGACTGCCCGAGGGGATGAGTCATCATGGAAAGGAAAAAAATGGAAGGGCTACGGGGATGGGGCGGGGGAGTGGGACTCGCTGGATTGCTCTTGAATAAATCCAGCGTGGACTCTCTGCGTCGAATGTCCTCCTTTCGTGCTGTAATTGTTGTCTGATTCTGGTCGAGTGCTCGCTGAGCATGTGAGAGATAGCAGGATCGATTCTTGCATTCTCCACTCACCTTTTGACTTGGGTCAATTGTACAGAAACAAAAGTGTCGCCAAAATACAGCGAGCCCATGGTCCATGTACTTCTTAAACTTCACTTCGTGCTACGGTACAGAGAGGTCAAGGGGCAGCAAATCTTTTGGTGTGCCTCGGGAAGCAAAAATTCTTGATTTTGGTCTTGAGCAAAGATGAGGTGAGAGATGGACAAAAACCTTTATGATGTTTCCTCTGAAAATTGAACTCAGGACCTGCAGATTATGAGACTGACGCGCTGCATGCTGCACTAAGAAGGCACGTAACGGGAAATTTATCAGGCATCACGACCAAGTAGGAAAGTTTACAAGGTGTAAAGTCATAAACTAATCGGCAGTTTGCAAAAAACATCCATCCAGGTCGTAATCGAATCAATAATCTTCTGAATTCTGGTCAGACACGTTACCCATTGCTCCACTGGCCCAGGGCGCGCAGAGTAAGGAGGAGCTCACACGCTCACAGCGCTGCAGTATGAGCAGGTACCGAGTCAGTCTCGGTCATGCCCACGCGATTCCACGAGTCCGGGAATGTCAGAAGGCTCACGGTGAACAATCATCAAAGAGAGGGACCTTTGCTGCTTCCCTTCGATAGCTCAGCAGGTAATGTGGTAAAACTTGTAGAGATTAAAACTTGAAAGCAAAATCGCTGGTTTAATTCCGGCTCGGAGTAGCGCACATGCTTTTGGAGTAAGCGGTACTGAGCTCAAGGCCGCTTTCTTAACTTTACAGACATCTTATTGTTTAAAATGTTGGCGCGTTTCCTTTCTCAAACCTGAAAGCTTTCCATGCCTGTCCGAACACGGCTGTTTTGCACGAGCATTTGCCTCTGTTCACCAGCAGGGAGTGCCTTTGAGTGACAAAATTTCAAACCGCTTTCAGGCAAAATAGACTTCTCTCAGTCAGACAGACAGTGCTCCCGCTGTTCACTCAAGCTGAGGGCAGTTGTTCCTTCCGGTAACTTCTTCAACCTTCCACAGGCTCGGGCTCTTCTCAGCATCATTCACGATTACTGTGGCTTCCCGTTCTGTTGTTGCTCACTTGCTAATGCTCGATAGCGCCTATTCGAGCAAAGTATTGATGTATTCAAGGAGGGGGCCAACCCAAGTCCGGTTGTGGAGCTGCCTGGAGGCGAGTGCGAAGCAGCTACTGTGAAGGGCAATTTACAAGGAACAACCTCAAATATGGAATAAAGGGGCAGTAGAAACATAGATACAGAATTGGCTAAAGCACAGGAAACAGAGAGTAGTGGTGAACGGTTGTTTTTCGGACGGGAATGAGAGGTACAGTGGTGTTCCACAGCCGTCAGTGCTGGGACCACTGCTTTTCATGATATATATTAATGATTTGGACTTGGATGTACAGGGCACAATATCAAAATTTGCAGATGACGCAAAACATGGAAGCTTCGTGAACAGTGAGGAGGATAGTGATAGACCTCAAGAGAATATAGACAGGCTGGCGGTATGGGCGGACATGTGGCAGATGAAAATTAACGCAGAAAATTGCAAAGTGATGCATTTCGGCAGAAATAACAGGGGAGGCAACGTAAACCAGAGGGCACAACTCTAAAAGGGGTACAGGAAAATAGAGATCTGGGTGTATATGTGAACAAATCGTTGAAGGTGACAGGGCAGGTTGAGAAAGCGGTTAAAAAGCATAGGGGATCCTGGGCTTTATGGATAGACTACAAAAGTATGGAAGTCATGATGAACCTTTATAAAACACTGGCTCGACCACAACTGCAGAATTGTGTCCAGTTCTGGGCACCGCACTTTAGGAAAGATGTGAAGGTCTTGGAGTCGGTCCAGAAGAGATTTATGAGAATTATTCCAGGCGTGAGGGACTTTAGTTACGTGGGTAGACTGGAGAAGCTGAGGTTGTTCTCCTTGGAACAGAAACGGATGCGAGCAGATTTGATAGATATCTTCAAAATCACGAATGGCCCAATCAGAGTAGATAGAGAGAAACCGTTCCCATTGGCGGAAGGGTGAAGGACCAGAGGACATAGATTTAAGGCGAGTGTTTAGGATCTGGAATGCACCGCCCGAGGGGGTGATTCAATCATGGAAAGGAAAACATTGGAAGGGATGGGGCGGGGGAGTGGGACGAGCTGGATTGCTCTTGAATGGGTGGACTCGATGGGTCGAATGGCCTCCTTCCGTGCTGTAATCTTTCTATGATTCTGGCCGAGTGCTCGCTGAGCATGTGAGAGATAGCAGGATCGATTCTTGCATTCTCCACTCACCTTTTGACTTGCGTCAATTGTCCAGAAATAAATGTGGCGTCAGTTTTTAGCAAGCCCATGGTCCATGTATTTCTTAAATTTCACTGCGTTCTACGGTACAGAGAGGTCAAGGGGCAGCAAATCTTTTGGTGTGCTGCAGGAAGCAAAAATTCTTGAGTTTAGTCTTGAGCAAAGATGAGGTGAGAGATGGTAAAAAAAATCTTTATTATGCCTTCTCTGAGGATCTTCAGATGATGAGATTGACGCGCTGCCCGCTGCGCTAAGAAGGCACTTAACATGTCACTTGTCAGGCAGCACTACCAAGTAGGACAGTTTGCAAGGTGTAAAGTCATAAACTAATCGGCAGTTTGCAAAAACCATCCATCCAGGTAGAAATCAAACCTACAATCTTCTGAATTCTGGTCAGACACGTTACCCACTGCTCCACTGGCCCAGGTTGTAGAAAGCAAGTAGGAGCTCAAACTCCCACAGCGCTGCGGTATGAGCAGGAACCGAGTCAGTCTCGGTCATGCACACGCGGCTCTACGAGTCCGGGAGTGTAAGAAGGCGCACAGTGAACAATCATCAAAGAGAGGGACCTTTGCTCCATCCCTTCGATAGCTCAGCTTGTAGTGCGGAAAATTTGGAGAGATTAAAACTTGAAAGTTAAATCGCTGGTCTACTTCCGGCTCAAAGTAGCGAACATGCTTTTGGAGTAAGCGGTATTGAGCTCAAAGCCGCTTTCTTAATTTTACAGACTGCTTAAAATGTTGGCGCTTTTCCTTCCTCAAACCTTAAAGCTTTCCGTGTCTGTCCGAACATGACTGTTTTGCTCGAGCATTTGCCTCTGTTCACCAGCAGGGAGTGCCTTTGTGTAACAACACTCCAAACCACTTTCAGACAAAAAAGTATTCTCTCAGTCAGAGAGGGCTCCCGCTGTTCCCTCAAGCTCGGGGCAGCTGTTCCTTCCTTTGACTTCTTCAACCTTCCACAGGCTCGGGCTCTTCTCAGCATCATTCACGATTACTGTGGCTTCCCGTTCTGCTTTTGCTCACTTGCTGATGCTCGATACCGCCGATTGGAGCAAAGCACTGAATATATTCAGGGAGGGGGCCAATTAAAGATTTTTCCACCATTCGTGGCGCTGCATGGAGGCGAGTGTGAAGCGGCTGCTGTGAAGGGCAATTGATTACTAGCAACGGGGGTTAACTCAAATGGTAGAGCCCTCGCTTCGCATGTACGAGGTAGTAACGTCGATACCTGTATTCTCCTATCACCCTTTATCTGGGGGCAGTTGTCCAGAAACTAAAATGGTTGTCATTTGTCAGCGAGGCTATAACCAACGTAAATCCTAAGCTTCGATGCAGAGAAGTCAAGGGGCAGCAAATCTTTTGGTTTGCTGCAGTGAGCAAGAGTTCTTCATTTTGGTGCTCAGCCAAGATGGAAAGATGAGAGATACAAAGATGCTTCATAGGTCCCGATATCTTTTCTGAGGATTGAACTCAGAATTATTCAAGGTTAGTGAGACTGATGCACTACTTGCTGTGTTAAGAACGCACTTATGCCGGAAACCGGCAGGCAACACTTCCAAGTAGGACAGTTTGCAAGGTATCTAAAGTCATCAAGTAATGGGCCGTTTGCAAAAACCATCCAGCCAAGTTGGAGTCAAACCTACAATCTTCTGATGTGTCGTCAGACACGTTATTTATTGCTTGACTGGCCCAGGGTGTGCAGAGTAAGTTACAGATCACAGTCCCACAGCACTGCGGGATGAGCAGGTACCGAGCAAGTCTCGGTCATGCCCACACGACTCCACGAGTCCGGGAGTGTCAAAAGGCGTACGGTGAGCAATCACTACAGAGAGGGACCTTTGCTGCTTCCCTTCGATAGCTCAGCTGGTAGAGCGGAAAATAACAGTTAATTAAACTCAAAATAAAGTTATCCTTCGATCGATGTTTCAATTCCGGCTTGTAGGAGCGAGTGTACTTTTGGAAGAAGCAGCAATTAACTCAAGGTCGCTCTTTCAACTTTCCAATGTAAGGAATCTTACAACACCAGGTTATAGTCCAACAATTTGATTTTAAAATCACAAGCTTTCGGAGATTATCCCCTTCGTGAGGTGCTGCGTGCTATGGTACAGAGAGGTCAATGGGCAGCAAATCTTTTGGTGTGCTGCAGGAAGCAAAAATTCTTGATTTTGGTCTTGAGCAAAGATGGAAAAAGAAAGCTTAATTATGCCTTCTCTGAGGATTGAACTCAGGACCTTCAGATTATGAGACTGACGCGCTGCCTGCTGCGCTAAGAAGGCACTTGATGTCTAGATGTCCAGGCAGCACAAACATGTAGGACAGTTTGCAAGGTGTAAAGTCATTAACTAATCGGCAGTTTGCAAAAACCATCCATCCAGGTCGAAATCGAACCATCAGTTTTCTGAATTTTGGTCAGACACGTTCCCCATTTCTCCACTGTCCCAGGGTGTGCAGAGTAAGTGGGAGCTCACACTCCCACAGCGCTGCGGTATGAGCAGGTACCGAGTCAGTCTCGGTCATGCCCACGCGACTCCACGAGTCGGGGAGTGTCAAAAGGCGCACAGTGAACAATTCCCAAAGAGAGAGACCTTTGCTGCTTCCCTTCGATAGCTCAGCTGGTAATGCAGAAAATGTGTAGAGATTCAATCTTGAAAGAAAAATCACTCTTAAATCGCTGGTTTAATTCCGGCTCAAAATAGTGGTTTTGGAGTAAACGGTATTGAGCTCAAGGCCGCTTTCTTCACTTTACAGACTGCTGACTGCTTAAAATGTTGGTGCTTTTCCTTTCTCAAACCCGAAAGCGTTCCGTGTCTGTCTGAACACGGCTGATTTACTCGAGCATTTGCCTCTTTTCACCAGCAGGGAGCGCCTTTGAGCAACAACACGTCAAACCGCACTAACTTTCAGGCAAAAAAAGACTTCTCTCAGTCAGTCGGACAGGTCTCTCGCTGCTGAAAGGCGTGCCTTTGAGCATCAATTCTTTTTACTTTCAAAATATACTTTAATTCATAAAATTTAAGGATACATACAGTTCAGTGTAAAAGTCGCAATTTCAACTCAATACAATACAAAAACAGATCGCACACACTATGATCCCATTATTTCAATAGAAAACACAGTACAAATCTTACAATACATTCTGTATAATAAAAGGTGGGATGGCTTCATACAGTAGCCTTTCCCCATCGAGCCCTTGCATAGGCTGCACCGTGCCTCAGTGCGTCCTGCAGCACATTCTCCTGGACCTTGGAGTGTGCCACTCGGCAACACGGTCGTGGTCAGCTCCTTCAGCTGCAAGAACAGCAGGTTTTGGGCGGACCAAAGAGCCTCCTTCACCGAGTTGATGGTCTTCCAGCAGCAGTTGATATCTGTCTCGGTGTGCCTTCTGGGAAACTGCCCGTAGAGCACAGCGTCCTGTGTTACCGAGGTGTTGGAGATGAACTGGGACAGATAGCAACGCATCTCTCTCCACATATTCTGCGTGAAGGTCCAGTCCACCAGGAGACGGACAACAGTCTCGTCCCCATTGCAGCCTTGAAGGCAGCTCGAGGTGGTGCTGAGATTCCGTATGTGTTGGAAGGACCGCACTGGGAAGGTCCTACTCACCACCATCCAGGCCATATCCTGGTGCCTGTTGGTCAGTTGCAGCGACGAGACTTTCTGCCAAATGGCATCAACCGTCTGGTCGGTGAACTGCCCGAGTGGATCCACCCTCTCCTTTTCCGGCAGGACCCCCAGAACGTTCCTCGTCGACCACTGTCTGACGGCCTTGTGGTCGAAGTGATTCCTCCTCAGGAACTTCTCCACCTGGGACAGGTTGGGGGTGGAGGGGGGGAGCTGGGTCGGTCCAGCTGGACGGGGCGTTCCTGCTTCTGCTCGGCCAGCATGGCCAGACCCAGTTTTCTCAGTGTATTGGACAGGTAGAAACTCAGCACGTCGATACATTTGGTGTTTGCAGACCGGGGCACTACGCACATCCGGAGGCAGCCACACGCAAAGGTGTCCATCAGGATCAGGGCAGCATTGGGGACGCTTCTGCCCCCTTTGTCTGGGGGGCTTGTACATGGTGTCCCTGGAGACACATTCTACCGTGGAACTCCAGACAAAGTGGAAGATAGCTCGGATGACTGTGGTGACGGAGCTGTGGGGAATAGGCCAGACCTGGGCCACATAGAGAAACACCGCGAGTACCTCACACCTTATCACTAGGTTCTTGTTGGCTACGGAGAGAGAGCGTCCCCCCAACATACAAAGCTTCTGTTTGGCCTTGGCGAACCGCTCCTCCCATTTTTTGGTGGAGTCCTGGGCCCCCGAACCCGATCCCCAACACCATCAGGTAGTCGGACCTGACGATGAAGGGGACAAAGGATCGGGTCTCCCACCTGCCATTGAACATGTCCTCACTCTTACTGCGGTTCACTCTGGACCGCAAGGCCAGCTCGAGGCGTTCGCAGATGCCCATCAGTCTGTGAACCGACTGCTGATCGGAGCAAAAGACGGTGACGTCATCCATGTTCAGGGAGGTCTTAACCTGAGAGCCTCCACCTGGGATCGTCATCCCCCTGATACCTGTGTCCTTCCTGATGGACACGGAAAATGGCTCGACTCAACGCATGAACAAGACCGCAGAGAGAGGACAGCCCTGCCTGACTCCAGATTTAATTGGAAAACTCTCTGACTCCCGCCCATTGATATGGACTGCGCTATGGATGTCCACATAAAGCAGTCGGATACAATCGCGGATTCCCTCCCCAAACCCTATTTTGGAGACCGTGTCCATCATGTATGTGTGGGATATTATGTCGAAAGCCTTCTCCTGGTCCAGGCTGAAGAGGCAGGTGTTCACCCCTCTGCCCTGCACGTAGGCGATCGCATCCCAGAGCAGCACAAGGATATCAGAGGTCGTCCTGCCGGGTAAAGTACAGGTCTGATCGGGGTGGTTCACCCACTCCAGAGCAGATTCGAGTCTGTTGGCGATGGCCTTCGACAGAATCTTGTAGTCAGCATTAGCAGGGAAATGTGTCGCCAATTTCTGATTTATTCCCTCTCCCCCTTCTGCTTTTAGATGAGGGTGATGATGCCATTCCTCATGGACTCTGACATGCTGCCTGCCAGAAGCATACCCCCGTACACTTCAAGTAGGCCTGGGCCAATCCAGTCTCACAAAGCCGAGTACAAATCAACCGGTAAACCATCGCTCCCCGGAGTTCTACTCTTCTCGAAAGACTGGACGGCCTTTGTCAGCATCGTCCGAGTTCAGTCGCCGATCCATGCTCTCCAGCTCGCTGTCATCTAAGACCTCCGTGACAGAGGACAGGAAGGTTTGAGAGGCCGTGCTGTCTCTGGGCTTTGCGTCATACAGCCTGTCATAAAAGGACTTGCTGATCCTCAGTACGTCGGTCTGTGAAGACGTCCCCGAGCCCTCTTCCTCCTTCAGTCTGCTGATCACCAGAGGTCTCTCTGTGCAGCTTCTGGAAGAAGAAGCGCGAGCACTTTTCGCCCTGCCCCACGGAGCGGATTCTGTACCAAAAGGTGATCTTCGAGGCCTCGGAGGTGAAGAGTGAGACTTGCTGGTCCTTCACCTCTCTGAGTTCCTCCCCGACATCGATCCCCATCGACTGCAGCTGGAGCAGATCCTGCATGCTTTTCTGGAGCTGGGACAATTTCCTCTGTCTCTCTCTCGCCCCTTTAACTGTACGGTTCAAACCGTGCAATCACAGGTTGAGGCCCCTTTAACTGGAGAGATCAAACCGTGAGATCAGAGGATGAGGCCCCTTTAACTGGACGTTTCACACCGTGAGATCACAGGATGAAGCCTCTTTAACTGGACGGGTCACACCGTGAGATCAGAGGGTGAGGCCCCTTTCACTGTACGGGTGAAACCTTGAGATCTCAGGGTGAGTCCCCGTTAAGTGGACGGGTAACAAAGTGAGACCACAGTGTGAGACCCCTTTAACTGGACGGGTCACACCGTGAGATCTCAGGGTGAGACTGTTTTAACTGGATTGGTCACACCGTGAGATAAAATGTTGAGGCCTCTTTAACTTGACGGGTCACACCGTGAGATATCAGGGTAAGGCGCTGTGATTACAGGTGGTATTTCCTCGCTCGACTAATTTAAATATGTGAGGTGGTGAGAGTGTTGGAGAAATGAAGGCTTGAGATGGCAGAAGCACAGGGTCTCAGCAGCAGTGGGACCAGGACTGTACTTTGTAACTGGTGCAGAGAAACAGCAGTGGGAACTGAAATCACAAAATCACAAGAGACTTAGAGGTCCATGTATATAGATCATTAAAATATGATGGACAGGTGCAGAAAATATTCTTAGAAGGCTAATGGAATGCTGGTCTTTATATCTAGAGGACTAGAATACGTGGGTAGAATTATGCTACAGCTATACAAAGTCCTATACACCTGGAGTACTGTGTTCAGTCCTGGGTACCACACCTTAGGAAGGACATATTGGCCTTGGGAGCGCAGAGCAGATTTACTGGAATGATCCATGTGAGAATCCCTGTGTGGTCAGTGTCCAGTAAAATATTAAAATGCCTACGTGGCAAAATAGCAGAATGCAAAATGGTTAGGAAAGGGTTAATAAGTTGATAGCTGAGGTTGGTGAAGGCCCCCTCCCCCCCTGCTGGGCCATATGTTTGCGTAGTCAGCAGGCCTGCATTGTCTTATCAATGTAGAGTCTTTGATGTATTTCAGGGTCTGGTCTGAGTGTCTCCATGCTGCGAGCTAATCAAGATTGGTAACACCTCAGCAAGACCAAAAGGCACATTCCCAGTGAGAAGAAAGGATGCATCCATCAGTGTCTGTCACTGCGGCATGATCAGGCCATGGGCTACCTGTGATTGGCTTGAAATTAGGTAACCTCGCATGGCCAGTCTATGTCCAGCTTATGATTGGTGTTGACTCTTGTGTTAACGATGTTCCAACCCCTATTGATCTGTATAAAGTTATGAATTTTTGTATATGTCTTTGTCTCCTTATTCTGGTAGAATCGTCCGGACTCCCTCAGGAGTCTGAATCGAAGCTACAGACTAAGACCTGCCATTAAAGTTGTGTTGAACTTTGAAGGTGTATTCGACTCAGTGTTTACTGAACCAGACTGAGGGGAAAAAAGAATCCAGTTTATCATTTGGTGGCCTGTACGGGGATCTCAACGGTCGTTCACCGAGAGTTCACGGAGTAAGAGGCGGATTTGTTTTGGACACGGAGGAATGAGAGAGCGCACCCAATGCGAGTAAAACCTTTTTTTACCAATTCGGCTTTCCTAAATCTGTTAAGTCTGACGACGAATCGTCCAATCGCTAACACTCGTGTGGCGTCCTTACTAGATTCAGGACAGTCTGGCGAATACACAGAAAAAGCAGGAAGAGGTCAGTGGTTAAATATCACTGAGGGTCAGTACAGGTACTGAGGGAATAACTTGTAAGCGGTAGGTCAGTGATCGAACTGTCTCTGAGGGTCAGTGATTAAAATTATCACTGAGAGTTAAAGTTCGAGTTCTTGGTAATTGGATCTAAAACGGAACTTCGGGTCAGTGATCAAAATTATCGCTGAGAGTTAGAGTTCGAGTTCTTGGTAATTGGATATAAACCGGAACCTCGAGTCAGTGATTAAACATCGCTGAGGATTAGGGTTCGAGTTCCTGGTGATTGGGTATAAACAGGAACTTCGAGTCCCTGGGGATTGGGTATGAACAGGAACTGATTGCTTGTGCTGATCGACTAAAGAAGGAAGTGCCTGTCTCAAACGCGCAGCTTTAGACCGGTTGTTAAGAGGGGAGATCCCCCACGCGAAGGTCAGGACCCTGAAGTGGGCGTAGAGACCAAAGGCACTTAGGATTGTGAGGCACACGGAGTCAGGTCCATCCTTGAATTCTGTTCGAATACGGTTGTATTAATTAGTTGACTAAGAGTAAAGGAAAACGGGACATAGAATGGGTAATTTTCTGGATGCCACTGCAGAACCGCATAGTGCCTAACAGACTTTGTGTGAAAAATATCCGGACGAGGCAAAACAATTTAGACAATTGTCGGGCGGGTTGAATAAAAAATTGGGGAATGGTCAATGGCCGTTGGGAGGAACTAAAGACCTAGATACTGCCATAAAAGCACAGGAATTAATTTGGAAAAATAACGGAAGTAAAGCAACCAAATATTTAATTGCTTTATGGAGACAGTACTGTCAAGAACTTAAAGAAGCTTCGTTATTAGCAAGTTGGCAGGATAACGCGTTGAAGTTAGGGATAGGACTCACTGAAGGAGAAGTAATCAAGTCCGTAGAGGTCCTAAAAGGAGAATGTGCTCATGAAAAGCGCTCTAAAAAGAGGTCTGAAAAGACTTCGGGCGAGCCCAAAACAGTTGAGAAAAGGGAATTACGTAATCCAATGATTGGCCTTGCCTTGGCTGAGGGGGACGAGGATGAATTGGATGAGTGGAATTGTAGGTCCCGTGTAGCTCCCCAGGGTCTTAGTGCTCCTCCTGAGTACAGTAATATCTATTCTTCAGTGCCTACGGGACCGACTGTTCAAACCCCTGTGATAATGCCTCAAATTGTCTCCCGTACCAGAAGTAAAACTAGGGAATTATTGGCTCCAACATTTGAATTCTCAGTCAGCCCACTTAGTTTAAGACAGCAGAGAGATCAGAGACTGGACAGTCAGGGACTTAGAGACGCAGACACTGAAGAGTCAGGAGACGACTTGCCATCACTAAATTTAGAACGTACTACTGAGGCACTCGCTAGGTATGAGCCGACCCCTCGTCAGTTACCAATGAGGCCGATGCCTAATCCCGCTTTTGATCCAAACCCAGCCAACGCTGGAGTAGCCGGCAACTCCCCAACGATAGATGTGTACTGTCCATGGAAACCCAACGAGATAATGGCCATTCTAACTGGGGTGCCGGATAGGAGAAAGCCACCTACCGCATTTATAGAATTCCTTAAGACTGCCGTTTCCGTCTATAATGCAGAAACAAGGGTCTGCGCTAGTCCAGTATATGGATGATCTGTTGATAGCCAGCCTTGATGAGCAGAGCAACCGAAAAGACACTGCCCAATTGCAAAATCACTTATCCTCGCTAGGGTACAGTATCCCGGTCGAAAGTACTGGTGGGCGAACAGAGGGTTAGATTTCTTGGAGTCATGCTCTCAGCAACCGAGCGGAGCCGAGAAAGAAGCAGGATTGAACCAATCTGTCAATTCCCTGTACCTCGAACTGCAAAGGAGGTACGGCAGTGGATGGGAATGGTAAACTATTGCAGACAGTGGATCCCTAATATTGCCGTGGACACTAAATTATTAACGCCATATACCAGCAAAGAGGGCGAATTTCAACTAGATTCTGACGCATTGGGAGCATTTGAGAGATTAAAGGAAGATTTGTCACAAGCACCCGCATTGGGGAGACCCCTGTACGACAGACCATTTCAGTTGTACTGTACTATCCTCGCTGATTGCTCGACTGCTGTTCTAACTCAAAAACATGGAGACAAGCATAGACCGGTTGCGTACTACTCTTCGAAGTTAGATCCGGTAGCGCTAGGGCATGCAGTTTGTACTCAGATTTTAATGGCCATTTACAATAGCCTGCTGTCAGCTGCTAATCTGACTTTACAACAGGACATCACTGCACACAGTTCACACTCGGTAACTGCATTATTAGGCCAGCTGCAGACTCAACATCTTACCATGGCTCGACAGAATAAGTGTGAGATATATCTGCTGAATAATCCTAAACTGCGATTTAAACATTGTACTACTATCAACCCAGCATGTTTTCTCACAGAGCCACCCCTTGAACGGACTGATCCAGGACACGATTGTTTATCTTTAATTAAGGAAGACACTTCTGTCAGAGACGATCCATCTGATATCCCAATAAAGGATCCGGACATAACTATGTACGTGGATGGGAGTGCCTTTATTGGTTCCTTTGGAGAGAAACTTTCTGGATATGCAATAGTGGAACAGGACGGTAAAACTGTTGAATCTGCTGCTTTTGAGTTTCCATATTCTGCCCAGCAAGCAGAGCTGTTTGCATTGATAAGAGCTTGTGTCCTCGGGAAAGACCAAAGGGTTAATGAGTATACGGATTCAAGATACGCTTTCGGGGTAATTCACGATTTTGGACAGTTATGGAAAAACAGAGGGTTTTTGGCTTCTGTCGGTACTCAGATTTCCCATCAGAAGTTAGTCTCAGATTTATTACAAGCCCTTATGCTACCAAGACAGATCTCAGTTACAAAATGCTCCGCCCACACGACAGGACAGACCCCAGTAGATATAGGGAATAGATATTCTGATCAGGGAGCTAAGGAAGCGTCCCAGACACAGAGGGTGGTTGTCCCTAGACTGATGAATCAGACTAAAAGCTCAAACAAAAGCAAGTCTCCCTCTGAAAAGCCAATGCCAACCATCCAAGACGTCATTAAATTACAGAAGGACGCTCCTGACTGTGATAAACAATTGTGGAAACAACTTGGTTGTACTTATGACTGTGTATCTAAATTGTCGGTTACCCCTGCGAGGCAGACTTGTATGTCAGATGAATTAGCAGTATGGGTTATTGAATGTGTACACTTTGCAACTCATTGTGGTGCCAAAGCTGCTCGTGACACACTGCTGGCCACTTGGTGGCATCCTAGGTTGCAAGCCCTAGCCCATAGCATTAGCAGTCGCTGTCTCATTTGTCAACAACGCAACCCTGGGAAGGGAGTGCCTTACGAATGGGGAAAAACCCCTTTGCTGGAAGGTCCCTTCGAGACCCTCCAGATGGACTACATTGACTTGGAAATATGTCAGGGTTATAAATATGTTCCAGTTATTGTTGATGTATTTAGTAAATGGATAGAGGCCTATCCAACAACGAATAACAAAGCCTCCACTTTTGTAAAAGTTCTGATGAAAGAGATCATTCCTAGATACGGAATCCCAAATCAATTGAGTTCCGATAACGGCCCTCATTTTGTGGGTCAGGTGAACAAGGAATTCTGCACCCAGATGGGCATTAAACAACAGTTACACTGTGCTAACAGACCACAGGCCGCTGGATTGGTTGAGCGTGCTAATCAGACTTTAAAAAATAAACTGGCTAAACTGCAGGCTGAGACTGGTACTACTTGGCTTAAACTTCTTCCAATAGCCTTATTTCAGATACGTACTACTCCGGCTGGGGTAGCACGGTTAAGTCCTGCTGGAATTATATACGGGAGACCCCTCCAGACCCCCTGGAATCAAAACGTTCCGAAAACTGTCCACTTTCACCACATGACGACAGAAATGACTGATTATATTTTGTCATTAACTCAGGCATTGAGAAGCCTCCACTCTCGGGTACGAGCTGCCTACGTCGAACTTCCTCCTGTAGCCAGTCCATCTAAAATCGAACCGGGAACGTACGTGTTCATCAGGAATTGGACAAGGAAAGGACTGGAACCTCGTTGGGAGGGGCCCTATCAGGTTCTACTCACCACCCCTACCGCTGTGAAGGTAGAGGGGAAGAGTGCTTGGGTTCACCTCCACCACTGTAAAACTATCAGTCCCACGTCTCAAACTTAAAATGCTAACTTCTTTCTTCTTCCAAGAAATCGTCCCTATACAGGTATCGTGACCAGTTATGAAAGTCTTCCCTTGGATCTTCTGCCTTGAACTCTTGCTGACCCTGGGAGTAACCAAAAGGTGAACATGTTGATGGGACCAGCCTAAACGCATACACCACCTATGCAAAGGAGACGTACTTCGATGCAACGATAACGACTCAGACGGATTCGGAAGGTGGATCATCACCCGGATAGACGGATGTGCCGGGCTCCTGAGGCAGCCCCACCGCTCGATAGAGTTAGGAATATCGCATGGAGGAATACCTTGTTATTGGACTGAGTGCAAATATGATTATGTTTATAAACGTGAAGGGGAAAAGACCCCTGAGCTGTGTCAACAAGACAGAGATACACAGAGGCACGAGCAGGACCTGAGATTTAACCAAGAGAAACAGCGTAATGTGTGAGCCACTATGGGTACTTTTGACTATGCAAGGTTGGAGGCATCCCTGCCACAGAGACGTAAGAGAGATTTCCAACTCCAGAAGCGCGAATTGCACTTTAACACCTTCCTGTATATGAGTTATGTGTATGCCAAACGGCAGGGTATCTCTAGTTGCTGGGTGTGTTCCCACATCCCTCTCCATTCCAAGGGAGGTATTCCCTTCAAACCAGTCCCCTTTTCGGAAAACGAGACTGCCGAGTGGGTCGAACATAGGACCACCACGGATGAGACTAGGGAGGATGCTCGGAAGGGAACCCGGTATGGGAATAGCTTGAGTGGGGGAGGATTGGTATCGCTCCTTTAACCAGGCCCTAAAACCGCCCGTCCTGGTCCTACCCGACACCTCTTGTACAAAATCACCAAAGGCGGCGGTATTTTTTTTTTATTTTTTTTATTCGTTCACGGGATGTGGGCGTCACTGGCAAGGCCGGCATTTATTGCCCATCCCTAATTGCCATCGAGAAGGTGGTGGTGAGCCGCCTTCTTGAACCGCTGCAGTCCGTGTGGTGACGGTTCTCCCACAGTGCTGTTAGGAAGGGAGTTCCAGGATTTTGACCCAGCGACAATAAAGGAACGGCGATATATTTCCAAGTCGGGATGGTGTGTGACTTGGAGGGGAACGTGCAGGTGGTGTTGTTCCCATGCGCCTGCTGCCCTTGTCCTTCTAGGTGGTAGAGGTCGCGGGTTTGGGAGGTGCTGTCGAAGAAGCCTTGGCGAGTTGCTGCAGTGCATCCTGTGGATGGTGCACACTGCAGCCACAGTGCGCCGGTGGTGAAGGGAGTGAATGTTTAGGGTGGTGGATGGGGTGCCAATCAAGCGGGCTGCTTTATCTTGGATGGTGTCGAGCTTCTTGAGTGTTGTTGGAGCTGCACTCATCCAGGCAAGTGGAGAGTATTCCATCACACTCCTGACTTGTGCCTTGTAGATGGTGGAAAGGCTTTGGGGAGTCAGGAGGTGAGTCACTCGCCGCAGAATACCCAGCCTCTGACCTGCTCTCGTAGCCACAGTATTTATATGGCTGGTCCAGTTAAGTTTCTGGTCAATGGTGACCCCCAGGATGTTGATGGTGGGGGATTCGGCGATGGTAATGCCGTTGAATGTCAAGGGGAGGTGGTTAGACTCTCTCTTGTTGGAGATAGTCATTGCCTGGCACTTATCTGGCGCGAATGTTACTTGCCACTTATCAGCCCAAGCCTGGATGTTGTCCAGGTCTTGCTGCATGCAGGCTCGGACTGCTTCATTATCTGAGGGGTTGCGAATGGAACTGAACACTGTGCAGTCATCAGCGAACATCCCCATTTCTGACCTTATGATGGAGGGAAGGTCATTGATGAAGCAGCTGAAGAAGGTTGGGCCTAGGACACTGCCCTGAGGAACTCCTGCAGCAATGCCCTGGGGCTGAGATGATTGGCCTCCAACAACCACTACCATCTTCCTTTTGTGCTAGGTATGACTCCAGCCACTGGAGAGTTTTCCCCCTGATTCCCATTGACTTCAATTTTACAAGGGCTCCTTGGTGCCACACTCCGTCAAATGCTGCCTTGATGTCAAGGGCAGTCACTCTCACCTCACCTCTGGAATTCAGCTCTTTTGTCAATGTTTGGACCAAGGCTGCAATGAGGTCTGGAGCCGAGTGGTCCTGGCGGAACCCAAACTGAGCATCGGTGAGCAGGTTATTGGTGAATAAGTGCCGCTTGATAGCACTGTCGACGACACCTTGCATCACTTTGCTGATGATTGAGAGTAGACTGATGGGGCGGTAATTGGCCGGATTGGATTTGTCCTGCTTTTTGTGGACAGGACATACCTGGGCAATTTTCCACATTGTCGGGTGGATGCCAGTGTTGTAGCTGTACTGGAACAGCTTGGCTAGAGGCGCAGCTAGTTCTGGAGCACAAGTCTTCAGCACTACAGATGGGATGATGTCAGGGCCCATAGCCTTTGCTGTATCCAGTGCACTCAGCCGTTTCTTGATATCACGTGGAGTGGTATGTTTCAACAGCACACAGGGGACTGTCCCAGTGGGTAAAAGCCGGTGCACATGGTATGTAGATTTAGATGATTGCACCAAACCACTGCCTCAACCAGAGTGGGGAGGGGCAGAGGTTAATACATCTGTGTGTTTGGGTAATAGAACCAGACCGGGGTGCCCTACAAACCGGTCGTGGGGTTCGCGGAAACAAACTTGTCGGGAACAGCAAGGAAAAGGAGAAGGGGAAGGGCTGAAGGACGTCTTCGGGGGTACCACGTATAATGGTACGTATTTCATATGCGGCCATAAGGCATTCCCATGGTTGCCTCAAAACTGGATCGGGTCCTGTTGTTTAGGATATGTAGCGCCATATGTCCATCACTTGCCTTCCCCAGCGGATCATCACCATTATAGGCCTAAAAGGACAATTACAGAAACGGAGCGATATTTCGCTATTTTGTTCCCAGGGTATGTGGTAGCCAGAGCAATCAAGGAAATTCCGCAGATGGCTTCGGTATTAGAGGAGGTAGCCAATGAGACTGCAGTTGCACTAACGGAGGCCAGTGCAGAGATGATAGCCATTCGGATAGTGGCCTTGCAGAATCGCATGGCCCTAGATTACCTTTTGGCCGCAAAAGGCGGCACGTGTGCACTGATAGGGTCGGAGTGCTGCACCTACATACCGGATAGCTGAGAAAACATAACTAATCTGGCTGAGCATATACAGAAAGCCGTAACAAAATTACACCAAACCCCGGGAGCAGGTTGGTTAGACTGGCTCCTTGGTGGCTCATGGGGATCGTATTTGATGCACGGATTAATTATTCTAATTGTAGCAATACTTACCTTTGCCCTGATTATTGCCTGCATCAAAATTTGCTGTAAGGTAGCAATGGAACAAATCCGAGTATGAGGCTATGCCCATGCTGATTGGGCAAGGATTAGGTATCATGAAATGATAAAAGGGGGGAATGAGAATCTATACGCAGTGCCCCTTTAATGAAAATGCCTACATGGTCAGTTTCAGAAGAGGGTAGGATTGCTTATGTGGCAAAGTAGAAGAAGTAGTGATGTGATTAAGCAGGGGTTACTTCGAAGCCAGCCTACTGTGGGTTAGGACAATGGGCCCCTTCAAGGCTGATAGTTATATGCTGAGCTTGTTAGATATAGAGGTCTGTTTATGCTCATCATGGAAGAGACCTGACAGGATTAGGGAGTCTCTGGTGTGAGTGTCTTGGTACAGCCGGTTAATCAATAAAAGCAATAAGCTGATCAAGGCCAGAAACATTCCAAGCTAGTAGATAAGAGTGGAGGATGAACAAGAAGGCATTCCAAACTGGGAGATAAGAATACATCCATCTGTTTCTGTCACTGTTGCCTGATCAGGCCCCTGTACTAACTGTGATTGGCCGGTAATTATGTAACCTTATATGGCCTACCAATGCCCCGCTGATGATTGGTGTGGACCCTTGCTGTTCAGGTGCCCACCTCCGCTGATAAATGTATAAATGTGTGAACTCCTGTATGTAACTTCGTCTTGCTCTGTTAGGATCGACAAGGCTCTGTCCGGAGTCAAAATCGATGCAATAGACCAAGCCCCGCGGCAAATAAAATTGTGTTGATCTTTAAAGGCGTATTCGACTCAGTTTTTGCTGAACCAGACTGAGGGGAAAGAATCCAGTTCGTCAGACTCAGTCCATATCTTATATTACATTCTGTATAATACAAGGTGAGGTGGACTGAGTGCATACCTCATATTACATTGCGTACAATGCAAGGTGGGGTGGACTCACTCCATATCTTATATTACATTCTGTATAATACAAGGTGGTGTGGACTCAGTGCATATCTCATATTACATTCTGTACAATGCAAGGTGGGGTGGACTCAGTCCATATCTTATATTACATTCTGTATAATACAAGGTGGGGTGGACTCAGTGCATATCTCATATTACATTGCGTGCAATGCAAGATGGGGTGGACTCAGTCCATATCTTATATTACATTCTGTACAATACCAGGTGGGGTGGACTCAGAGAGACGGAATATGACACAGAGGGGAATATTACACAGAGGGGAATATTACATAGAGGGGAATATTGCATAGAGAGGGAATATTACAGAGATGGGATATTACACAGAGGGGAATATTACACAGAGAGAGAATATTACAGAGAGGGGGAATATTACACGGAGAGGGGGAGAGATTGAAAAGGGAGGGGGAAAGATTGAATAGGGAGGGGCGAGCTTCTAATTCAAACAAGAGAAAACAGTTGAGGGAAAAGCTGTTGACCTTTCGCTGAGAGCAACTGACAGAACAAAATTTGCAACAATGTCCAGAGCAGGTGTGTGCGGGGCCCAGGGACAGAAGAGAAAACAAACCCAGGGGAGGGTTGGATACTGCAGCAAACACTGAGCAGCTCAGACAGGCAGTGCGGCACCAGTTAGGAGCATTCAGAGGAAAGGCAGGGGAGAAACATGCTGCAGACTTGGATTAGGGAGAGATTCTGTGCAACTGGGGGAGTGTGGGAGAGAGGGGGGAGAGGGGGAGAGAGAGGGAGAGAGAGTGAGAGGGAGAGGGAGAGAGGGGGAGAGAGAGAGAGTGAGAGGGGGAGAGTGAGAGAGGGGGAGAGAAAGAGTGAGAGGGAGAGGGAGGGAGAGAGAGAGAGAGAGGGAGAGGGAGGGAGAGAGAGATAGATTGAGAGGTAGGGAGAGGGAGGGAGAGAGAGAGGAGGGAGAGGGAGGGAGTTCTGGGCTCTTGCTGTGCCTTTTTAATCCCTTGCGTTTGTATTTTAATCAATTCCCTCTCTCTCTCTCTCCTCAGGAATCTTTTTGATGAAATGCTGCAAGGAGATGATCCAGAAAGAGACATTTTGTGAGGAGGAGGAGGAGTGGGAGAAATCCTGGGCCAAGAATTGTTCTCTCCGCTGGGGACGGACTGACTGAGACCTTCACCGCAGCCTGGACCCGATGGGGGGCTCGTGAGTAATGTCTGGGTTACTCTGGGGTCACTGGGTGCACACTGGAATCACTGGGATATTCAGGGGATACTGGGGCGGGGGTCACTGGGACATTCAGGGGACACTGAGTGGGGGGGGGGTCACGGGGACATTGTTGTGGTAGTTCTTGTTGTTGTGGTGGTGGTCTGAACATCAAGACCGCCACTCTGGCATCACTCTGGGCTGACTGGGTGCACCCTGGCATCATTCTGGGTTCACTGCCGGATCACCGGCGACACTCTGTTGGCTACTTGCCGCCATCTGACCAAGATGGCGGCAGCGGCGCAGCCGCCATTTTTCCAAAAGGTTGGCCGCGCTGTGCTCCATTTTGTCCAAGGTGTCCGTCCCCTAATATCACCCACAGTCATTTCTAGGCTGCAATCCTCAACCTGCCCTTTAACTGTCCTCGTCTCAGAAACTCACAATTCATATTATAACTGGGAAACTGCAGGAACAGAGTGAAACGGGTCTGCTTGTGTCCCTGGATTCAGTGCACACTGCGGAGATATCTGTCCAAATTATAAATGAATCACCAGGAGTGAACATGGTCAATATAGTTATATAGAAGCTGTTAATGAAGCCGTTTATTATTGTTGGATCAGTCCTGTATGAGAACAGATTTAAACTTTATTCCTGAGAGAGGTCTGATTAAGTAATATCGTGGACTTTGAGATGTTTGTGTTTTATTCACCACATTATTTGCAGCGGAGTCAAAGCTGCAGATGCAATGTGTTTGTTAAACTGACTGTAACTAATAGCAATGGTCAGGGGTATAACCGTGTCATTGGAGACTTCTCCCCTGTATAAATCAGGGCTTGTTGGAATGGATCCTCTCAGAGTGCCTGCCGGAGCTGTGGTTTCCAGGCCAACAGAAGTCAGTGCTTCTCACAGGAATGGGATATCCAGTAATCTATCAGATTGAAGACATTTATTATCCTGTTCTTGCAGCAATTGGAGTTCCAGGTAAGCCATTATCCCAACTGTTAATGGTGTAAATCGGTGTTAACTCTGCTGCTGTAATGGCAAATTGTTTTTTGTCCCTGCATATTTTACACAGTCACTGTTCTGTTGTATTGGTTGAATGATGGAATGTGTTAAGTCTCTGCTCTTTCGGTATTGAGGCGCTGCATTATATCTGTCATGAATTTGTCTATCCAACACTGGCATTGTTACTGGATTATTCTCTGTACTGAATGTATTGGAATCAGGTGTCTGGGCTAAGAGTTGGTATCAGACTATCAGGAGCTGTTAAGGGTTTCTTGTTGTGGAACTAACCTGTCCTGGAATATGTTTTCATCAATGTGTTTTCAATGATTGATAATGAGACAGCTCACGGTCTCAGTGTTTACAAGGAGGCAGCGGAATGTCCTCCCTCCCCAATAACATGCTTCAATTCAACTGAGATTTCAATGTATTTATTGGTGATCACTGTTATGAAATATTATTTCATTATATGTGTATCTGACGCCGCTTCAGATGTCTGGTTACTGAACTGAGTTTTCTGCTGACTCTTTCACATCTCCTTCTCTGCTTCACTGTGGATGAATTCACTGACTGTCACTGGACTTTAATGTAAAATGAAATGTTTTGATGTTTTGTGGTCTCAATTTGCACCGTATCCGTTAGAATCAGGAGTCCTTCTATGTACCTGTAGGATATAAGTATGATGTTGGCGTTTTGTAAATTGATCAATCCCGCCATCTATCCCAATACCCTATAATTACTGGAGAAGGAATCTCAATTATTGTGAGATCTGCCTGGGAGAGGGATTCGATTCTGTTCATTCCATGATTTGTAGATGAAGTGAACAGTGTCGGTGAACAGGTGGAGACTTGGATGATCTGTAGAAATATTAAACTATCCCACAGAGGCTTCACTATTTAACAAACTAACATTGAGAATAGGATCGGTGAAACACGGGGCTGGTGAACAGAATGCAGGCACAGGATGATAGGATTTAATCGAATATAAAAATGTACTTGAGAAAGAGAGTAGAGTGAGTGATGGAGAGGGCGACTGAGAGGGAAAGCGAGAGGCTGTGGTGTGAATAATTCATCAGAATGAACTGTTGAAAATTCCAGTGCAATTAAACATTGAAAATGTGATTTGAAGGTGTTATTATGATGTGGTCAGATTGGGTGAGTTTTTATTGTGGGACTCGCTCCTCGTGTTTATATCCCTGTCAGGTCCTCAGTCTGTTTTTGTGACTGTTCCTTGTTTTCCAACTTAACACTAAATATAATTAAAATTTGCTGAAAAAAATATAATCAGAAATGTCTTGATCGTAATGAATTGTTCGGATACAGTACGTTAAAGTTAAGTGAATTCAATAAACAACGAAGTTGATTTAATTAATACTTTTAAATTTAATTTCAAGTGAATTACAAAGTAAATTTATTGTACACATTTTATAACTACACAGGTTCCCTGACATCAATAACCACAGAAATGAACTATTGAATGTATTAGTTGGATTGTTTTAGTGGGACCGATAGATTAGATTTCCTCTCACACTCTGCTGCAGTCTCTCCCTGTGAATCCCAGACTCTCCTCTCACTGCATTGAATCCTCTGTCTCCTCATCCGTTCCTTCAATTTGTCCACTTTCCCAATCCATCTGCTGCTGACACCTCTCCAGCTCCTACATGTCATTTACCTGTCTCCCTCCCAATCTCTCTCACTGGCTCGGTCTCCAGCTGACTTTCCGGTTTCGTGCCAGCCCCTGTCGGCTCACTTAACACAGAAAAATAAACCAGCTGAACCTCCCCCTGTCCCCTCACATTCCTCACCCTTCCCCCTCTTTCCCCGTCAGTCTGGAGCCCAAATCCGGCTTTAATCCGCTGGATTCCCGGTGTGTCAAACCCCTTCTCCCTTCCCCACCGGCACTGCGCCCTCACTCAGCCCTTCCAGTGGATCCGGTGCTCACTTTATTCACTTTCTGTATCCATCTCCCAATTCATTATTCATCCTTGTGTTTAAAAACATCTCTCTGCCCGAAAGCGCTGCCCAGGTGAATCAATCACTTTCCACCATTCGATGCAACAACGAAACTGGAAATTTCACCCCAGATCCTCTCAAACTGCTGCTTTGGCACCAGGTCTGATCAGTAATTTCTCTGATTCCTTTTCTCTCTCTTACAGTTAACTTGGTGGCGATTGTGATCCTGTCCCGAGGAAAGTGCGGTCTCTCCAAATGTATCAGTGCCTACATGGTGGGAATGGCAGTGTCCGATCTCATGGTCGTTATCGCTGATCCAATATTGACGGTGATTAATGAGATATATCTCCCACTGTCATTCCTGGACATTACTCCCGTGTGTAGTTTTATTATCTTTTTGAGTAATGCAGCCACGGTTGTTTCTGTTTGGTTCACAGTCGCTTTCACCTTTGATCGATTTGTGGCCATTTGTTGTGTGAAGCTGAAAACTAAATATTGCACCGAGAGAACGGCGGCTGTGGTTCTGGGAACAGTGAGTGTGCTGGGCTGTTTGGAGAGTCTCCCCTGGTATTTTATATATAAACCTGACGATATAATTGATAATGTTCCCAGGTTTTGTGTTGTTAAACAGAGCTTCCGTACTTCCCCCGCATGGGCCGCATTTGACATGTTGCACCTCATTTTAACCCCTTGTGTCCCGTTCTGTCTGATTTTGCTTCTCAATATTCTGACGGTCAGGCGTATTTTAGTGTCCAGTCGAGTCCGCAGGGGACTCCGGGGCCGCAGCAATGGAGAGAATCAGAGTGATCCAGAGATGGAGAACCGAAAGAAATCCATCATTTTACTCTTCAGTATATCGGGCAGTTTTATACTGTTGTGGCTGACATGGGTTGTCTTTTACATTTATGTGCGAATTGCAGACATTCCGTTTTATTACTCCGCCTCTGACCCTGTTTATCTCACAGAACGCACAGCAATAATGCTGCAGCTCCTCAGTTCCTGCACAAACACGTGTATTTATGTCCTGACCCAGACTAAATTCAGAGAGGAGCTGAAGAACGCGGTTAAATACCCACTCAATCTAATTGTTAAATTAGTGAAATCATAGAAAGAGCTGAAGTGTTTCAAGCACTGGAACTAAATCCCATTTCATACTCCATCCCCTACACTTCCCGGGGGATGGAAAGTAAATTTTATATTAACAGCACAGAATCCTGAAATGATCTTAAATCTGATTCTGATATATTTTATTGACAATCTTTCCTATTGAGGCAGGATTTACTGTGCAGACGACACGTGAATTGTTGCTCGATATGGCGGCTCGAAAGAGCTCAGCTGGTCTTCAACCAATCGGCTGCCGGGCAAGTTTTGAAAAGCTGGTAATAAAAGTATCTGCTGTGGGCCTGATCAGAATTGATGCAGTCGTCATAAATGGAAAAGGAGAGAGCGAGGGAGGGTGAGGGAGAGAGAAAGAGAGATGATGATAGAGAGTTAGAGAAAGAGGGAGAAAGAGACAGAGATAGGGGGAGAGGAAGAGAGGGTGAGGGAGAGCGAGACACGGGAGGGAGAGAGAGAGTGAGAGAGACAGCGGGATAAAGAAACAGAGATGAGTGGAAAAAGAGAGAGAGATTTAGACAGATGGGGAGAGTACACATGGACAAAAGAAATATAATGATTAAAAAAGCGCAGAAAATTTGAGACAGATTCACATGAAAGCGAGGGTGTGTATGTGTGTGTGTGTGTGTGTGTGAGAGAGAGAGAGACAGAGAGAGAGAGAAACAAAGAGGGAGAAAGACAGAGCTACTCGGAGAAGGAGAGAAATAAAGACAGTTTGTAAGAAAGGAGAGAAAAACAAAGAGAGAAAGAAAGAGTGAAAGAAAGCATCTATGTATATAATGAGAGAGAGCAAGCAGACATGGATGGAACGACAGAGAGACACTGACAAAAAGTTACAAAGCGATGGAAGTAAAAGTGGAAAGAACAAGATCGAAAAACACACAGAAAATAAATAGAGACAAACGACATAAACAGAGAACAGATACAATGAAAGACGGACAAACACATAAAGAGATAGGAGAGTCGAGACAGGAGTGAGAATAGAACACAGAAAGCATGAAATAACCAAACAAAATGTGTAATCAGCCTGGAGTGTGTGAAAGTGCTGACCAGCAGAACAGCAGCAGATGAAGCAGGTCAAACAGTTCATGTTTGTTCTGGGGTAACACTCTTGTGGATTTAATTTTGACATTTCTGAAGGTGATGCCTGGAGGCTGCACAATAAAGTCACTCAGCCTTGTGTACCTGACCCTGACCATTACTTACTGCAGGAGTTTCCCAGCTGTTCTGTGCAGTAAACATTCATCTGATAAGCGAAAGCCTGAGAATAAATCGGCTTCAGCATGTCTGAAGGAAAAGGACTGTTAAAAGGTGGAAGGGTTGTTAAAATAATTGTTATTGACACATTGTAAAAGATCACACAACAGAGGATAGATCACCATAGCAACAAGAACGATTCCAGGAGGGCGAGAGGTGGTTTGAAAATCTGCCCAATTAACTCGGTTACGTTGTGGACACTGAGAGAAAACAAGTGAAGTGTCAATCAATCGTGGGTTGTATTTGCAGAAACCTATTGTTGAGAAGCCACCGTCCCAGAGGTGTGATTGTTTTGTTAAAAATCTCTTCAAAAGCTGGGCAGAAGTTGAGTGGGGAGAGACACAGATCCACCACGACTGCTCCAACCTCACCTTTCGCTTCCTGGTAGCACCACCTCACCTGGAATTTTCCTGACTGCTCGGCAACTCCCATCTTGATGCCTCGATGCAGGTTTACAGATTGCCTGTGAAGCAGATGACCTGGATACAAGAGAAAGCCACGCTACACGACAACATTATCCATCACAATACCTGGAATCCGGCCCCAGGTTTGAGCCAACCACAAGGATATCAATTTCGTTATGGACTTAGTCTAAGATCGACATTGGATTTCCAAACGGTTACGTATTTTGGGAATTCAGAGTGTGTTGTTTTATTGTTGTTAAAGCAATTTTAAATCGGGCATAAACCCAAGGTGTTGTTTAAATTATAATCTCAATTTTTCTAGTTTATTAATATTAATAAATGATTGTTTTCTTCATAAAGCCATGGTTTGTGCCTGACGTTTCTTCAGGATAAAGAGCCCGTTATTTAAATATAAACCTTGTGGAGATAAAAGGCATTGCCCCAAATTAAAGTGTAAAATCACTTTGCACCTTTTTGCTCCTCCATCTGTACCATGTGTAACTTTCCCAGTAAGCTGCTGGATTCTGTAATAAATCACAATGTACTCTTACCCCTTCTGCTGTGTTTCTAAACCGGACAGGGTGCTGCAGCACTCACCTGCTCTTTTACTGTTACAAATATTGTTATTGTTTCAGATTAAAGAAAATTATGAATAATGGAGAAATTAACCAAATCCCAGATCAGAACTACATTTAGATTGAATCCAATTTTACTCTGATTTATTTAGTAGAAGCTACAATTGCAAACTCTATTCAAAATGGCTCATTTGACCTTTCCTCTGAATGTCTGGTCTCTCCTTCTCTGTAAGAATTAAGTCCAAATAACCAAATGTTAATCCTTTTTTTTGCAGAAGTTCACATTTTGGTCTTTATTTCCCTCACTGCGCCACTGTATTTGTGTTAAACAGCAGCTAGTGCCAGTCTCACACAATTTGTATCTTTAACTATTGTGCAACAATGATTTAACAGGAACACCAAATGAACCCTCTCCGTGTCTCTCACCGGAACAAGCTGCTCCTCAGTGAGATGGATGCCTTATTAACGGCCATTATGTTTCAAGATCAGGACGGCCATTTTGTTTAAGCTTCATTCCGGTCAATTTGTTCCTGATCACCATATTGCCCCCATTAAGTTCGCCACCTTGCGCCTCAGTTAAATGGCAGCCTTGCCCCTCAGTAAGATGTCCAGCTTGCCCCTCAGTACGATGGCTGCCTCACTGGTGTCCATTTTGTTCCAGTTTCATGGCATTGAAGTTGTTGTTCATAGATTCATGGTTTCATGGCGACTATGGCAGAAGAGGAGGCCATTCGGCCCACTGTGCGTGTGCCGACTCTTCAAAAGGGCTGTCGAATTTGTCCAATTTCCCCCTCTGCTCTTTCCCCACATGCTTTATGGAGGCTTTATCATAGTAGTTGTATAATCGAAATACATGTGTACGTATAGATGCAAATTGATGTTGTAATAGTTGCTGTAATATAGAAATAAAAGTTGTTGTTGTCGATAAAGATTGTCTCTCAATCTTTTACTCTTTAGATTCTTCTCCTTTATAAACTGGGCTTTGTTTCTGTGTCAATGAATGTTGCTGAGAGATTGTCCCTGTAACTGAGTGAGGGATCATGCTGTTTATTAGGTTTCTAAAAAAACTTTTTTGCTTTCGCTGTTTTAAACGTCATGAATTTGTTGGAACTCTTTGGCTAATTGGAAAAATCAACAAACTGTAAGTTGCCCACAAACTGCAGGCTTTTTGTCCACTGCTAATTAAAGTAAGAGAAAAGAGCAAAGGCAAAGTTCGTTCACCTTTGCAAACTACAACAAAACGGGTGAAGCAGCAAAAAATGCCCGGGCTTTTTTCGGCTGCTCCAGGAACAGAAGATCAAATGAGCACAGGGGTAATTTGGACCCTGCAGCAAACACTAACCAGGACAGACAGACAGACCAGCACCTTTCAGGGGACGGTTGGGGGATGGTGAGTGAGTGAGTGAGGGAATGAGTGGTAAAGCAGGAGAGAACACGCAGCAAACTTGTATTAGAGAGAGAGAGAAGCAACTTGTGCTCTTCACTCTGCCCTGAGTGTCTTTCTCTCTCTCTCTCTCTCTCTCCCAGCTTTTCTCTCTTTTCTTTAGATTCTCTGCTTTGTAACTGGGGATTTTGTTTGTCAGTGGTGTTTGCTGAGAGATTGCCTGCTTGTGTAATGGGATGAGTGAATGACTGAGTGTGAATATGTGTGAGTGAGTGAGTGTGGGGGAGCTCTGGGCTCTTGCTGTGCCTTTTTAATCACTTGCTTTGTTTACAATCAATAACTTTTCACAATCTCTCTCTCCAGAGGAATTTGTTTGTGGAAATGCTGTAACATAAAGATGTGGAATGAGAATGTTTTGGAGGAGGAGTATTCCTTGTACAAGAACCCTATCACCGTTATCGCTGATGTTTCTAAAGGTTCAATCCTTGGCTCCCTCCTCTTCCTCATCCACATGCTGCCCCTTGGTGACACAGTCCGCAGACATGGACCAGCTTTCAGATGGGCGCTGTCCAAACCACCGCCTCGCTTGACCCTTCCAATCTCTGTGTGTTGTCAGACCCACATTCTGTTTTAGATGAGCCACAATTCCCTCCAGTTAAAAATTGCGCAGTCATGACCTTTGCCCCCAAAATCTCCACATCCTGGCCACAGAATCCATCCCCACCGCTGTTTTTTTGATTGGTGAGTTGCTCACCAATCACCAAAGCCCTTTCTGACCTGCACTTGATCCCAGTATCCTTAGCCTGTAGTTTATTTTTATTCTTTCTTACACTTCAATCAATCAGGGCCTCACCCCTCCCTATCTCTGTAACCTCCTCCATTCTGACACCCCCTCCCAAACACTTTGCTCCTCCACCTGTGGTCGCTTGTGTATCCGTAGTCCATTTGCCCTACTTTTGACAGCCGTGCCTTCAGCCATATCCACGTTCCAGAAAGCACAACCTGAGCCCCTCCATCTCCCTCTCCCACTTTGAGGTTTCAGACGTGGCTCAATGATAGCAGTCTCGCCTCTGAGTGAGAAGGTTGTGAATTCAAGTCTAACTCCAGAGACTGAACACATAATCCGGGCAGATAACACAGTGCAATTCTGAGGGAGCTCTGTACTGTCGGAGGGTCAGTACTGAGGGAGTGCTGCACTGTCGGAGGGGCAGTACTGATGGAGTGCTGGACTGAGGGAACACAGTACCGATGGAGGATCAGTAATGAGGGAGCGCAGTACTGTCGGAGGCTCAGTACTGAGTGAGTGTTGCACTGTTGCAGGGTCAGTACAAAGGGAGGGCTGCATTGTCGGAGGGGCTGTATGGACGGAGTGCTGCACTGTCAGAGTGGCAGTACTGCAGGAGTGCGACACTGTCATAGGGTCAGTAGTGAGGGAGTGCTGCACTGCCGCAGGGGCAGTACTTAGGCAACGCTGCACTGTCAGAGGGTCAGTGCTGAGGGAGCACTGCACTGTCCGAGGATCAGTACGCAAGGATCGCTGAACTGTCGAAGGGGCAGGATTGAGGATGTGCTGCACTGTCGGACGGACAGTGCTGAGGGAGTGCTGCACTGTCGGTGGGGCAGTACTGAGGCAAAGCAGCACTGTCAGATGGTCAGTACTGAGGGAGCGCTGCACTGTCGAAGGGACAGTATCGAGGAAGTGCTTCACTGCCGGAGGGTCAGTAGTGAAGGAACGCTGTACTGTCGAAGGGGTAACATTGAGGAAGTGCTGCACTGTTGTGGATGCCGCCTTGCAGACGAGACGTTAAACCGAAGCCCCATCTGCCTTCCCAGGTAGATGTAAAAGATCCCACGGCATTATTCGAGAAAGTGCAAGCGAGTTCTCCCCGGTGTCATGGGCAATATTTATCCCTCAACGAACATCACTAAGACCGACTTTCTGGTCATTCATCTCATTGCAGTATGTGGGGCCTTGCTGTGTACAAATTGGCTGCAGCATTTACTACATTACCACAGTGACTACACTTCAAAATCAGAGAATCATAGAATGGTTACAGCCCAGGAGGAGGCCATTCGGCCTATCGAGCACGTGCTGGCTTTATGTAAGAGCAATCCAGTTAGTCCCAATCCCCCGCTCTACCCCGTAGCCCTGCAAAATTTTTCACTTCAAGTATTTCTCCAATTCCTTTTTGAAGGCCACGATTGAATCTGCTTCCACCAACCTTTCAGGCAGCGCATTCCAGATTATAAAAAATTGCTGCGTAAAAAAAGTTTTTCCTCATGTCGCCGTTTGTTATTTTGCCAATCACTGAAATGATTTTGAACGCTTTTATCAAATCACCTCTTAACCTTCTCTGCTCTAAGGAGAACAATCTCAGCTACTCCAGACTCTCCACGCAACTGAAGCCCCTCATCCCTGGTACCATTGTAGTAAATCTTTTCTACACCCTCTCTATCTACTTCACATCCTTCCTAAAGTGTGGTGCCCAGAATTGGACACAATACTCCAGTTGTGGTCGAACCAGTGTTTTATAAAGGTTCCACATAACTTCCTTGCTTTTGTACTCCATGTCTGTATTTGTAAAGCCCTTGACGCCACATGCTTTTTTAACCGATTTCTCAAACTATCCTGCCACCTTCAAAGATTGGTGCACATATACCCCCAGGTCTCAGTGTTCCTGCATCCCCTTTAGAATTGTACCATTTAGTTTGTATTGCTTTTCCTCTTTCTTCCTGCCACAATCGATCACTTCACACTTCTCTGCGTTAAATGTCATCTGCCACGTGTCCGCCCATTCCACCAGCCTGTCTATGTCTTCTTGAAATCTATCACTGTCCTCATCACTGATCACTACATTTCCTATTTTTGAGCCATCTGCAAATTTTGAAATTGTGCACTGTACACCAATTCTAATTCATTAATCTATACCAAGAAAAACAGTGGTCCCAGCACCGACCCCCGGGGAACACTTCCTCCAGTCAGAAAAACAGCCGCTCACTATTACTCTCTGTTTACTGTCACTTAGCCAATTTTAAATCGATGCTCCCACTGCACCTTTAATTCCATGGGCTTCAATTCTGCTGACTAGCCGATTATGTGGAACATGATAAAGCAACTTTTAAAAGTATATATACACATCAACTGCATTGCCCTCATCAACCCTCTGTTATCTCATCAAAAAACTCAATCAAGTTAGTTAAACACGATTTGCCTTTACAAATTCATGCTGGCTTTCCTTCATTAATCAACACTTGTCCAAGTGTCTGTTAATGTTTTCCCGGATTATCGTTTCTAAAAGCTTCCCCAACACCGAGGTTAAACTGACTGGCCAGTAGTTGCCGGGTTTATCCTTACAACCTTCTTTGAACAAGGGTATAACATTTGCAATTCTCCGGCCCTCGGGCACCACCCCCATATCTAAGGATGATTGGAAGATTATGGCCAGAACCTCTGAAATTTCCACCCTTACTTCCCTCAGCAATCTTGGATGCATCCCAGCCGGACCGGGTGACTTATTTATTTAAATACAGCCAGCCTTTCCAGTAGTTCCTCTATCAATTTTTAGCCTATCCAGTATCTCAACTACCTCTTTTTTTCTGTGACTTGGCAGCATCTTCTTCCTTGGTAGCGACAGATGCAAATAACTCATTTAATACCTCAGCTAGGATGCGGGGACATAGCCTAACAATGAGAGCCAGGGCTTGCAGGATTGAAGTTAGGAAATGCTTCTACGCACAAATGGTGGGTTAAGTTTGGAACGCTCTTCTGCAAATGGCAGTTGATGTTAGCTCAATCGAGAATTCTAAATCTGAGATTGATGGATTTCTGTCAACCAAGGGTACTAAGGGATGTGGGGCTAAGGCGGATATATGGAGTTAGGTCACAGGTCCACCCTGATCTGATCGAATGGTGGAAAAGGCTCGAGGGGCAAAATGCCACCGCCACTTGCTGCCTCCTGATATGTGCCAGCTTCTCCTGCAAGAAAGCGCCATGTTTGTCTGGGTGATGTTCCTATCATGTTTGAATAGCTGCCAGTGTGTGTGGCCTGTGAGTTGTGGGTGGGCGGCTTGCAACGGTGGTAGTGGGTAAGGGTGAGAAGGTTGAGTACTGATGGAAATAGTTTGTTGGTATGTGGGTGATGGGGTGTGTCGTGCGTGGAGCAATGGGTGCAGCTATATGTTTAGTTGGTAGGAGACGCCACTTGACAGTTGACCTCACTCATCTTGACCACTCATGTCAAAGCATTTAACTTCTTCCTGTACTGCATCCATGCTCATGATGCTGTGCGCCTGACATTGACCTCATCCTCTACTGCCTCCCACTACCTTTTGGATGTATGTCTGGAGGATATCTTGCCCTCCGCTGATATAGGATGTCCCTCCTTCAGTCCACCTCTTGCACCAAGGCCTCTGGTGAATCAGCAGAGAACCTTGGTGCACGGACTCTCAGACCGGCGGATTGGTGAGGTCTGGCCTGCAGATTTGGAGGATGTGGGATTTAGTGGTGCACAACCTTTATTCAACATTTTAAATTAACTCATCAGTATGTAAAAATAGGGATTGGACCTGCATCTGTGCTTTACATGTGCGATGTCTGATCTCTGTTCAGACTCTGTGCAGATATATTTGGCATAAGCTGCACAGAGAGACCTCTGGTGATCAGCAGCCTGAAGGAGGAAGAGGTCTCGGTGCTGTCTTCACAGACCGAAATACTGAGGATCAGCAAGTCCTTTCATGCTGGGCTGTATGACGCGAAGCCCAGAGACAACACGGCCTCCCAATCCTTCCTGTCCTCTCTCTCTTGGAGGAGAGCGAGCGGGAGAGCCTAGATTGGTCACTTACCTTGGACGAGCTGACAAAGGCCGTCTGGTCCTTCGAGAAGATTAGATCTCCCAGGAGCGATGGTTTACCGGTTGACTTGTACTCGGCTCTGTGGAACTGGATAGACTCACACCTACTGGAAGTGTACGGGGTATACTTCTGGCAGGCAGAATGTCAGAATCCACGAGGAAAGGCATCATCACCCTCATCTACAAGCGGAAGGGGGAGAGGAAATAAATCAGAAATTGGCGACCCATTTCCTTGCTAAATGCTGACTACAAGATTCTGTCGAAGGCCATCGCCAACAGACTCGAATCTGTTCTGGAGCGGGTGATCCACCCGGATCAGACCTGTAACTGTACCCGGCAGGAAGATCTCTGATAGCCTTGCGCTGCCCAGGATTACGATCGCCTACGTGCAGGACAGAGGGGTGAACACCTGCCTCTTCACCCTGGACCAGGAGAATGCCTTCGACAGAATATCCCACGCATACATGATTGACGTGCTATCCAAAATGTGGTTTGGTTCAGCGATTGGATCCGACTGCTCTACATGGACATCCATTGCGCAGTCCTAATCAATGGGCGGGAGTCGGAGAGTTTTCCGATCAGATCTGGAGTCAGACTGGGTTGTCCTCTCTCTGCGGTCTTGTTTATGTGTTGTGCCGAGCTATTTGCTGCGTCCATCAGAAAGGACACAGTAATTCGGTAGCGTGAAGATCCCGGGCAACGGAGGCTCTCAGGTTCAGGCCTCCCTGTAAATGGATGACGTCACTGTATTTTGCTCCGATCAGCAGTCGATCCACAGACTGATGGACATCTGCGATCGTTTCGAGCTGGCCTCGGGGTCCAGAGTGAACTGCAGTAAGAGTGAGGCCATGTTCTATGGCAGGTGGGAGACCCGATCCTTTGATCCCTTCACCGTCAGGTCCGACGACCTGATGGTGTTGGGGATCGGGTTCGGGGGCCCCAGGACTCCACCAATAAATGGGAAGAGCGCGTCGCCATGGCCAAACAGAAGCTTGGTATGGTGGGGGGACGATCCCTCTCCATAACCAACAGGAACCTGGTGATAAGGTGTGAGGTACTCGCGGTGTTGCTCTACGTGGCCCAGGTCTGGTCCATTCACCACAGCTCCGTCACCACAGACACCCGAGCTTTCTTCCACTTTTTCTGGATGTCCTAAGTCGAACGCGTCCACAGGGACACCATGTACAATACACTGAGAAAACTGGTTCTAGCCAACCGAGCAGACGCAGGAGGTCCCGTTCAGCTGGACTGTCCCCCCCACCCACCTGTCACAGGTGTAGAAGTTCCTGAGTTGGAACCACTTCGACCACAAGGCCGTCAGACAGTGGAACGTTCAGGGGGCTCTGCAGGAAAAGGAGAGGGTGGATCCGATCGACCAGTTCACCGACCAGATGGTTGATGCCATTTGGCAGAACGTCTCGTTGCCAGAACTGAGCAACGGGCACCAGGATGTGGCCTGGATGGTGGTGAGAAAGGCCCTCTCAGTGTGGTCCTTCCAACGCGCATGGAATCTCAGCATCACCTCGAGCTGCCTTCAAGGCTGCGGGAATGGGACCGTCGTCTGATTCCTGGTGGACTGGACCTTCATGCAGAATGTGTGGGGAGAGATGCGTTGGTATCTGTCCCAGTTCATCCCCAACACCTCAGTAACACAGGACGCTGTGCTCTATGGACTGTTCCCCAGGAGGCACACCGAGACAGATATCAACTGCTACTGGAAGACCATCAACTCGTTGAAGGAGGCCCTTTGGCCCGCCCGAAACCTGCTGGTCTTCCAGCTGAAGGAGCTGTCCACGACCGAGTGTTGCCGACTGGCACACTCCAAGGTCCAGGAGAACGTGCTGCGGGATACACTGAGGCGCGTTGCGGCCTACGCAAGGGCCCTATGGGGAAAGAGCACCGTGTAAAGCCATCCCACCTTTTATTATACGGAATGTATTATAAGATATGTCCTGTACTTTGTATACACTGTGTATTGTATTGAAATAACGGGATCATAGTGAGTGCGATCTGTTTTGTATTGTTTTGAATTGAAATTGCGATTCTTACCCTGAACTGCAGGTATCATTAAATATTATGAAATAAAGTATATTTTGAAAATAAAATTGCCGCTCAACCGCACTCCTTTGAGCAGCGAGAGACCTGTCCGAAAGTCTGACAGAATTCTTTTTTGCCTGAAAGTGAGTCCGGTTTGACGTGTTGTTGCACAAAGGCGCTCCCTGCTGGTGAGCAGAGGCAAATGCTCGAGCAAAACAGCCGTGTTCGGACAGACACAGAACGCGTTCAGGTTTGAGAAAGGACAAATGCCAACATTTGAAGCAGTAAGCAGTCTGTAAAGTTAAGAAAGCGGCCTTGAGCTCAATACCGCTTACTCCAAAAGCACGTTTATTATTTTGAGCCAGAATTAAACCAACGATTTAAGAGTGATTTTGCTTTCAAGTTTTAATCTCCACAAGTTATCCACACGACCAGCTGAGCTATCGAAGGGAAGCAGCAAATGTCCCTCTCTTTGGTGATTGTTCGCCGTGCGCCTTCTGACACTCCCGGACTCGTGGAGTCGCGTGGGCATGACCGAGACTGACTCGGTACCTGCTCATACCGCAGCGCTGTGAGCGTGTGAGCTCCGACTTACTCGACACACCTTTGGCCAGTCGAGCAATGGGGAAAGTGTCTGACCAAAATTCAGAAGATTGTTGGTTCGATTTCCACCTGGATGGAGAGTTTTTGCAAACTGCCGATTAGTTTATGATTTTACACCTTGCAAACTGTCCTACTTGATAGAGCTGCCTGGAGATTTATGCATCAAGTGCCTTCTTAGCGCAGCAGGCAGCGCGTCAGTCTCATAATCTGAAGGTCCTGAGTTCAATCCTCAGAGAAGGCATCGTTATGCTTTTTATTTCCATCTTTGCTCAAGACCAAAATCAATAATTTTTGCTTCCTGCAGCATATAAAAAGATTTGCTGCCCCTTGACCTCTCTGTACCGTAGCACGCAGTGAAGCTTAAGAAGTACATGGACCATGGGCTCGCTGAAAACTGACGCCACTTTTGTTTCTGGACAATTGACCCAAGTCAAAAGGTGAGTGGAGAATGCAACAATCGATCCTGCTATCTCTCACATGCTCAGCGAGCGCTCGACTTGAATCGTGGAAAGATTACAGCATGGAAGGAGGCCATTCGGCCCATCGAGACCACACCAGCTCTATGTAAGAGCAATCCATCGAGTCCCACTTTACCGCCTCATCGTTTTTCCTCTTGTCGTCTTTGGTGCTTTTGCCAATCACCTTAAATCTATGTCCTCTGGTCCTTCACCCTTCTGCAAATGGGAACGATTTCTCTCCATATACTCTGTCTAAACCCTTCATGGTTTTGAAAATCTCTATCAAATCTCCAGCTTCTCCAATCTATCCACGTAACTAAAGTCTCTCATCCCTGCAATCATTCTAGTTTACCTATTCTGCACCCTCTTTAACGCCTATCATATCCTTCCTAAAGTGCGACGCCCAGAAGTGGACATCATACTCCAGTTGTGGCTGAACCAGTGTTTTATAAAGGTTCATAATGACTTCCATACTTTTGTACTCTATGCCTCTATTTATGAAGCCCAGGAACCCGTATGCTTTTTTAACCACTTTCTCAACCTGCCCTGCCACTTTCAATGACATGTGCACATGTACCCCCAGATCTCTCTGTTCCTGTATCACTGTTAGAGTTGTGGCCTCTTGTTTATATTGCATCTCCTCGTTCTTCCTACCGAAATGCATCAATTCGCATTTTTCTTCGTTAAATTTCATTTTGCCATGTGTCCGCCCATGCAACCAGTCTGTATATATTCTCTTCAATTCTATCACTATCCTCTTCACTGTTCATAACCCTTCCAAGTTTGGTGTTCTCTGCAAATTTGGAAATTTTGCCCTGTACACCCAAGTTCAAGTCATTAATATATATCAAGGAAAGCAGTGTTCACAGCACCGAACCGTGGGGAACACCACTGTCCACCTCCCTCCAGTCCGAAAAACAACCGTTCACCACTACTCCGTTTCCTGTCCTTCAGCCGATTCTGTATCCATGTTGCTACTGCCCCCTTTATTCAATGCCCTTCACAGTGGTTGTTTGCACTCGCCTCCAAGCAGCTCCACGATCAGCAGAGAAATCTCGCCTTGGGTTGGCCCCCTCCCTGAATATATTCAATACTTTGCTCCAATTGGCGATATCGTGCATTAGCAAGTGAGCAACAGCTGAACGGGAAGCCACAGTAATCGTGAATGATGCTGAGAAGAGCCCGAGCCTGCGGAAGGCTGACGAAATCATAGGAAAGGAACAGCGGCCCCGAGCTTGAGGGAGCAGCGAGAGCCCTATCTGTCTGTCTGACTGACTGACAGAAGACTTTTTTGCCTGAAAGCGGTTTGACGTATTATTGCTCAAAGGCACTCCCTGCTGGTGAGCAGAGGCAAATGCTCGAACAAAACAGCCGTGTTCTGACAGACACAGAAAGCTTTCAGGCTTGACAAAGGAAAAGTGGTCTCCTGTGCCTCAGCGCCAACATGTTAAGCTGTCGGCTGCCTGTAAAGTTAAGAGAATGGCCTTGAGCTACTTACTCCAAAAGCACGTTTATTACTTCGAACCAGCAACCTTTGATCTGTTAATTGTACTAAAGTCCTCTGCTCTACAAGCTGAGCGATCGAAAGGAAGCAGTTTATGTCTCTCTCTTTGGTGATTGTTCAGCGTGCAAATTTTGACACGCCCGGACTCGTGGAATCGCGTGGGCATGACCGAGACTGACTCGGTAACTATTCATTCTCCAGCGCTGTGGGAGTGTGAGTTACTGCATGGTTTTTGAAAACGAGGCCAGTGGAGCAATGGATAACGTGTGGAGGTTTGATTCCCGTTTGATTCGAAAGTTTCTGCGAATTTTTGTATTATAAAACATACATTACTGCATAAAATTTAAGAATACACAGAGTTAAAACTAAATTTCACAATTTCGAAGCAATACAGTACAATACAGACCGTATCTCACGGTATGAACCGTCCAGTTAAAGGGGCCTCATGCTGTGATCTCACGGTGTGAACCGTCCAGTTCAGGGGGCCTCATCCTGTGATCTCATGCTGTGAACCGTCCAGTTCAAGGGGCCTCACCTTGTGATCTCACGGTGTGATCCATCCAGTTAAAGGGGCCTCAAAGATTATCTTTCACTCCAGAGTCCGCTCCGTGGAGCAGGACGAGAAGTGCTCGCGCTTCTTCTTCCAGAAGCTGCTCAGGGAGACTTCTGTGATCAGCAGCCTGAAGAAGGAAGAGGGCTCGGTGACGTCTTCACAGACCAACATACTGAGTCCACCCCACCTTGTAATTTGCTAATTTACCTCATGCTCATGCTTTAATATTGCATTTTTTTGATAAAGATTAGAAAGTTATTTGATAAACTTGAGTAATGAAGGAGGAGAGACAGAAAGCGATATAGAAACAACAACAGAGGAATAAACAGGTGGAGGGAGAAACAGATATAGAGACATAGGGAGATAAAGGTAAACAGATAGATAGCTATATAGATAGATAGATGGACAGATAGAGATCGATAGATAGGTAAGTAGATATATAGATAGATGGCTAGAGAGATGTATAGATAGAGAGAGTTGGATAGAGAGATATATAGATAGATGGATGGATAGATAGATGGAGAGAGAGATATATAGATAGATAGATGGATGGATAGATAGATGGATAGAGAGATATATAGATAGATAGATGGATGGATAGATAGATGGATAGAGAGATATATAGATAGATAGATAGATAGATAGATAGATAGATAGATAGATAGATAGATAGATAGATAGATAGATAGATAGATAGATAGTTAAATAGATGGATGGATAGACAGAGAGATATATAGATAGAAAGATAGATAGACAGTGAGATAGATGAATAGATTGATGGATGGATAGATAGATAGATGGATAGATAGATTGATAGAGAGATAGATAGGTAGATAGTTAAATAGATGGATGGATAGATAGATGGGTAGAGAGATATATAGATAGAGAGATAGATAGATAGGCAGATGGATAGAGAGATAGATGGATAGAGAGATATATAGATAGAAAGATAGATAGATAGGCAGATGGATAGAGAGATAGATGGATAGAGAGATATATAGATAGAGAGATAGATGAATGGAGAGGTAGATGGATAGAAAGATAGATAGACAGAAAAAATACATTTAAAGCAGTGGAGAGACAACGATACATTCGAATCGGTCGAAGGAGATTGATATTGATTTTTAATAAGTTCAAAATAACAATGGATAAAGTTGAAAGAGATAAAGAACATAAAATTAATAGAAAGAGAGCACGATGGACAGATTTATAATTAGAGACAGAGTTAGAGATTGGTAGAAGCAGCGATGGAGAAATGGAGTAAGTTGGAACATTGGTGGTGGCGGGGGGGGGGGAGTGGATGCAGGAATAGCCCGTCTTTTTGTGATAGTTTAATTGAAATGTATTGTGTCAATTGAAGATCAATTAGCAATGGACAGCTACAAATTGCCCGGTACAAACTCAAATACCCCTCGCCCCAATAAAGCTATGCTGGGAAAGAAACAACTCAATTCAAACCCAAACTGAACTGCAACAAATCAGCAAAGGTTACTTGAAAGGCATCTGGTGATGAGCTTCAGACGAAATGGACTGGGGATGTTGTACTGAATTAGGCCGACCATGGAAGGTCCTGCGGTGATATTACGCACCACGTGTTTCTCTGCTCTAATGTCGAGAAAAGACTCGAAATTAATTGAATACAACTGCAGTTCCTGAACGGGACTTTCTCCTGCAGCTTAATATCCTCTTAACAGATCTGCCGCCTGTCAAGGTCAACCTGCTTCTCCTGTTCGGACATTGACATTTCAGTTAATGGTTAGTTTTGGGGTACTGTATTAGTTTGAGGTGCTGGAATTGTTTGAGGAACACTATTAGTTTGAGGTGCTGTGTTTGTTTGAGGAACACTATTAGTTTGCTGTGCTGTATTTGTTTGAGGAACACGATTAGTTAGAGGTGCTGTATTGGTTTGAGGAACACAATTAGTTTGAAGTGCTGTATTTGTTTGAGAAAGATTATTAGTTTGAGGTGCTGTATTTGTTTGAGGAACACTATTAGTTTGAGGTGCTGTATTTGTTTGAGGAACACAATTAGTTTGAGGTGTTGCATTAGTTTGAGGAACACTATTAGTTTGAGGTGCTGTATTTGTTTGAGGAACACTATTAATTTGAGGTGCTGTATTTGTTTGAGGAACACTATTAGTTTGAGGTGCTGTATTTGTTTGAGGAACACAATTAGTTTGAGGTGTTGCATTAGTTTGAGGAACACTATTAGTTTGAGGTGCTGTATTTGTTTGAGGAACACTATTAATTTGAGGTGCTGTATTTGTTTTAGGAACACGATTAGTTTGAGGTGCTGTATTTGTTTGAGGAACACTATTAGTTTGAGGTGCTGTATTTTTTTGAGGAACACTATTAGTTTGAAGTGCTGTATTTGTTTGAGGAACACTATTAGTTTGAGGTGCTGTAATTGTTTGAGGAACACTATTAGTTTGAGGTGCTGTATTTGTTTGAGGTACAGTATTAGTTTGATGTGCTGTATTAGTTTGAGGAACACTATCAGTTTGAAGTGCTGTATTTGTTTGAGGAACACTATTAGTTTGAGGTGCTGTATTAGTTTGAGGAACACGATTAGTTTGAGGTGCTGTATTTGTTTGAGGTACACTATTATTTTGAGGTGATGTATTTGTTTGAGGAACACTATTAGTTTGAGGTGCTGTATTTGTTTGAGGAACACTATTAGTTTGAGGTGCTGTATTTGTTTGAGGAACACTATTAGTTTGAGGTGCTGTATTGTTTGAGGAACACTATTAGTTTGAGGTGCTGTATTAGTTTGAGGAACACAATTAGTTTGAGGTGCAGTATTTGTTTGAGGAACACTATTAGTTTGAGGTGCTGTATTTGTTTGAGAAACACTATTTGTTTGAGGTGCTGTATTTGTTTGAGGAACACTATTAGTTTGAGGTGCTGTATTTGTTTGAGGAACACTATTAGTTTGAGGTGCTGGATTAGTTTGAGGAACACTATTAGTTTGAGGTGCTGGATTTGTTTGAGGAACACTATTAGTTTGAGGTGCTGTATTTGTTTGAGGAACACTATTAGTTTGAGGTGCGGTATTTGTTTGAGGTACAGTATTAGTTTGAGGTACTTTATTTGTTTGAGGAACACTATTAGTTTGAGGTGCTGTATTTGTTTGAGGTGCTGTATTTGTTTGAGGAACACTATTAGTTTGAAGTACTTTATTAGTTTGAGGAACACGATTAGTTTGAGGTGCAGTATTTGTTTGAGGAACACTATTAGTTTGAGGTGCTGTATTTGTTTGAGGAACACTATTAGTTTGAGGTGCTGTATTTGTTTGAGGAACACTATTAGTTTGAGGTGATGTATTTGTTTGAGGAACACTATTCGTTTGAGGTGCTGTATTAGTTTGAGGAACACAATTAGTTTGAGGTGCTGTATTGTTTGAGGAACACTATTAGTTTGAGGTGATGTATTTGTTTGAGGAACACTATTTGTTTGAGGTGCTGTATTTGTTTGAGGAACACTATTAGTTTGAGGTGCTGTATTTGTTTGAGGAACACTATTAGTTTGAGGTGCTGGATTTGTTTGAGGAACATGATTAGTTTGAGGTGCTGTATTTGTTTGAGGTGCACTATTCGTTTGAGGTGCGGTATTTGTTTGAGGTACAGTATTAGTTTGAGATACTGTATTTGTTTGAGGAACACTATTAGTTTGAGGTGCTGTATTTGTTTGAGGAACACTGTTAGTTTGAGGTGCTGTATTGTTTGAGGAACACTATTAGTTTGAGGTGCTGTATTTGTTTGAAGAACACTATTAGTTTGAGGTGCTGTATTGTTTGAGGAACACTATTAGTTTGAGGTGCTGTATTTGTTTGAGGAACACTATTAGTTTGAGATGCTGTATTTGTTTGAGGAACACTATTAGTTTGAGGTGCTGAATTTGTTTGAGGAACACTATTAGTTTGAGGTGCTGGATTAGTTTGAGGAACACTATTAGTTTGAGGTGCTGTATTTGTTTGAGGAGCACTATTAGTTTGAGGTGCAGTATTGTTTGAGGAACACTATTAGTTTGAGGTGCTGGATTAGTTTGAGGAGCACTATTAGTTTGAGATGCTGGATTAGTTTGAGGAACACTATTAGTTTGAGGTGCTGTATTTGTTTGAGGAACACTATTAGTTTGAGGTGCTGTATTTGTTTGAGGAGCACTATTCGTTTGAGGTGCTGTATTTGTTTGAGGAACACAATTAGTTTGAGGTGTTGCATTAGTTTGAAGAACACTATTAGTTTGAGGTGCTGTATTGTTTGAGGAACACTATTAGTTTGAGGTGCTGTATTTGTTTGAGGAACACTATTAGTTTGAGATGCTGTATTTGTTTGAGGAACACTATTAGTTTGAGGTGCTGAATTTGTTTGAGGAACACTATTAGTTTGAGGTGCTGGATTAGTTTGAGGAACACTATTAGTTTGAGGTGCTGTATTTGTTTGAGGAGCACTATTAGTTTGAGGTGCAGTATTGTTTGAGGAACACTATTAGTTTGAGGTGCTGGATTAGTTTGAGGAGCACTATTAGTTTGAGATGCTGGATTAGTTTGAGGAACACTATTAGTTTGAGGTGCTGTATTTGTTTGAGGAACACTATTAGTTTGAGGTGCTGTATTTGTTTGAGGAGCACTATTCGTTTGAGGTGCTGTATTTGTTTGAGGAACACAATTAGTTTGAGGTGCTGTATTTGTTTGAGGAACACTATTAGTTTGAGGTGCTGAATTTGTTTGAGGAACACTATTAGTTTGAGGTGCTGGATTAGTTTGAGGAACACTCTTAGTTTGAGGTGCTGTATCAGTTTGAGGAAAACTATTAGTTTGAGGTGCTGAATTTGTTTGAGGAACACTATTAGTTTGAGGTGCTGTATTTGTTTGAGGAACACTATTAGTTTGAGGTGCTGTATTAGTTTGAGGTACTGTATTTGTTTGAGGGACACTATTAGTTTGAAATGCTGTCTTCGTTTGAGTTGCTGCCTTAGTTTGAGGTGCTGTATTAGTTTGAGGTGTTGTATTCGTTATAGGTGCTCTATTAGTTTGCGGTGCTGTATTAGTTTGAGATGCTCTGTTCGTTTGAGGTACTGTATTAGTTTGATGTGTTGTAGTAGTTTGAGGTGTTGCAGTAGTTTGTGGTGTTATATTATTTTCAGGTTCTGTTTCGGTTTGAGGTGCTATTTTAGATTAATTGTTGTCTTCGTTAGAGTTACTGTATTATTTTGAGATGCTGTATTAGTTTGAGGGACTGTATTAGTTAGAGATACTATATTATTTTGAGATGCTGTGTTAGTTTGAGGTATTCTATTAGTTTCAGGTGCTGTATCGGTTTGAGATACTGTATTAGTTGAATGTGTTGTATTTGTTTGAGGTACTGTGTTAGTTTGAGGTACTTTATTAGTTTGAGGTACTGTATTAGTTTGAGGTACTGTTTTAGTTTGAGAAGCTCTATCAGTTTGAGGTATTATATTAGTTTGGGGTACCTGTATTGTAAGGAAAGTGTTAGTCTTTATATTGAAGTAATATTAACCTTTTGCTTTTGCATCTTAATTAAGGAAGTATAAATCTCTGTTGGGAGAATGAAACTACAATCATAAGACAGATTTACTTCATTTTATATGCATGCATGTGTTTAATATAGAGACCGGTAGATTCTGAAATCCAGAAACTCTTGGATTGTAGCTGATATCATAATACTCATAAGTATAATTCTCATTTTGATATAAACAATTCTCTGACCATCATAACAAGACCTTTAAATCAGTCAGAGCTGTTGTGTATGTGTGTCAGACAGCATTGTGTGCGATTCATCTTACCAGCTTCACAGGGAAGCAGGAGAGGCGTGACATCTGTATGATTGCTACGTATCATTCCAAGCTGATGCAGCGGGAAAGGGCTGGACTGGTGAGAGATAAACACCATTCTGCTTTCTGGTAAATTGGCAAGGCCATATGTCTTAACTAACAAGTTCAAAAGTTATAGTTATAATTAATGCCTAAAGCAGAACACCTGGCTGTGCGGAAGGAGCCTGTTTGCACCACAAGGCGACATCCAGTGGAGGAGTGTAGTTAGGTGATGAGGGAAGTGATACTCTGATAACATGGAAAATGCTGGAAACCCTCAGCAGGTCAGGCAGAATCTGTGGAGAGAGAAACAGAGTTAATCTTTCAGGTCAATGACATTTCATCAGAACCAAGTTGGGCAGTTGTGTTAGGTAATAGTATGAAACATGGGAATTGTTTCACCCAGATGGGCTGAATGGCCTGTTTCTGTGCCGTACTGTATTCTATGTAAAATATATATAAAGATATGTGCGGGGTTAAATTCGATAACCCCCGAATCCGGGCGCGGGGGTCGATTAACTCCCATGTGATGAACCTGCACCCGGTCGTTGAGATGCAGACAGTCCGTGAGATTGGTGCTGCCTGGTGATTTCCCTGATTCCTGCGAGCAGTCAGGCCTGGCTGCGCTGTTGAGCGGCTTCTCACCAGCAGGGGGGCCCCGATATTGCGTGAGTGGTTAACACCTCTTGAAGGCAAACTGCACCTCACAAAGTCAAACATTTGATTCAGATACAAACCTCCGGGGTCATTTCTTCTTGTACAGTTTTGATTGGCAGCTTATTTGAAATTAAACAGACCATTGCTTAAAATGACTGGCTCACAGTCACTGTTTTGAAGCCATTTATCAGCCTGCCTTTTTCTAACTGATGAGTCTGTTTGGAATCTCTGAGAATGTTAATCAAGTCGACAGCTTCCATAGTTTGTGAGAAAAAGACAACAAAGAACCAGGATGTTCGAAGGTTAGGTCACAGTTTCGGATAGCATTTGTGAATTATTTATTATTTCTGTTCCAAGAAATAATAAATAATTCACCTAACAGAGGAGCTGCTTTTTCAAGCTTAGAAATACAGCTGATTTTAAATCAGCAAAATTTCACTTAATTAAAGTCGGCAAAAAGGGAACGATCTCTGAACTGTCTCCACGATCTGAAAAACACAGACATTTTAGTGAACGGGGAATAATGATCTTGTTTAAACTGTACAAATTAAAAATCATTTCGAATATTTTTTAAATAACAATCTGATATAAAGCATGCTCCAACCAAACAAATGCACCAAGCATTGCCAGGACATTCAGAGATTATGTGAATGGGTAAAACTGTGGCAAATGGAGTTCAATGTGGGGAAATGTGAGGTCATCCACTTCGGATCTAAGAAAGATAGATCAGAGAGTTTTCTAAATGGTGAGGAGCTCGGAACTGTGGAGGAGCAGAGAGATTTAGGGTCCAAGTACAGAAATCATTAAAAGCTAGTGGACAGTTACAGAAATAATTTAAAAGGCGAATAGAATGTCGGCCTTTATTTCAAGAGGGCTGGAATATAAAGGGGTGGAAGTTATGTTACAGCTGTACAGAGCTCAGGTTAGAGCCCATCTGGAGGACTGCATTCAGTTCTGGGCACTGCACCTCAGGAAGGATATATTGGCCTTGGAAGGGCTGCAGCTCAGATTCACCAGAATGATATCGGGGCTAAAAGGGTTCAATTATGAGGACAGGTTGAATAGACAAGGCTTGTATTCCCCCGAATATAGAAGATTAAGGCGTGATTGAATTGAGGTGTTTAAGATGATGAAAGGAGCTGATAGGGTAGATAGTGAGAAATTACTTCCTCTGTTGGGGGTGTCGAGAACAAAGGGGCATAACCTTAAAATTAGAGCTGGGCCGTCCAGGGGTGATGTCAGGAAACACTGCTTCACAAAAGGGTCGTGGAAATCTGGAACTCTCTCCCACAAAATTCTGTTGAGTCTGGGGGTCAATCCGAAATTTCAAAACGGAGATTGATAGACTTTTATTAGCAAGGGTATTGATGATTAAGGAACCAAGGCGGGTAGATGGAGTTAAGATACAGATCAGCCATGATCTAATTGAATGGCGGAACAGGTTGAGGAGCTGAATTGTCCACTCCTGTTCCTATGTAACAGGCTCGTGTGGCTGAATGGACTCTTCTTGTTCCTATATAAAATGCGCGAGGGGCTGAATGGCGTCCAGATCCTGTATAACAGTCTCGAAGGGCTGAATTGCCTCCTCCTGTTCCAGTGCAACAAGCTCGAGGGGCTTAATGGCTGCGTCCTATTCCAGTGTAATAGGCTCGAGTTGCTGAATGGCCTTCAGGTCTGGTGTAACGGGCTCGGGGGCTGAAAGGCCTCCTCCTGTTGCTATCTGACAGGCTTGAAGGGTTGATTGGCCTCAAGTTCCTGTATAACAGGCTCGAAGGGCTGAATGGCCTCCTCCTGATTCTATGTAACAGGCTTGAGGGGATGATCGGCCTCCAGTAACGATGAAACAGGCTTGAGGGGCTGAATGGCCTCCTTCTTTTCCTGTCGAACAGCCGTGAAGGACTTGCCGCCATTTTGTCCAAGATGGCCGCCGTACTTGCGACCATTTTGTCCAAGATGTCTGGCGAACTTGCCACCATTTTGTCTAAAAATTAGAGTCGGACCTTTCAGGAGTGAGATTAGAAAACATTTCTGCACACAAAGGGTGGTAGAAGTTTGGAACTCTCTTCCGCAAACGGCAATTGATACTAGTTCAATTGCTCAATTTAAACTGAGATAGATAGCTTTTTGGCAATCAAATGCATGAAGGGATATGGGCCAAAGGCGGGTGTATGGAGTTCGATCACAGATCAGCCATGATCTTATCAAATGGTGGAGCAGGCACGAGGGGCTGAATGGCCTACTCCTGTTCCTATGTTCATCTGGTTTTATTAATATGGAATTCCGACAGGCATTTGATAAGGTTCCACACAAGAGATTGTTGGTAAAAATGAAATCGCACGGAACTTGAGGCAATATATTGACATGGATAGAGAATTGGTTTGGAGATAGGAGACAGAGAGTAGGGATAATGGGTACATGCTCCAATTGGCAGGATGCGACTAGTGGTGTCCCCCCAGGGATCTGTAACTGGGGTCTCAGCTTGTCACCGTATTCGTCAATGACTCAGATGAAGGAACAGAGAGTCGTATATCCAAGTTTGCTGATGACACTAAGTTAGGTGTTACAGTAAGTAGTGTGGATGCGAGTGGAAAGTTGCAAAGGAACATTGAAAGATTAAGTGAGTGGGCAAAACTGTGGCAGATGGAGTTCAATGTGGGGTAATCCACTTTGGACCTATGGTCGGGGTATTTTCCAAATAGTCAGAAGCTCGGAACTGTGGAGAAGCAGAGAGAATTAACGGTTCATTTCCATAAATCAGTAAAAGCTAACGGACTGGTCCAAAAATATTTTAAAACGGAGTGTTAGCCTTTAGCTCAGGGGGCTGGAATATAAAGTGGAAGTTATGTTACAGTTATATAAAGCTCTGGTTAGACTGCGTCTGGAGTAACTGCGTTCAGTTTTGGACACTGCACCTCAGGAAGGATAGATTGGCCTTGGAGGGGGTGCAGAGCAGATTCACCAGAATGTTACCGGGGCTGAAAAGGTTAAGACAGGCTGCATAGACTGGGCTCGTATTCCCTCGAGTCAAGAAGATTGAGGGGCAGTCTGAGCGAGGTGTTTAACATGTTTAAATGATTCGATAGAATAGAGAGAGAGAGAATCAATTTCCTCTGGGGAATCAAGAACGAGGGAGACAAAACCTTAAAATTGGAACCATGCCATTCAGGTTCGAAATCAGGAAGCACTTTTTTACACAAAGGGCAATAGAAGTCTGGAACTCTCTCCCCTAAAAGGCTGTGGATGCTGGGGATCAACTGAAGCTTTCAAGACTGAGATCGATCGATTTTTGTTGGGTGAGGGTATCGAGGGATAGGGAACAAAGGCGGGGAAATGGATTTGAGGTACAGATCATCTATGGTCGAATTGAAGGGCGGAACAGGTGCAAGGGGCTGAATGGCCTCCTCCTGTTCGCAATGGAAATGTTGAGAATATGCTTTGTTGAAGCTGTGACGTCTGGGTCAACCCCTGTCCAAACAAGGCAGGTCAGATTTGGGAGTTTAATAACTTTGAAATGAACATTTTTCTTTTGTGACTTGTCCAATTTCGATCAATTGAATAATTATGAAAGAGAATCAATGCAGTCATTCCAATTTCTGGCTAATCAGTAAAGCAGAGGTTTCTGTAGTGTAGTGGTTATCACGTTCACTTCACACGCGAAAAGTCCCCAGTTCGATCCAGTGTGGGACAGATTTTTCTTTCCTCTGTGAAGGAGCCGGTTTTGTTAAATTTAACACAAATTCGTGGTCTCACGAGCACTGAACATTTTAAACCGAGCCCTGATAAATACAGTGTGTAAAATGAGAAGGAATTAAAAGTTCATCGCACAAAATAAATTATTAAAGTTTTCCAACTTCCCTCAGTCGCCTTTCATTCTGCAAACTAACGTAATCGGTTAATTAATGGTGATTAAAACAGACTTTGAGGAAGTTTATGCGATTAATATAACAAGTGTTCAAAAGGTACTTTCCTGATCGGGAATCGAACCCGGGCCGCGGCTGTAAAAGCACCGAATCCTAACCACGAGACCACCAGGAAACTCTGTCATCTGTTTTATCAGATGTAATATGGATTTCCCTTTCTTTGTGATTCAGATTTTAATTCTTTTTATCTCCTGATTGCGGATATTCCCGTGATTAAATAGGAATAAAGTACAGTAGACTCAGGAAAACCCGGGGAGGTGGCATCCCGCTCACCGAGCCTTTCCAGCAGCATTTATCTTACCAAGCACTGGAGTGAGTGAAACGTTCTCCGGGGGGGGGGGGGGTCTCAATGTGAAAGGTGTCGAATGACGGCATCATTTATCAGTCAGGATGGCCGAGCGGATTAAGGCGCTGCGTTCAGGTCGCATTGTCTTTTGGAGGGGTATGTTCGAATCCCACTTCTGACATCAGTTATTTGACTCCTATTTTATTTGTTGCTTGAGCTGCGGTTGATTTTTCGGCCCAGTTGATTTGCTCTTCCCGCAATAAGCAAACCGGTCTCGATCCACGGCACGTTTTGACGCCCACCGGCTCATCTCTAAACCGAGCGTTAAAAGAAAATATGCTGGAAACACAAGGCAACAACTATGGAGAGAGCAGACAGTTGGGGAAATGTACCACAGGAACAGGAGAAGGCCATTCAGCCCCTCGAGTCCGCTCCGCCATTTGATAAGATCATGGCTGATCTGTGATCTCACTCCATATACCTGCCTTTGGCCCATATCCCTTCATACCTTCGGTTGGCAAAAACCTATCGATCTCAGATTTAAAATTAGCAATTAAGCAAATATCAATTGCCGTTCGGGGAAGAGAGTTTCAAACTTCTTCCATCCTTTGTGTGTAGAAGTGTTTTCTAATCTTACTCCTGAAAGGTCTGGCTCTAATTTTTAGACTGTGCCCCCTTGTCCGAAAATCCCCAACCAGCGGAAATAGTTTCTGTCTATCCAGAAAATGTCAATGAAGTTCACGAAGGCAGCTCACCAGCACCTTCTCAAGAGCAATTAGGGATGGGCAATAAATGCTGACCTTGCCATTGGCACCCACATCCCATGAATGAAGATAAAAAAAGTCGCCTGCATGGCCGAGTAATTTCCTGCTGCTAAAGGACGGGAAGAATGAAACCATCGGCTTCAGTCCTTTGAACGAACTGTATACACTTGCCGTCGAGCTCAATCCCCACTTGGTCCTCTGCCCCGAATATCCACTGCATCAGAAAATCCTCCATAACATATAATCACAGCATGGAAACATCACAGAAGGAGGCCATTCGGCCCATCGTGTCTGTGCCAACTCTTTGAAAGTGCTATCCAATTAGACCCGCTCCCCTTCCCTTTCCCCATAGCCCTGCAAAATTCTCCCCTTCAAGTATTTATCCAGTTCCCCTTTGAATATTAATATTGAATCTGTTTCCACCACCCTTTCAGGCAGCGCATTCCAGATCATGTCAACTCGCTGCGTAAAAACATTCTCCTCATCTCACCTCTGTTGCCAATTATCTTAAATCTGTGTCCTCTGGTTACCATAATTTCTGGCACTGGAAATAGTTTCTCCTTATTTATTCTATCAAAATCGTTCATGATTTTGAACACCTCTGTGAATTCTCCCCTTAACCGTCTCTGCTCAAAGGAGAACAACCCCAGCTTCTCCAGTCTCTCCACCTCACTGAAGTCCCTCATCCTTGGCACCATTCTAGTAAATCATCTCTGCACCCTCTCCAAGGCCTTGACATCCTTCCTAAAGTGTGGTGGGCAGAATTGTGTGGTGGCCAGTTGGCGCCTAACCAGTGATTTATAAATGTTTAGCATAAGTTCATTTTTTTTGTACTCTATGCCTCTATTCATAAAGTCAACGATCCCGAATACTTGTTTTTTACAATCTATTCAACTTGTCCTGCCACCTTCAAAGATGTGTGTACGTATGCCCCCAGGTCTCTCTGTTCCTGCACCCCCTTTAAAATTGCACCATTTAGCTTAAAGAGCTGGCACAGGCATGATGGGCCGAATGGCCTCCTGTGATTCTATGATTTATTTGTTTTTGATTACACCTCTATGAAGCGCTTTGGGATATCCCCCAGAAGTGGGAGTCAGCAGTTCACTTTCTCCCTTAACACTTCCATCTGACCTGGGTTGGATTAAATAGATGTTTTCGTGGTGTAATGGTTATCATGTTGGCCTCACACGCGAAAAACTCCCGGTTTAATCCCGGGTCAGAAACAATTTGCTGGAACTTGCTCCTCACAAACTTCCAGGCGCGAGCTTTCTCTCGTGTAAATTGGGCTGCAATCCTTTCACATTCAACAACGGCTGCACCAGATTCCTGGTCTCATAAACACTGAGCACTTTTAAGTAGTGCGTAAAATGAGAAGGGATGAAAGTTAGAAAAGTTAGCATAGTTTAGACAGTCACTCGGCAAACTTGTTCGCATTTCATTCAGTGCGAAACAGAAAGTTGTGGGTTTATTAATGGTGATTAAAAGAATCATCTGAGAGACTTGAATTATTTTGTGCAATTAAGTGAACTGTTTTGTAAAAATAGATTCGCTGACCGGGAAGCCAAACCTGGCCACGACGGGGAAAGCGCCGAACAAAGTCCACACACCGAAACTCTCAGCGTTTTTTCAGATGCTGCCCGACCTGTTATGCATTTTGAGCAGTTATTTTCCTGTGATGTGATGATTCTGGGTGCCGGGTGTGTGTAATTGGATTTGCTGCAGTCACGCGGACAGGTGAAGGCTGCTTCTGAGGCTGCCAGACACCAGTGGGAGTGGGCGGGGATTTGGGAATCTGAAACAAATGAAACGGTGTATGAGAAACTTTCATCAAGGTGAACATCCAGATCATTGCCATCCCCACCATTGCCGAATCCCCCACCATGAACATCCTGGGGGTCAACATTGACCAGAAATTTAACTGGGCCAGCCATATAAATACTGTGGCTACAAGAGCAGGTCAGAGGCTGGGTATTCTGCGGCGAGTGACTCACCTCCTGACTCCCCAAAGCCTTTCCACCATCTACACGGCACAAGTCAGGAGTGTGATGGAATACTCTCCACTTGCCTGGATGAGTGCAGCCCCAACAACACTCAAGAAGCTCAACACCATCCAGGACAAAGCAGCCCACTTGATTGGCAATCCATCCACCAGCCTGAACATTCAGTCCCTTCACCACCAGCGCACAGTGGTTGCAGTTTGTACCATCCACAGGATGCACTGCAGCAACTCGCCAAGGCTTCTTCGACAGCACCTCCCAAACCAGCGACCTCTCCCATCTAGAAGGACAAGGGCAGCAGGCACATGGGAACAACACCATCTGCACGTTCCCCTCCAAGTCACACACCATCCCGACTTGGAAATATATCGCCGTTCCTTCATCATCGCTGGGTCAAAATCATGGAACTCCCGACGTAACAGCACTGTGGGAGAACCGTCACCACACGGAATGCAGCGTTTCAAGAAGGCGGCTCACCACCACCTTCTCGAGGGCAATTAGGGATGGGCAATAAATGCCGGCCTTGCCAGCGATGCCCACATCCCATGAATGAATAGAAGAAACCGACCTTGTGGCGCAAAGGTAGCACGTCAGACTCCAGATTAGATGACTTCGTGTTCAAATTGCGTCGGGGTCACACTTGTTCTTAGCGCTGGTAGGAGTCTGAATAATTCCGGAATTCACATGGCGTTCCCTTTTTCACAATAAACAGAACCCTGTTCTGAATTCTGCCTCACTAGTTCCCAGTGTCAGAGAGAGAAGCGTCTGATTCAGTCATTTATTTATTGCAAGAAACATACACAAACACACTTATTAATTCAAAATCAGCCTGCAGCTCCACACGCACAGAAATAAACACAGCCAGAGAGACAGGCAAACACCGGGAAATAGACAAACCGGTTTCTCGGAGAATTGCCTGTACCTCCACGGTCGAATGTAAGGTATTTTGTTGTTCGTTTTCGTTCCACACCTTGGAATTCACGAGAATCTGGTTCATGGTTTGTCGGACAAGGCACGGGCGCGTTGGCACGAATGGCCTGTTTCTGTGCTGTCACCTTCAACTTTTCTAAACTCAGCCCCTCGGGGGGAGCCAGCAGCCGCTTCGCTGCAATAATAGACCAACTGGAGTCGTGTCAGCAGGCCCGGCTAGTTCAGTCGGTAGAGCATGACATTCTTAATCTCAGGATCGTGGGTTGGAACCCCACGTCGGGCGAATTCCGTTTTAAACTTTTACGCTGCTTTCGCGAGTGAACCCTTCGCTTGCTTGACTGTCAGTGCAAGAGACGAGTCTGTCAGTGCCGCCTCGTGTAAATTGGTCAAAACTTTAAAAGGAGCAGAAGGTTATTAGGGGTTCAGATACACAAACCTCTCTGATGAGCCTGAGATTTTGTCACAGGTTGCTGCCTCCCCAACATCTCTTGCCCTCTGACAAGGCACTTGCTCCGGTTTCAATTTACAAACTGGGTGAGTTGGTGATCGGGTGTCGGAGAGCTGGTTTGTGATCTGAGTAGGAGACTCAGCGGCCCCGGGTGAGACAGAGAAATAAAATCAGTCCAGGCTCGGCCCCAATCTGCGCATGTGGAAGAAAACACGGGAGGAGGGTGAGGTGTGAGGTCCCTGTCAATTCAACTGCCCGAACAAAGCTGGCCACAGTCACAGAATCTGAATGGCTACTTCCTGAGGGGGGAGGCCGATTCATGTGGAAAAGGATCCGGAGCGAATGGTCTGATTCATAAGGTTAGGGGAGGGAAATTAGGGAGCTCCTTCGGAACGTTAAAAACTTGAAAAATGAAGACTTTTTCCTGTGTAACTTGTGTGGTTTTGATGAATGAAATGTTTGTAAAAAGTCATCCGTGGAGAAGGATTGAGAACTTTCAGGACTAGAGTGGAAATGTGGAGATTCTTTTCACATAGATGGTTGTTACGATCTGGTAGCCACTTCCTGAAAGGGTGGTGGAAGCAGCTTTCATAGGAACTTTCAAAAGGCAATTGGACAGGTACTTGAATAGGACTGATTTGCAAGGTTACGGGGAAAAGGCTGGTTTTTTGGACTAAATTGGACAGCTCTTTCATAGAGTAGGCAGGGCAACACGGCCGAATGGCCTCCTTCTGTGCTGTAATATTCTATGATTCTTTTCCATGTGTGGGACAGGAGAGATGTTGTTTAAAGAGAAGTAAAACTGTCCCAATCAGAGCAAAGAGATGTGACTGGTCAGTTCCCCTCTGTCCAGTATAAGTCACCTGCGGTTTTTTGTGGTGTAGCGGTTACCAGTTCGCTTTTCACACAAATGGCCCTGCTTTCGATCCTGGGCGGATAATTTATGTTGCAATTGCTGTTTACATTCTTAGAAGAGGGGACCAAGTACAATGTATCCAAGTTTGCTGATGATACAAAGGTAGGTGGGAAAGTAAGCCGTGAGGAGGACGCAAATGGAGATGGACAGGTTAAGTGATTGGGTAAGAAGGTGGCAGTTGGAGTATAAGGTGGGAAAATGTGAAATTGTCCACTTTGGTAGGAAGAATAGAAAAGCAGAGTATTTTTAAAAAGGTGAGAGTCCAATAAATGTTGGTATTCAGAGGGAGTTGGGTGTACTTGTAAACAAATCACAGAAAGTTAACATGCAGGTACAGCAAGCAATTGGGAAGAAAATGGTATATTGGCCTTTTTGGAAGGAGGTTGGAGTATAAGAGTAAGGAAGTCTTGCTGCAATTCAATAGGGCTTTGGTGAGAACACACCTGGAGTACTTTGATGCAGTCTACATGGATTTTAGCAAGGCTTTTGACAAGGTCCCAATGGGATGTGGGTGTCGCTGGCGAGGCCAGCATTTATTGCCCATCCCTTATTGCCCTTGAGAAGGTGGTGGTGAGCCGCCTTCTTGAACCGCTGCAGTCAGTGTGGCGAAGGCTCTCCCACAGTGCGACTTAGTAATAGACAAAGCACCGATTAGCGTGCCGGTTGCAGGAGAGCTGGTTGGCGGTGATATCGATGCTGTGAGCGAGACCAGACCGTTTCCATGTTTCCACAAATAATGACCCTTCCTTTATTTCTGGAAAAGTAATACTGAGAGTGAACAACTACATTTCTGTGGCTGCAACATGTAACTTTGGCTAGGTGACACGTTACTTTAGTGTATCTTGCAAAAAAGCGCACCGGTCAGTCTCTGTGGCGCAATCGGTTAGCGCATTCGTTTGTTAACCGAAAGGTTGGAGGTTCGAGCCCACCCAGAGACGAAAATTGCAACTTTTTCTTCCCACTTTAGGATTCAATTGCCTCATTCTGATAGCCCTGAAGCCGGTGCCAGGTTTTAATTCCTGATCTGCAGTAACTGGGAGCACTTGAAATGGATCCGATCTCTTAAACTCATTTCAAGTTCACGAATGTGTGATTTGGCTGCAAGAAAGCCCTCTGGGAACAATGTCATCTGAGCATGCCTGATTCGCCATAATTTACACTGCCGTCGGATATCAGGCACATGAAAAAAAAAACAGTGAAATGTCTGTGTGAGCGCGATGCTCTGGGATTCCCTGCCTGACCATCGCCACCTGTCCTTGTCTGCAGCCTTCCTAAATACAGCGCAGTAAATGTGTCCCTGTGAAATGATCTCCTGGACAGCAATACGGAAATTAGTTTGGCTAAGGGGTTCTATCCATAATACGGCGGTCGAGGTATCAGGTTTCCGTAGTGTAGTGGTTATCACATTCGCCTAACACGCGAAAAGTCCCCCGTTCGAAACCGGGTGGAAACATTTTGAAACCTTGTCCCCATTAAAATTAATAAATATTTAAAGATTCACATTGCTGAATAATGTGAACAAAGTCCATTTCTCCCAGCCCTGTTCATGCAGCCCGCTGAGAGCAGGCGATGAATGCCAGCGTGATATTGGGGGTGAAGGCTGCTTCCAATCCTGTCTCATTCCCGGTGGGATCTGGCGGAGATTTGATAAGCCCCATCCATTCAACCAATATATGAAACGGTGTTTGAGAAACATTCATATAAAAAATAACATCCAGGATCCTGTCTTCAGAGTGCGTGGCGCAAAGGTCTGACTCCAGTTCAAAAGGCTGCGTGTTCACATCACATCAGGGTCAGTGTTTCTTTCACCGCTCACATGAGACTGGATAATTCCCGAATGAAGGTTTTAATTGCTTTTTCACCAAAAAAAAACAGAAGTTTGGTCTAAACCCTGACTCAGTACCTACCCAGTGGCAGGGAGGCGAGCGACTGATACCCTCATTTATTTCATGCAACAAACTGACACGAATACTGGTATTGATTCAAAATCGACCTGCAGATGGACACACACAGAAAATAGACAACCACAGAAACAGACAGCAACTATTTGCACATATATATATACATATATATACATATACATATATATATATAGCGCCTTTAACGTGGTCAGACGATTTCAGCTCGGTGAACTTGCTTCAGCTTTCTGAAATGTATTTGTCCATCCTTCAGAGGTCACGGGAAATATATTTTTTGCCTTTCGAAAAAAGACGCGAAAGGTAAAGATATGTTTTGTTTTCAACACGGCTGGTGAAATGGCCGGACTATCATAAATTAGGGGTCGGCTTTGAAAAATTTAAAGGAGACTACCTCAAAATCACTTCGTGCAAATTTAAAATCACGGTCACTGTTTATATAACTGCGTTCAGTTTTGGACACTGCACCTCAGGAAGGATAGATTGGCCTTGGAGGGGGTGCAGAGCAGATTCACCAGAACGTTACCGGGGCTAAAAAGATTTAATTATGAGGACAGGCTGCATAGACTCGGCCCGTATTCCCTCGAGTATGGAAGATTGAGGGGCGGTCTGAGCGAGGTGTTTAATATGTTTAAATAATTCGATAGAATAGAGAGAGAGAATCAATTTCCTCTGGGGAATCAAGAACGAGGGGGACAGAACCTAAAAATTAGAACCATGCCACTCAGGTTCGAAATCAGGAAGCACTTTTTTACACAAAGGACAGTAGAAGTCTGGAACTCTGTCCCCCAAAAGGCTGTGGATGCTGGGCGTCAATTGAAGCTTTCAAGACTGAGATCGATAGATTTTTGTTGGGTCAGGGTATCGAGGGATCGGGAGCAAAGGCGGGTAAATGGATTTCAGGTGCAGATCATCCATGATCTAATTGAAGGGCGGAACAGGTTCAAGGGGCTGAATGGCCTCCTCCTATTCACAGTGGAAATGTTGAGAATATGTTTTGTTGAGGCTGTGACGTCAGGGTCAACCCCTGTCCAAACAAGGCAGGCCACATTTTGGAGCTTAATAACTTTGAAATGAACATTTTCTTTTTTGACTTGTGCAACTTCGATCAATTGAATAGTTATGAAAGAGAATCAATGCAGTTATTCTAACTTCTGGCTGGTAAAAAACACAGCGGTTTCCGTAGTGTAGTGGTTATCACGTTCGCCTCACATGCGAAAAGTTCCCGGGTGGGGACATTATGTTGGGGCAGATTTTTTTTCATCTGTGAAAAAGCCGGTTTTGTTCACTGAAACACAAATTCGTGTTCTCACGAGCACTGAACATTTTAAACCGAGCCCTTAAAATACAGTGTGTAAAATGAGAAGGGATGAAAAGTTCATCGCACAAAAGAAATTATTAAAGTTTTCCAACTCCCCTCAGTCGTCTTTCATTCTGCAAAATAAAGTTATCGGTTAATTAAAACAATGATTGTTTATTTTCCCCACAGACTTTGAATAAGTTCATGCGACAAAGAGAACAAGTGTGCAAATGTTATTTTCCTGACCGGGAATCAAACCCAGGCCGCGACGGTGAGAGCACCAAATCCTAACCAGTAGTCCACCCAGGATCCTCTGTTGGTCGGCTTATCAGATGTAATATGGATTTCCCTTTCTCTATGATTCAGCTTTTATTTCCTTTTAGCTCCTGATTGCGGATATTCCCGTGATTAAATTGGAATAAAGTACAATTGGCTCAGGAAAACCCGGGGAGGTGGCATCCCGCTCACCGAGCCTTTCCAGCAGCATTTATCTTACCAAGCACTGGAGTGAGTGAAACTTTCTCCGGAGGGGTCTCAATGTGGAAAGGGTGGCGAGTGAGCACGTCATTTATCAGTCAGGAAAGCCGAGCGGTCGAAGGCGCTGCGTTTAAGTCGCAGTTTTCATTAGAGGCGGAGGCTCGAATCCCGCTTCTAATATTAGTTATTTTGACTCCTATTTTATTTGTTGCTTGAGCTGCAGTTGATTTTTGGCCCAGTTGATTTGCTCTTCCCGCAAAAACCAACCTCGTCTCGATCCACGGCATGTTTTGACGCCCACCGGCTCATCCCTGAACCGAGCTTTAAACGAAAATATGCTTTAAACACAAGGCAACAACTATGGTGAGAACAGACACTTGGGGAAATGTACCATAGGAACAGGAGTCTGCTATTTCAGCCCCTCGAGCCCGCTCCTCCATTTGATAACATCATGGCTGATTTGTGATCTAACTCCATATACCTGCCTTTGACCCATATCCATTCATTCCTTCGGTTGGCAAAAAGCTATCGATCTCAGATTTAAAATTAGCAATTAAGCAAATATCAATTGCCGTTCGGGGAAGAGAGTTCAAACTTCTTCCATCCTTTGTGTGTGGAAGTGTTTTGTAATCTCACCCCTGAAAGGTCTGGCTCTAATTTTCAGACTGTGCCCCTAGTCCTAGAATCCCCAAACAGCGGAAATTGTTTCTCTCTATCCAGAAAATGTCAATGACACAGTCAATGAAAGGTGCAGTTCACGAAGGCGGCTCACCAGCACCTTCTCAAGAGCAATTCGGGATGGGCAATAAATGCTGACCTCGCCATTGACACCCATATCCCATGAAAGAAGACAAAAAAGTCGCCTGCAAGGCCGAGTAATTTCCTGCTGCTAAACGACGGGAAGAATGAAACCATCAGCTTCAGTCCTTTGAACGAACTGTATACACCTGCCGTCGAGCTCAATCGCCATTTGGTCCTCTGCCCCGAATATCCACTGCATCAGAAAATCCTCCATAGCATCGAATCACAGCATGGAAACATCATAGAAGGAGGACATTCGGCCCATCGTGCCTGTGCCAACTCTTTGAAAGTGCTATCCAATTAGACTCACTCCCCTTCCCTTTCCCCATAGCCCTGCAAAATTTTCCCCTTCAAGTATTTATCCAGTTCCCCTTTGAGTATTATTATTGAATCTGTTTCCACCACCCTTTCAGGCAGTGCATTCCAGATCATGACAACTCGCTGCGTAAAAACATTCTCCTCGTCTCACCCCTGTTGCCAATTACCATAAATCCGGTTCCTCTGGTCACCATCCTTTCTGGCACTGGAAATAATTTCTCCTTATTTATTCTTTCAAAACCGTTCATGATTTTGAACACCTCTGTTAAATCACCCCTTAGCCTTCTCTGCTCAAAGGAAAACAGTCCCAGCTTCTCCAGTCTCTCCAGCTCACTGAAGTCCCTCATCCCTGGCACCATTCTAGTAAATCACCTCTGCAACCTCTCCAAGGCCTTGACATCCTTCCTAAAATGTGGTGGGCAGAATTGTGTGGTGGCCAGCTGGGGCCTAACCAGTGATTTATAAAGGTTTAGCACAAGTTCCTTGCTTTTGTACTCTGAGCCTCTATTCATAAAGTCAACGATCCCGAATACTTTTTTTTTTACAATCTATTGAACTTGTCCTGCCACCTTTAAAGATTTGTGTACGTATGCCCCCAGGTCTCTCTGTTCCTGCAGCCTCTTTAAAATTGCACCATTTTGTTTAAAGAGCTGGCACAGGCACGATGGGCCGAATGGCCTCCTGTGTTTCTATGATTCTTTGTTTTTGATTACACCTCTATGAAGCGCTTTGGGATATCCCCCAGAAGGGGGAGTCAGCAGTTCACTTTCTCCCTTCACACTTCCATCTGACCTGGTCTGGACTAAATAGATGTTTTCGTGATGTAATGATTATCATGTTGGCCTCACACACGAAAAACTCCCGGTTTAATCCCGGGTCAGAAACAATTTGCTGGAACTTGCTCCTCACAAATTTCCAGGCGCGAGCTTTCTCTCGTGTAAATTGGGCTGCAATCCTTTCACATTCAACAACGGCTGCACCAGATTCCTGGTCTCGTCAACACTGAACACTTTCAAACAGGATCCAAAAATAAAGTGCATAAAATGAGAATGGATGAAAGTCAGAAAAGTTAGCGTAGTTTCGACAGTCACTCGGCAAACTTGTTAGCATGTCGTTCAGTGCGAATCAGAAAGTTGTGGGTTTATTAATGGTAATTAAAAGAATCATCTCAGAGACTTGAATTATTTTATGTAATTAAGTGAACTGTTTTGGAAAAACAAACTCTCTGATCCAGAATCGAACTCGGGCCGCGTCGGTGAGAAGGCAAAGTTCTAAGCGCTAAACCACCAGGGAGCTCTAAAATGCATGCTTGCCATAGTTATAAATATATTGGGCTGCAGCCGTGTAAGATTAAAAATATATTTCTGATTTGTTAGATGTAAATGCATTTCAGAACTGAAGCCCTGCAAATTTCCTATTCAAGTATTTATCCAATCAATTTTTGAAATTTACTGTTGAATCTGCTTCCACCGGCCTTTCAGGCAGTGCATTCCAGATCATAACAACTCGCTGCATAAATTATGTTCCCTCATGTCGCCTCTGGCTCTTTTGCCAATTAGCTTAAATCTGTGTCCTCTGGTTACCGACCCTTCTGCCACTGAAAACAGTTTCTCCTTATTTGCTCTGTAAAAACCTTTCATAATTTTGAACACCTCTATCAAATCTCCCCTTAATCTTCTGTGCTCAAAGGGGATAATCCCAGCTTCTCCATTCTCGCCACATTACATTCACACCCTGATTTCCCTCGTCCCTGTTGCCAGTCTAGTAAATCTCCTCTGCACCCTCTTCAAGGCCTTGGCATTTTTCCTCAAGTGTGGTGCTCAGAATTGAACACAATATTCCAACTGCAGCCGAACCAATGTTTTATAAACGTTTAGCATAACTTTATTGTTTTTGTATTCTATGTCTCTATTAATAAAGTCCATTTCACCAGGCTGTCTATGTCCTCCTGAAGTCTGATACGATCCACCACATTGTTTACTACATTCCCGAGTTTCGTTTCATCTGCAAACTTTTAAATTATGCCCTGTATACCCAAGTCCAGGTCATTAATGGATGTATCAAAAATGAAATTTTTTTGCAGTGTGACTTGTGTGATTTTAAGCCTAGTTTATATAACATCTTCTAATAATTTAACACATTACATCCTGGTAACAATCTGGTGAATCTGTGCTGCACTCCTTCCAAGGCCAATATATCCTTTCAGATTAAAAGGGTATAAACTTGAAATAAGCGTCACTGTGGATCAGTTTTCGCTCACTCAAAGTTATCTGTTGAGTGAAATAAAAGAAAGCGCTTTTAAAGAATAAGGAAGCAGCCACTATCGCCCCTTTTGACAAGAAAATTTTGTGGCACTTTATCAAACGCCTTTTGAAAGGCCACATACACAACATCAACCACATTGCCCTCATCAGCCCTCTCTGTTGACTCATCACAAAACTCAATCACGATTTGCCTTTAACAAATCCACAGTGGCTTTCTATTATCAATCCACACTTGTCCAAATGACTATTAATTTTGTCCCAGATTATCATTTCTAAAAGCTTCCCACCACCGTGGTTAAACTGACTGGCCTGTAGTTGCTGGGTTTATCCTGACACGCTTTTTTTAACAAGGGTTCAACATCTGCAATTCTCCAGTTGTCTGGCAACAAACCGTGTATCTAAGGAGCATTGAAAGATTATGGCCAGGACCTCTGCAATTTACACCGTGACTTCCCTCAGCAGCCGAGTATGCATCCCATTCGGACCAGGTGACATATCGACTTCAAGTACAGCCAGCCTTTCCAGTATCTCCTCTTTATCAATTTTCACCTCATCCAGTATCTCAGCTACCTCCCCCTTTACTCTGGATTCGGCAGCATTTTCTTCCTCGGTAAAGACAGATGCAAAATACTCATTTAGTATCTCAGTCATGCTCTATGCCTTCATGTGTAGATCACCTTTTTGGTCCCCAATCGGTCTTACCCCTCCGCTTACTACCCGTTTACTATTTATATTCCTATCGAAGACTTTTAATGACATGATGAAGGGATCGAGTGCAATGTATCCAATTTTGCTGATGATACAAAGCTCGTTGGGAAAGAAAGCTCTGCGGAGGGCGCAAAGAGTCTGCAAAGGGATACAGACAGGTTAAGTGTGTGGGCAAGAAGGTGGCAGATGGAGTATAATGTGGGGAAATGTGAGGTTATTCACTTTGGTAGGAAGAACAGAAAAACAGAATATTTTTGAAATGGTGAGAAACTATTAATTGTTGATATCCAGAGAAACTTAGGTGTCCTGGACACCTGAACTCCAGGTTGTGCTAACCTAGTAAAGGCATCCAAAACCTGATGACGGAGAAAGGCGAAATAAACACTAAGACATGAAACAATCTTTGGTGTGTTCTGAGAGTCAGCAAAGTGGGATGGTTTATGACCATGAGTAAAGATCAGTGGTGATTATGTACAGAACAATGCAGCAGAATCGTATACAGATAGAGCATGTTCCCTTCTCAAATGTTGGAGCTCTCAATAGGGGACAGTCAGAAGTCCATTGCCACAGGCAATCCGCAAAGGTCAGGTCTGATCTACCTGGATTCGCAGAGAGGACAGATTGTGTTGATTGCTTGTCATTAATGTGATCTGTAGACAGTTGTATTATCATAATAATATTGTTGAATGTAATGTTGAAGACAGCTGTAGTGCAACTCTGTTGTAAGTCAATCTATTAAACTTGCTATTTTGTAACCACTCGGGCTAAAATCAAGCGGAAGTTATTGTTGATGGATTAACAACCCATAGTTGCGACAGTAATGGGAGAAATCCGCGAACAAACATTCACTTTATATATAAACATCAAACCCATAGTTTTTATTTTAACACGTTCTTTTTTTGCAATTCTAACCAATGTCCAAACAACGAAAGCCCACGTGTTTTTTCAGAAGCTTCCCATCCTGTTATGTATTTTGAGCAGTTTCCTACATGTATAAACATCACACCCATAGTTTATATCTTCACACGTTCTTTTTTGCAGTTCTAATCGACGTCTCAACACCGAAAGTCTAAGTGTTTTTCAGAAGTTTCCCCTCCTGTTATGTATCTTGAGCAGTTTCCCACATCCTTTTCCTGTGATGTGATAATTCTGGGTGCAAGATGAATGTGATTGGATTTGCTGCAGTCCGCTGACAGCAGGCGATGGAAGCGAGCGCCATGCTGCCGCTGACAGGTGAAGGAAACTTCTGATGCTGCCTGACATCCGGTGGGGGTGGGCGGGGATTTGAAAGCCAACCCATTCCACCAATGTGGAAGCTATGAAGTGGTGCTTGAGAAACATTGATAGAAACAAACGCCCATTGGAGCAGCCAGGTCTCGTGGCGCAACGGTAGCGCGTCTGACTCCAGATTAGAAGGTTGCGTGTTCAAATCACGTCAGGGTCGCAGTTTTTTCCCCTTTGAGATGGTTTGTATAATTCTGCAATTAATGTTTTCTTTGCGTCTTCACAATTAACAGAACCCTGCTCTCAAGTCTGTCTCTGGTTCCCCAGTGTCAGGTAGGGAAGCACCTGATGCCCTCATTCATTTAATGTAAAGAACAGAAGACAAACACACGTCTTCGTTCAAAAACCACCCTGCAGGTGGACACATAGTGAGATAAACACAGGGCAGGGGTGCAGACAGTATCCGGAAACATCGGGAAATAGACAAGAGAAACAGATTGAGCTCTTTGTTATCAGAAAATTGTCGAAACCTCCATGGTCAATGAAAGGGCTTTTTTTGATCGGTTTCCCTTTGCAACTTGCAATTCAGGAGAACTTGGTAGATGGTTGGTTCGGTTCCCTTGTCCCCCAACAGCGGAAAAGTTTTGTCGATCCCACCCCACGAACTCCTTTCAAAAGCCACTCTGTCCAAAGCCCATATATCCTTCCAGATTAAAAGGGAATAAAACTTGAAATGAGCGTCACTGAGAATCAGTTTTCTCTCACTCAAATTTATCTGTTTAATGAAGTAAAAGATGCAGCTGACAAAGAATAAGGGAGCCGCCACTGTCTCCCTTTTTGACACGAGAAGAAATTCGATCTGGATGTTCATGGAGACCAAGTTTCAAAATAACGTTTCCGCCCGGGATCAAACCGGGGACTTTTTGCGTGGAAAGCAAACGTGATAACCGCTACACTACAGAAACCGATGATATTTTACTGAACACAATGGGCAACTGAATGGTGTCCTCTCTCTGCTCGTATTTGGAATGTGTTGTTTCAAGTCCAGCAAGAGATACAGACAGTGGCTGCTCCGTCTTTTCTTTAAAAACTCTCAGGGTAGTGGGTTTGAGCCCCACGTTGGGCGAGTACCGTTTTAAACTTTTATGCTGCTTCCACCATTGAGCACCAGCTCTGACACTTCCCCCCACCCCCCTCCGTCTCACCGCGCACGATGGGGCCGCGCCCGGGCTGAATCTCTCCAATTAGGTTTCCGCCCCTGTCGCAGCATGAAATGGTCCTTATCAAAGTCACAAATGATACTCCATGTGACGACCACCATGATAAACTATCCCTCCTCATCCTGCTCAAATACAATATCTCACCGTGCTGTTATGCTGTTAGACTAGTTTCCTCTCTCTGCTCTTATTTGGAATGTGTTGCTTTTCCGTCTGACGACACTGAGTATCATCGTATTATGTTTGTCCACAAGAGGAGATCATTCGGCCATCGTGCTGTAATCTTTCTATGATTCAAGTCGAGTGCTCGTTGAGCATGTGAAAGATAGCAGGATAGATTCTTGAATTCTCCACTCATCTTTTGACTTGGGTCAATTGTCCAGAAACAAAAGTGGCGTCAGTTTTCAACGAGTCCATGGTCCATGTGCTTCTTAAGCTTCACTGCGTGCTACTGTACAGAGAGGTCAAGGGGCAGCTAATCTTTTTGTGTGCTGCAGGAAGCAAAAATTCTTGATTTTGGTCTTGAGCAAAGATGGAAAAAAAAAGCATAATGATGCCTTCTCTGAGGATTGAACTCAGGACCTTCAGATTATAAGACTGACGCGCTGCCTGCTGCGCTAAGAAGGCACTTGCTCTATAAATATCCAGGCAGCTCTATCAAGTAGGAAAGTTTGCAAGGTGCAAAATCATAAACCAATCCGCAGTTTGCAAAATCTCTCCATCCAGTTGGAAATCGAACCTACAATCTTCTGAATTTTGGTCAGACACATTCCCCATTGCTCGACTGGCCAAAGGTGTGTCGAGTAAGTCGGAGCTCAAACGCTCACAGCGCTGCGGTATGAGCAGGTACCGAGTCAGTCTCGGTCATGCCCACACGACTTCACGAGTCCAGGAGTGTCAAAAGGCACACGGTGAACAATCACCAAAGAGAGGGACCTTTGCTGCTTCCCTTCGATAGCTCAGCTGGTAGTGTGGAAAACTTGTGGAGATTAAAACTTGAAAGCAAAATCACTCTTAAATCGTTGGTTAAATTCTGGCTCAAAATAGTGAACGTGCTTTCGGAGTGAGCGGTATTGAGCTCAAGGCCGCTCTCTTAACTTTACAGACTGCTTGCTGCTTAAAATGTTGGCACTTTTCCTTTCTCAAACCTGAAAGCTGTTTTACTCGAGCATTTGCCTCTGCTCACCAGCAGGGAGTGCCTTTGAGCAACAACACGTCAAACCGCACTCACTTTCAGGCAAAAAAGACTTCTGTCAGTCTTTTGGACAGGTCTCTCGCTGCTCAAAGGAGTGCCGTTGAGCAGCAATTTTAAAAAAAATATTCGAAATATACTTTATTTCATAAATTTAATGATACATACAGTTCAGGGTTAAAGTTCGCAATTTCAATTCAAAACAATACAAAACATATCGCACACACGATGATCCCATTATTTCAATACAATACACAGTACATGTCTTGGAATACATTCTGTATAAATAAAGGTGGGATGGCTTTACACGGTGCTCTTTCCCATAGGGCCCTTGCGTAGACCGCAACGCGCCTCAGTGCGTCCCGCAGCACGTTCTCCTGGACCTTGGAGTGTGCCAGTCGGCAACACTCAGTCGTGGACAGCTCCTTCAGCTGGAAGACCAGCAGGTTTCGGGCGGACTGAAGGGCCTCCTTCACCGAGTTGATGGTCTTCCAGCAGCAGCTGACATCTGTCTCGGTGTGCCTCCCGGGGAACAGTCGATAGAGCACAGCGTCCTGTGTTACCGAGGTGTTGGGGATCAGCCGGGACACACACCAACGCATCTCTCTCCAAACTTTCTGCGTAAAGGTCCAGTCCACCAGGAGACGGAGGACGGTCTCAGTCCCGTTGCAGCCTTGAATGCAGCTTGAGGTGGTGCTGAGGTACCGTACATGTTGGAAGGACTGCAGGGGAAGGGCCCTTCTCACCACCATCCAGCCCATATCCTGGTGCCTGTTGGTCAGATCTGGCGACGAGACGTTCTGCCAAATGGGAACTGACCGATCGGATCCACCCTCTCCTTTTCCTGCACGACCCCCAGAACGTTCCACTGTCTCACGGCCTTGTGGTCGAAGTGGTTCTTCCTCAGGAACTTCTCCACCTGGGACAGTGGTGGGGGACGATCCAGCTGGACGGGACGTCCTGCGTCTGTTCGGCCACCATGACCAGACCCAGTTTTCTCAGTGTATTGGACAGGTAGAAACTCAGCACGTAGAGACATTTGGTGTTTTTGTACCGGGTCTCTACACACATCCTGAGGCCGCCAAATGCAAAAGTGGCCATCAGGATCAGGGCAGCATTGGGGACGCTTCTGCCCCCTTTGCCTGGGGACTTGTGCATGGTATTCCTGTGGACACGTTCTACCTTGGACCTCCAGACGAAGTGGAAGATAGCTCGGGTGACTGTTGCGAAGGAACTGTGGGGAATGGGCCAGACCGGGGCCACGTAGAGCAACACCGCGAGTACTTCACACTTCTTCATCAGGTGCCTGTTGGTTATGGAGAGAGAGCGTCCCCCCAACATACCAAGCTTCTGTTTGGCTATGGCGACCCGCTCCTCCCATTTCTTGGTGGAGGCTTGGGGCCCCCCGAACCCGATCCCCAACATCATCAGGTAGCCGGACCTGACGGTTAAAGGGACAAAGGATCGGGTCTCCCACCTGCCATAGAATATGTCCTCACTCTTACTGCGGTTCACTGTGGCCCCCTCGAGGCCAGCTCGAAACGTTCGCAGATGCACATCAGTCTGTGGACCGACTGCTGATTGGAGCAAAAGACGGTGACGTCATCCATGTACAGGGTGGCCTCATCCCGAGAATCTGCACTGCATGGGATCGTCAACCCCTGATACCTGTGTACTTCCTGATGGACGGGGTAAATGAACAAGACCACGGAGAGTCGACAGCCCGGCCTGACCCAAGAGCTGATTGGAAAACTCTCTGACTCCCGCCCATTGATTGAGAATGCTCTATGGATGTCCGCGTAGAAGCAGTCGGATCCAATCGCGGATTCCCTCCCCAAGCCCTGTTTTGAAGACCACGTCCATCATGTACGTGTGGAATATCCTATCAAAGGCCTTCTCCGTGTACAGGCTGATGAGGCAGATGTTCACCGCCTTTCTTGCACGTAGGCGATCGTATACCTGGGCAGCTCAAGGCGATCTGAACTCTTCCTGCCGGGTACAGTGCTGGTCTGATCCGGGTGGATCACCCGCTCCAGAGCAGACTTGAGCCTGTTGGCGATGACCTTGGACAGAATCTTGCATTCGGCATTTAGCAAGGAAATGGGTCGCCAATTTCTTATTTCTTCCCTCTCCCCCTTCTGCTTGTAGATGAGGGTGATGATGCCTTTCGTCATGGACTCTGAAATGCTGCCTGCCAGAAGCAAACTCCCCTACACATCCAGTAGGCCTGGGCCTATCCAGTCCCACAGAGCCGAGTACAACTCAACCGGTAAAACATCATTCCCCGGATTTCTACTATTCTCGAAGGACCGGACGGCCTTTGTCAGCTTTACCAAGGTCAGTGGGCGATCCAGGCTCTGTCAATCGCTGTCCTCTTAGACCTCCGTAATAGAGGACAGGAAGGGTTGGGAGGCCGTGCTGTCTCTGGGCTTTGCGTCATACAGCCCGGCATAAAACGACTTGCTGATCCTCAGTATGTCGGTCTGTGAAGACGTCACCGAGCCCTCTTCCTCCTTCAGGCTGCTGATCACCAGAGGTCTCTCTGTGCAGCTTCTGGAAGAAGAACCGCGAACACTTCTCGTCCTGCCCCACGGAGCGGACTCTGGACCGAAAGGTGATCTTCGATGCCTCGGAGGCGAAGAGTGAGACTTTCTGGCCCTTCACCTCCCTGAGTTCCTCCCCGACATCCATCCCCATCGACTGCAGCTGGAGCAGATCCTGCACGCTTTAATGGAACTGGGACAATTTCCTCTGTCTCTCTTTTGCCCCTTGAACTGGACGGGTCAAACCGTGAGATCAGAGGCTGAGGCTCTTTAACTGGATGGGTCACAACGTGAGATCTCAGGGTGAGGCCGCTTTAACTGGACAGGTCACACCGTGAGAGCTCACGGTGAGATAACTTGAACTGGATGGGTCAAACCGTGAGATCTCAGGGTGAGACCCTTTTAACTGGACGGGTCACACCATAAGATCTCAGGGTGAGACACCTTTAACTGGACGGGTCAAACCGTGAGATCTCAGGGTGAGACCCCTTTAACTGGACGGGTCACACCGTGAGATCACACGGTGAGACTGCTTTAACTGGACGGGTCAAACCGTGAGACCTCAGGGTGAGGCCGCGTTAATTGAACGGGTCTCACCGTGAGATCACAGGGTGAAGTCCCTTTAACTGGACGGATCACACCGTGAAATCACAGGGTGAGGCCCCTTTAACTGGACGGGCCACACCGTGAGATCACAGGGTGAGGCCCCTTTAACTGGACGGGTGACACCGTGAGATCTCAGGGAAAGGCTCTGTGATTCCAGGTGGTATTTCCTGGCTCGGCTAATTTAAATATGTGAGGCGATGAGAGTGTTGGAGAAATGAAGGCTTGAGATGGCAGAAGCACAGGGTCTCAGCAGCAGTGGGACCAGGACTGTACTTTGTAACTGGTGCAGGGAAACAGCAGTGGGAACGGAAATCACAAAATCACAAGAGACTTAGAGGTCCATGTATACAGATCATTAAAATGTCATGGGCAGGTACAGAAAATAAGCATGAAAGTCTCATGAATGCTGGCCTTTATATCTAGAAGACCAGAATACAATGGGGTAGAAGTTATGCTACAACTAGACAAAGCCCTGGTTAGACCACACTGAGAGTACAGTGTTCAGTTGTGGGTACCACACCTTCGGAAGGACATATTGGTCTTGGGAGTGCAGCGCAGATTCACAAGAATGTTACCTGGACACTGAGGAGGAAATTTGGATATGGCCTGTTTTTGGGCGGGAGGAGCACGATCCGCTGTTACCCCGTGCCCAATGGTCCCTGCGCAGGCAGGACGAGATTTTCGTCAGGCCTGAGGACTCACCTGCAATCTGCGTTGGAGATCAGCGTTGAACGAGGATTGCATGAAATTCGCACTTTCCACCAGCAGGGGGAAGCTCCAATCACTTAAAGGCAGGCTGTCTGTTAGAAATCTATTAAAGGTAGCTGGTACCTGTTATTTGATGAATATAACAGCCTGCTGTCTGCAAGGAGTATGAACGGAGATGAGACATCGCACACATTTTCCACGGATGCAGGTCCCATCCCTATTTTGACATACTGATGAGTTAATTTAAAATATCGAATAAAGGTTGCACACCACTAAATCCCACATCCTCCAATCTGCATGCCAGAACTCACCAATCTGCCGGTCTGAGAACACCTGCACCAAGGTTCTCTGCTGAATCTCTTGGTGCAAGAGGTGGACTGAAGGGGGGACATCCTATATCCACGGTGGGCAAGAGGTCCTCCAGACATACACCCAAAAGGGAGTGGGAGGCAGTAGGGGATGAGGTCAATGCCAGGTGCACAGTATCATGAACATGGATGCAGTACAGGAAGAAGTTCAATGCTTTGACATGAGTGGTCAAGATGAGCGAGGTCAACTTTCAAGTTGGGCCTCCTACCAACTACACCACTAGCCGCACCCATTGCTCCACGCACGACACACCCCATCACCCATATACCAACACACTCTTTCCATCAGTACTCAACCCTCTCGCCCTAACACATTACCAACATTGCAAGCCGCTCAGCCACAACTCACAGGCCACACACACTGGCAGCTATTCACCATCATAGGAACATCACCAGACACACATCCCGCTTTCTTGCAGGAGAAGCTGGCACATATCAGGAGGCAGCAAGTGGCGGTGGCATTTTGCCCCTCGAGCCTTTTTCATCATTCGATCAGATCAGTGTGGACCTGTGACCTAACTCCATTTACCCGCCTTAGCCCCATATCCCTTCATACCATTGGTTCACAGAAATCTATCAATCTTTGATTTAGAATTCTTGATTGAGCTAACATCAACTGCCGTTTTACAGAAGACCGTTCCAAACTTTTCCCACACTTTGTGCGTCGAAGCATTTCCTAACTTCGCTCATGCACGTCCTGGCTCTGAATGTTAGGTCAAGTCCCCGCGTCCTAGCTGAGGTATTAAATGAGTACTTTGCATCTGTCGTTACCAAGGAAGAAGAAAACTCACAGAAAAAAAGGAGGTCGTTGAGATATTGGATAGACTAAAAATTGATAGAGGAAGTACTGGAAAGGCTGGCTGTACTTCAATAAATGAGTCACCCGGTCCGGCTGGGATGCATCCTCGATTGCTGAGGGAAGTAAGGGTGGAAATTGCAGAGGTTCTGGCCATAATCTTCCAATCATCCTTAGATATGGGGGTAGTGCCCGAGGGCCGGAGAATTGCAAATGTTACACCCTTGTTCAAAAAAGGGTGTAAGGATAAACCCGGCAACTGCAGGCCAGTCGTTTAACCTCGGTGGTGGGGAAGCTTTTAGAAACGATAATATGGGACAAAATTAATTGTCACTTGGACAAGTGTGGATTAATAAAGGAAAGCCAGCACGAATTTGTTTAAAGCAAATCGTGTTTAACTAACTTGACTGAGTTTTTTGATGAGGTAACAGAAGGTTGATGAGGGGATTGCATTTGATGTGTATATGGACTTTTAAAAGTTGTTTGATGAATTACCGCATAATAGGCTTGTCAGCAGAATTGAAGCCCATGGAATTAAAGGGGCAGTGGGAGCATGGATACGAAATTGGCTCAGTCACAGTAAACAGAGAGTAGTCGTGAACGAGTGTGTTTCTGACTGGAGGAAGTGTTCCCCAGGGGCCGGTGCTGGGACCACTGCTTTTCTTGATAAATATTAACGACTTGGAATTGGGTGTACAGGGCACAATTAAAAAATTTGCAGATGGCTCAAAAATTGGAAGTGCAGTGAACAGTGAGGAGGATAGTGATAGATTTCAAGAGGAGATAGGTAGGCTGGTAGAATGAGCGGACACATGACAGATGAAATTACCGCAGAGATGTGCGAAGTGACACATTTTGGCAGGAAGAGGAGAAGCAATATAAACTAAATGGTACAATTCTAAAGGGGATGCAGGAACACAGAGACCTCGGGCTATATGTGCACAATTATTTGAAGGCGGCAGGATAGTTTGAGAAATCGGTTAAAAAAACATGTGGCGTCTAGGGCTTTATAAATGCAGACATGGAGTACAAAAGCAAGGAAGTTATGTGGAACCTTTATAAAACACTGGTTCGACCAAAACTGGGGTATTGTGTCCAATTCTGGGCACCACACTTTAGGAAGGAAGTGAAGAAGATAGAGAGGGTGCCGACAAGATTTACTAGAATGTTCCCAGGGATGAGGGACTTCAGTTCAGTGGAGAGTCTGAAGAAGCTGAGATTGTTCTCCTTCGAGCAGAGAAGGTTAAGAGGTGATTTGATAGAAGCGTTCAAAATCATTTCAGGTGATTAGCAAAATAACAAAAGGCGACATGAGGAAAAATCATTTTAATGCAGCGAATTGTTATGATCTGGAATGCGCTGCCTGAAAGGGTGGTGGAAGCAGATTCAATCATGGCCTTCAAAAAGGAATTGGATAAATGCTTCAAGTGAAAAACGTTGCAGGGCTACAGGGTAGAGCGGGAGATTGGGTCTAACGGATTGCTCTAACAAAGAGCCGGCACGGGATCGATAGGCCAAATAGCCTCCTCCTGTGCTGTAACAAATGTATGATTCTCTGATTTTGAAGTGTAGTCATTGTGGTAATGTTGGAAATGCTGCAGCCAATTTGTACACAGCAAGATCCCAAATACTGCAATGAGATGAATGACCAGAAAATCGGTTTTAGTGATGTTGGTTGAGGGATAAATATTGACCAGGACACCGGGTAGAACTCGCCTGCACCTTTTAGAATCGTGCCGTGGGATCTTTTTCATCTACCTGGGAAGAAAGATGGGGCTTCAGTTTAACGTCTCGTCTGCAAGGCGGCATCCACAACAGTGCAGCACTTCCTCAATACTGCCCTTCGACAGTACAGCGCTCCTTCACTACTGACCCTCCGACAGTGCAGCACTTCCTCAATACTATCCCTTCGACAGTACAGCGCTCCTTCACGACTGACCCTCCGACAGTGCAGCTCTTCCTCAATACGACCCCTTCGACAGTACAGCGCTCCTTCACTAATGACCCTCCGACAGTGCAGCACTTCCTCAATACTACCCCTTCGACAGTACAGTGCTCCTTCACTACTGACGCTCCGACAGTGCAGAACTTCCTCAATACTACCCCTTCGACAGTACAGCGCTCCTTCACTACTGACCTTGCGACAGTGCAGAACTACCTCGATACTGTCCATTCGACAGTACAGCGCTCCCTCCGTACTGATCCTCCGACCGTACAGTGCTCCCTCACTACTGACCCTCTGACAGTGTTGCATTCCTGCAGTACTGACCCTCTGACAGTGCAGCAGTGCGTCCATACAGCCCCTCCGACAATGCATCCCTCCCTCAGTATTGACCCTGCGACACTGCAATACTCCCTCAGTACTGACCCTCCGACAGTTCAGCACTACCTCAGTATCGCCCCCCTGACAGTGCAGCGCTGCCTCAGAATGGCACTGTTGTGTCTGCCCGGATTGTGTGTTCATGTCTCAGGAGTTGGATTTGAATTCACAACCTTCTAACTCAGAGGCGAGACTGCTACCACTGATCCACGTCTGACACCTGAAAGGGGGAGAGAGAGATGGAGCGACTTAGGTTGGGCTTTCTGGAACGTTGAGATGGCTTAAGGCACGGCTGTCAAAAGTAGGGCAAATGGACTGCGGATGCACAAGCGGCCAGAGGTGGAGGAGCAGAGTGTTTGGGAGGGGGTATCGGAATGGAGGAGGTGACAGAGACAGGGAGTGGTGAGGCTCTGATGGATTTGAATGGAAGAAAGAATAAAAATAAGCGACAGGCTTTGGAGACTAGAATCCAACGCAGGTCAGTAAGGGCTTTGGTGATTGGTGAGCAACTCACCAATCAAAAAGCCAGCGGTGGGGATGGAATCTGTGGCAAGGATGTGAAGATTTTGGGGCCAAAGATCATGACTTCCCAATTTTTAACTGGAGGAATTGTGTCTCATCTCAATCAGGGTGTGGGTCTGACAACACAAAGACATTGGAAGGGTCAAGGGAGGCGGTGGTTTTGTCAGCGTCCATCTGAAAGCTGCTCCATGTCTGTGGACTGTGTCACCAAAGGGCAGCATGTAGATGAGGAAGAGGAGGGAGCCAAGGATTGGGAAGAGAAGCTTCTCCTAACTATGATCAGATAGGTGAGTGGAACCAATTGAGGGTAGTCCCAGCAAAAGAGGCCAGTGTCTGGAGAATGAGGAGGTAACTGGATGGGTTGTCTGTCGGTAAGGCGGGGTGGGCCATGGAGGGATCTAATCCCAGGAATAAGAATTTTAAATTTAAGGGATATGGAACTGGGAGTCGGTGAGGGTCAGGGAGGCCGAGCAGGACCTGGTGCTGGTTGGACACGGATTACACAGTTTTGGATGAGTTCACGTTTATGGAAGGTGGAGGTTGGGTGGCCGGCCAGGAGTGCCGGAGGAATGGAGTCTGTTGGTGGGGGGGTGCAGGGAACAGAGGCATTAATGAGGGTTTCAATGGCAATGGGCTGAGGAAGGAATTGAGGCGGGTGAGGAAATCACGGGGCCTATGTGAAGGAGGTCAAATCGGGTCATGAGCTGATCTCGGTGTTGCACAGGGACAATTTTACTGGAGCCGTTAACCAATGTGGAATAAACGAGTAAACATCTGCAGTAAAATAGCGGAGAGAGGCATGTCAATGGGACACGTTCAGTGTCCGTCCCCTAATATCACCCACAGTCATTTCTGTCAAAGACTCACAATTCATATTCTAACTGGGGAAACTGCAGGAACAGAGTGAAACGGGTCTGCTTTTGTCCCTGGATTCAGTCTACACAGCGGAGAAATCGGTCTAAATTATAACTGAATCTCCAGGAGTGAACATGGTCAATACAATTATATAAAAACTGTAAATGGAGCTGCTCATTATTGTTGGATCAGTCCTGTATGAGATCAGATTTAAACTTTATTTCTGAGAGAGATCTGATTAAGTTGATAACCTGGGCTTTGAGATGTTTGTGTTACATTCACCACATTATTTACATCGGAGTCAAAGCTGCTGATATAATGTGTTTGTTAAACTGACTGTAACTAATAACAATGATCAGGAGTATAACCGTGTCAGTGGAGACTTATCCCCTGTATAAATCAGGGCTTGTTGGAATGGATCAGCACAGAGTGCCTGCTGGAGCTGTGGTTTCCAGGCCAACAGAAGTCAGTGCTTCTCACAGAAATGGAATATCCAGTGATGGTTCAGATAGAACGTATTTATTATCCTGTTCTTGCAGCCATTGGAGTTCCGGGTAAGCCGTTCTTTCAGCTGTTAATGGTGTAAATCGGTGTTAACTCTGCTGCTGTACTTGGCAAATTGTTTTTCCCCCTGCATATTTCACAGTCACCTGTTCTGCACTATTGGTTGAATGGTGGAATGTAGGAGGTGCATTATATCTGTCATGAACTTTGTATATCCAACACTGGCATTCTTACTGGATCATTCTCTGTACTGAATATATTGGAATCTGGATTCTGGGCGAAGAGTTGGTATCAGACTATCAGGAGCTGTTAAGGTTTTCTTGTTGTGGAACTAACCTGCCCTGGAATATGTTTTCATCAATGTGTTTTCAATGATTGATAATGAGACAGCTCACGGTCTCAGTGTTACAAGGAGGCAGTGCAGTGTCCTCCCTCCCCAATAACATGCTTCAGTTCAACTGGGATTTCAATGTATTTATTGGTGATCACTGTTATGAAATATTATTTCATTATGTGTGTATCTGACGCCGTTTCAGATGTCTGGTTACTGAACTGAGTTTGCTGATGAATCTTTCACATCTCCTTCTCTGCTTCACTGTGGATGAATTCACTGAATGTCACTGGAGTTCATTGTAAAATGAAATGTTTTGATGTTTTGTTGTCTCAATTTGCACTGTCCCTGTTGGAATCAGGAGGCCTTCTGTGTATCTGTAGATTATAAGTGTGATGTTGGCGTTTTGTTAATTGAACAATCCCGCCATCTATCACTTTACTTTATAATTACAGGAGAAGGAATCTCAATTATTGTGAGATCAGCCTCGGAGAGGCATTCGATTCCGTTTATTCCATGATTTGTAGATGAAGTGAACAGTGTTGTTGAACAGGTGGAGAATTGAATGATCTGTAAAAACATTAAACTATTCCACAGAGGCTTCACTATTTAATAAACTGACACTGAGAATAGGATCGGTGGAACACGGGGCTGGTGAACAGAATGCAGGCACAGGATGATAGGATTTAATCGGATATGAAAATGGACTTGAGAAAGAGAATAGAATGAATGATAGAGAGGGCGACTGAGAGGGAAAGCGAGAGGTTGTGGTGTGAATAATTCATCCGAATGAACTGCTGAAACTTCCAGTAAAATTAAACAGAGAAAATGTGATTTGAAGGTGTTTTTATGATGTGGTCAGATTGGGTGAGTTTTTACTGTCGGACTCGCTCCTCATGTTCATATCATTGTCAGGTCCTCAGACTGTTTTTGTGAATGTTCCTTACTTTCCAACTTAACAGTAAACATAATTAAAAATTTACTTCAAAAATAGAATCAGAAATTTCTTGATTGTAATCAATTATTCGGAAACTGTTTTTTTCAAGCTCGGATAAGTTCAATAACAACGTGATTAATTGTATTAATACTTTTCATTTTAAGTTTCATTGAATTTGCAAATTAAATTTATTGAACACATTTTGTATCAAACACAGGTTCCCTGACACCAATAACTACAGAAATGTAATAGTTGGATTATGTACAGTCTCTCCCTGTGAATCCCAGCCTCTGCTCTCACTGCAATGAATCCTCTGTCTCGTCAGTTCCTTCAGTTTGTCCGTTTTCCCAAACCATCTAATCCTGACACGTCTCGAGCTCCTACACGTTCATGCACACTACTCTTTTCCTTGACTCCCTCCCAATCTCACTCACTGTCGGCTCTCTTAACCCAGAGTAACACACAAGCTGCACCTCCCGCGTCCTCTCACCTTCCGACACTTCCCTCTCTTTTCCATCCGTCTGGAGCCCAAATTTGGCTTTAATCCGCTGGATTCCCGGTGTGTAAAACCCCTTCTCCCTTCCCCACCGGCACTGAGCTCTCACTCAGCCCTTCCAGTGGATCCGCTGCTCACTTTATTCACTTTCTGTATCCATCTCCCAATTCATTATTGATCATTGTGTTTAAAAACATCTCTCTGCCCGAAAGCGCTGCTCAGGTCAATGAATCACTTTCCACACTTCGATGCAGCAACAAAGCTGGAAATTTCACTTCAGATCCTCCCCTCATGACTGCAGGTCTGATCAGTAATTTCTCTGTTCCCTTACAGTTAACTTGGTGGCGATTGTGATCCTGTCCCGAGGAAAGTGCGGTCTCTCCAGATGTATCAGTGCCTACCTGGTGGGAATGGCAGTGGCCGATCTCCTGGTCGTTATCATTGGTGTGATATTGAATTGGATTGGTCTGATTTATTTCAGAGATTCATTCCTGCTCATTACTCCCGCGTGTAGTTTTCTTGCCTCCTTGAGTGCTGCTGCCACAGATGTTTCTGTCTGGTTCACAGTCGCTTTCACCTTTGATCGATTTGTGGCCATTTGTTGTGAGAAGCTGAAAACTAAATATTGCACCGAGAGAACGGCGGCTGTGGTTCTGGGAACAGTGAGTGTGCTGGGCTGTTTGGTGAATGTCCCCACGTACTTTACATTTGAACCTTACGTTATAATTGATAATGTTCCCTGGTTTTGTGAGGTTAAACCGAGCTTCCGTACTTCCCCCGCATGGTCCGCATTTGAGATGTTTCACCTCATTTTAACCCCTTTTATCCCGTTCTGTCTGATTTTTCTGTTCAATGTTCTGACAGTCAGGCGTATTTTAGTGTCCAGTCGAGTCCGCAGGGGACTCCGTGGCCGCAGCAATGGAGAGAATCTGAGTGATCCAGAGATGGAGAACCGAAAGAAATCCATCATTTTACTCTTCAGTATATCGGGCAGTTTTATACTGTTGTGGCTGACAAAGGTTGTATTTTTCATTTATCTGCGAATTGCAGACATTCGGTATTTTTACTCCTTCATCGACCCTGGTTATCTCACAGATCACACATCAAAGATGCTGCAGCTTCTCAGTTCCTGCACAAACACGTGCATTTATGTCCTGACCCAGACTAAATTCAGAGAGGAGCTGAAGAACGCGGTGAAATACCCGCTCAATCTAATTGTTAAATTAATGAAATCAAAGAAAGAACTGAAGGGTTTCAAGCACGAGAACTAAATCCCATTTCATACTCCATCTCCTACACTTCCCGGGGGATGGAAAGTACATTTTATATTAGCAGCACAGAAATATGAAATGATCTTAAATCTAATTCTGAGATTATATTTTATTGATAATCTCACCCATTGAGGCGGGATTTGCTTTGCAGAAAACACGTGAATTGTTGCTCAAAATGGCGGCATTAAAGAGCTCAGCTGGACTTTAATTAACTGACTGCAAGACAAAATGGGCAAAGCTGGAAATCAAAGTCACTTCTGTGGACCTGATCAGGATGTGTGTACTTCACATAAATGGTGAGAGAGAGGGAGAGAGGAAGGGAGAGAGGAAGGGAGACAGATGCAGAGAGAGAGAGGGACAGAGAGAGAGAGGGAGGGGGAGAACGGGAGACAGAGAGAGAGTGAGAAAGAGCGAGTGAGGGAGCGAGAAAGAGGGAGAGAAAGGGCGAGGCAATTAGAGAGAGACAGAGACAGAGAGAGGGAGACAGAGAGAATGAGAAAGGGAGAGTCAGAGACAAAGAGAGTTGGAGAGTGACAGAGAAAGAGAGACAGAGAAAGAGAGACAAAGAGGAAGAGAGTGGGAAAGGGCAAGGGAGGGAGAGAGGGTGGGAGAGAGAGAGAGAGAGATAAAGAAGGAGAGGCAGAGAGACAGAGAGGGAGATATAGAGAGTGGGAAGCGAGGGAAAGAGGGACAGAGAGAGAGTGAGACAGAGAGAGTGGCACAGAGAGAGACAGAGATTGAGACCAGGAGAAAGACAAAGAGAGAGGCAGGGAGATAGAGACACAGAGAGAGTGAGAGACGAGAGCCAGAGAGAGGGACAGAGAGAGAGAGAACATAAGGACAAAATATATGTACCAATTAGAAAAGTGCAGAAATAAAGAAGGGCAGAGAGAGTTACTCAGAGACGGAGAGAAATAAAGAGTAAATTATTAAGACAAGAGGGAAAAATGAAGAGAGAAAGAAAGTATATATATATATATATATATCATATATATATATATATATATATATATAATGAGAGAGAGAGACACTGCCAAGTAATTACAAAGTGATTGGAGAAGATAGGTAAATAGACAGATGAAATCAATTCAAAATAACTAGAGACTGAGAGAGAGTCAGAGCAGGAGAGTGTCGGACATAAAACGAAAAAGAGAAAGAGAAAAAGAGGAACAGAAATCAGGGAGAAAATAGAAAACAGAAGAGAGGAGGAGAAATACAAATATTAAAACAGAGACTGAGAAAGATGGAATGAAATACAGTAACAGATGCAAAGAAGAGTTCGAAAAGTCAAATCGAAACAGAGAGAAAGAAGTAGACAGAATTAGAGCTGGAGAGATTGAGAAGCAAACAGAATGAAATAAAGACAGATGGAAAGGGAAGGAGGAAGAGACAGATCGAAAGAAGGAAAAGGGAAAAGTAGATCCACAGAGAGAAACAAAGAGAGAGGTGATGCCTGGAGGCAGCTCAATAAAGTCACTCAGTCTTGTGTACCTGACCCTGACCATTACTTACTGCAGGAGTTTCCCAGCTGCTCTGTGTCGTAAAAAAAGTCATCTGATAAGCGAAAGCCTGAGACTAAATTGGCTTCAGCATGTCTGAAGTAAAAGGACGATTAAAAGGAGGAAGGGCTGTTAGAAGGACTGTTAATGACACATTGTAAAAGACCACACAGCAGAGGATAGGTCACCATAGCAATAATAACGATTCCAGGAGGGCTGGAGATGGTTTGAACACCTGCCGGCTTGACTTGGTTACGTTGTGGACACTGAGAGAAAACAATCGTGGGTTGTATTTGTAGGAACCTATTTTTGATAAGCCACCGTCCCCAGAGGTGTGGTTCGATGTTACAAAGCAGCTGGGCAGAAGTTGAATGGGGAGAGACGCAGATCCACCACTGCCGCTCCAAACTCACCTTTCGCTTCCTCGCAGCACCACCTCACCTGGAATCTTCATGACTGCTCGCTACCTCCCAGCTTGATGCCTCGATGCTGGTTCACAGATTGCCTGTGAAGCAGATGAGCTGGATACAAGACAAAGACAGGGTACACTATAACGGTATCCATCAAAATACCTGGAATCTTCCAGGCAAGCTTGAGTCAACCATAAGGATATAACTTTCGTTATCAGCTTCGTCGAAGATAGACATTGGATTTCCAAACGGTTATGCATTTTGGGAATTCGGAATGTGTTGTTTTATTTGTGTTAAAGCAATTCTAAATCGGACAGAAATCCAACGTGTTGATTAAATTGAAATGTAATTTTTTCTAGTGTATTCAGAATAATAAATGATTGTTTTGTTCATAAAGCCATGGTTTGTGACTGATGTTTCTTTAGGATAAAGAGCCCATTATTTAAATGTAAAATTAAACCTTGTGAAGATAAAAAGGAATTGCCCCAAATTAAAGTGTAAAATCACTTTGCACCTTTTTGCTCCTCCATCTGTACCATGTGTCACTTTCCCAGTGAGCTGCTGGGATTCTGTAATAAATCACAATGTACTCTTACCCCTTCTGCTGTGTTACTAAACTGGACAGGGTCCTGCAGCACTCTCCTGTTCTGTTACTGTTACAAATACTGTTATTGTTTCAGATTAAAGAAAAATATGAATAATAGAGAATTAAACCAAATCCCAGATCAGAACTACATTCAGATTGAGTCCAATTTTACGTTGATTTATTTAATACAAGCAAGAATTGCATTCTCTACACCAAATGGCTCATTTGACCTTTCCTCCGAATGTCTGGTCTCTCCTTCTCTGTAAGAATTAAGTCCAAATAACCAAATATTAATCCATTTTTTTGCAGAAGTTCACATTTTGGTCTTTGATTCCCTCACTGCACCGCTGTCTTTGTGTTAAACACCAGCTAGTTCCAGTCTCACTCAGTTTGTATCTTTAACTGTAGTGCAACAGTGATTTAACAGGAACAGCAAATGAACCCTCTCCGTGTGTCTCACTGCAACAAGCTCCACCTTGTCCTCAGTAAGATGGCTACCTTATTGTCGGCCATTATGTTTCAGGATCAGGGCCGCCATTTTGTTTCAGCTTCATGGCGGACAATTTGTTCAATATGTCTATCTTGCCCCCCAGTAAGTTGGCCGTCTTTCCTCAAAGTTAAATGGCCAACTTGCCCCTCAGTTAATTGGCCGCCTTGCCCCTCAGTTAAATGGCCGCCTTGCCCCTCAGTAAGATGACTGCATTGCTGGTGTCAGTTTAGTTACAGGTTCATGACATTGAAGTTGTTCATAGATTCATTGTTTCATGGTCGGTACAGCACAAGAGGAGGCCATTCGGCCCACTGTGCATGTGCCAGCTCTTCGAAAGGGCTGTCGAATTAGTCCCATGTCCCCCTCTGCTCTTTCCCCACAGCCTTTATGGGGGCTTTGTAATAGTAGTTGTGTTATGGAAATACATATATATGTATAGATGCAAATTGATGTTGTCGTTGTTGCTCTAATATATAAATACAAGTTGTTGTTGCCGATAGATTGTCTCTCAATCTTTTACTCTTCAGATTCTTCTCCTTTATAAACTGGGCTTTGTTTCTGTGTAAGTGAATGTTGCTGAGAGATTGTTTCTGTAACTGAGTGAGGGATCTTGTTTTTTATTAGTTTTTAAAAAAAACATTTTTACTTTGGCTGTTTTGAATGTCATGAATTTGTTTGAACTCTTTGGTTAATTGGAAAAAGCCACAAACTGTAAGTTGACCACAAACTATAGGCTTTTTGTCCACTGCTAATTAAAACAAGAGAAAAGAGCAAAGGTAAAGTTCGTTCACCTTTGCAAACTGCAACATAAAGGGTGAAGTAGCAAAATATGGCCAGGCTTTTTGTCCCCTGCTCCAGGAACAGAAGAGAAAATGAGCACAGGGGCAATTTGGACACTGCAGCAAACACAGGCAGACAGACCAGCACCTTTTAGGGGAGGGTTGGTGAAGGCCGGGGGTGGGGGTGGTGAGTGAGGCAATGAGTGGCAAAACAGGAGAGAAAACCCTGCAAACTTGTATTAGAGAGAGAGAGAAGCAACTTGTGCTCTTCAGTCTGCCGTGAGTGTTTTTCTGTCTCTCTCTTTCTCCCAACTTTTCTCTCTTTTCTTTAGATTTTCTGCTTTGTAACTGGGGAGTTTGTTTGTCAGTGGTATTTGCTGTGGGATTGCTGCCTGTGTAATGGAAAGAGTGAGTGAGTTAGTGTGAAAGTGTGTGAGTGAGTGAGTGTGAGGGAGCTCTGTGCTCTAGCTGAGCAGTTTTAATCGCTTGTTTTGTTTCTAATCAGTCCCTTTTCACTATCTCTCTCTCCCTCCAGAGGACTTTTTTTGTGGAAATGCTGTAACATGAAGATGTGGAAAGAGAATTTTTGGGAGGAGGTGGAATCCTTGGACAAGGAGCTTTCTCTCCACATGGGACAGACTGAGGCCTTCACCACAAGCTGCACCCAATGGGGCTCACGTGAGTTGTATCTGGGTCACTGTGGGATCAACGGGCGTGCTGTGGGATCACTGGGACACTGCAGGTTCACTGGGACATTGTGGGATCAATGGGACACTGTGGGATCAATGGGATACTGTGGGATCACTGGGACACTGTGAGATCACTGGGACACTGCGGGATCACTGGGACACTGTGAGATCACTGGGACATTGTGGGATCAATGGGACACTGTGGGGTCAATGGGACACTGTGGGATCAATGGGACACTGTGAGATCACTGGGACACTGCGGGATCACTGGGACACTGTGAGATCACTGGGACATTGTGGGATCACTGGGGCACTGTGGGATCACTGGGACACTGTGGGATCACTGGGAGACTGTGGGATCACTGGGACACTGTGAGATCAATGGGACACTGTGGGATCACTGGGACACTGTGGGATCAATGGGACACTGTGAGATCAATGGGACACTGTGAGATCACTGGGACACTGTGGGATCAATGGGACACTGTGAGATCAATGGGACACTGTGGGATCACTGGGACACTGTGAGATCACTGGGACACTGTGGGATCAATGGGACACTGTGGGATCACTGGGACACTGTGAGATCAATGGGACACTGTGCGATCAATGGGACATTGTGAGATCAATGGGACACTGTGCGATCACTGGGACACTGTGGGATCAATGGGACACTGTGAGATCACTGGGACACTGTGAGATCACTGGGACACTGTGGGATCAATGGGACACTGTGGGATCAATGGGACACTGTGAGATCACTGGGACACTGTGGGATCAATGGGACACTGTGGGATCAATGGGACACTGTGAGATCAATGGGACACTGTGGGATCAATGGGACACTGTGAGATCACTGGGACACTGTGGGATCAATGGGACACTGTGGGATCAATGGGACACTGTGGGATCAATGGGACACTGTGGGATCAATGGGACACTGTGGGATCAATCGGACACTGTGCGATCAATGGGACACTGTGGGATCAATGGGACACTGTGCGATCAATGGAACACTGTGGGATCAATGGGACACTGTGAGATCACTGGGACACTGTGGATCAATTGGACACTGTGCGATCAATGGGACACTGTGCGATCAATGGGACACTGTGCGATCAATGGGACACTGTGGGATCAATGGGGCACTGTGCGATCAATGGGACACTGTGCGATCAATGGGACACTGTGGCATCAATGGGACACTGTGCGATCAATGGGACACTGTGCGATCAATGGGACACTGTGCGATCAGTGGGACACTGTGGGATCAATGGGACACTGTGGGATCAATGGGACACTGTGGGATCAATGGGACACTGTGGGATCAATGGGACACTGTGGGATCAATGGGACACTGTGGGATCACTGGGGCACTGTGGGATCACTGGGACACTGTGGGATCACTGGGACACTGTGGGTTCAATGGGACACTGTGGGATCACTGGAACACTGTGCGATCACTGGGGCACTGTGGGATCACTGGAACACTGTGAGATCACTGGGACACTGTGGATCAATTGGACACTGTGCGATCAATGGGACACTGTGCGATCAATGGGACACTGTGCGATCAATGGGACACTGTGGGATCAATGGGGCACTGTGCGATCAGTGGGACACTGTGGGATCAATGGGGCACTGTGCGATCAATGGGACACTGTGCGATCAATGGGACACTGTGCGATCAATGGGACACTGTGCGATCAATGGGACACTGTGGCATCAATGGGACACTGTGCGATCAATGGGACACTGTGCGATCAATGGGACACTGTGCGATCAGTGGGACACTGTGGGATCAATGGGACACTGTGGGATCAATGGGACACTGTGGGATCAATGGGACACTGTGGGATCACTGGGGCACTGTGGGATCACTGGGACACTGTGGGATCACTGGGACACTGTGGGTTCAATGGGACACTGTGGGATCACTGGAACACTGTGCGATCACTGGGGCACTGTGGGATCACTGGAACACTGTGAGATCACTGGGACATTGTGGGATCACTGGGACACTGTGGGATCACTGCGACAGTGGCGGCCATTTTATTTAAGATGGCCGCCTTACTGGCCGCCATTTTGTTTCAGCTTCATGGCGTTACAGGAGAAACTTCTATACCCATTCTATGTCATATATAAGTATTATAAACATGTATATATACATGAAATTTTATGCACACAAGTTGTTGTATAAAAGAAAGCCTGTCAAACATTTGCACAAATGCAGTTTGGATACTCGGACTTCTGGGTGCACTGTGGGAACACTGGGTGCACTGTGGGAACACTGGGTGCACTGTGGGAACACTGGGTGCACTGTAGGATCACTGGGATCACTTTGAGAACACTGGGACACTCTTGAATTACTGGGACACTTTTCATCACTGAGGCAATATCACTGGGTGCACTGTAGGATCACTGGGTCACTCTGCGGTGACTGTGGGATCATTGGGTGCAAGGTGGATCACAGGGACACTGTGCATGTCTGGGGCACTATCACTGATTGCACTGTGGGATCAGTGGGTCTCTCCGCGATCACTGTGGGATGACTGGGTGCACTGTGGGATCACTTGGTCACTGTGGGAACACTGTGGGATATTTATTACCCCAGTTGGGCCGAATATCCCCTGTTTCTCTGCTGTACATTCGATGTAATTCTATGTAGTATACAAATATATATAATGCTGTTGTTGTTGTCGTGAAGCAGGGACTCCCGGAGAGACTTCTTTACCCAGATGGGCAGAATGGCCTCTTTCTGTGGCGTGCTGTAGTCTATGCTATATATATAGATAGATAAATATATTATATGTACAAGAACATGTTGTAAAATAGAAATAGCAGTTTGGCCGAATGGACTCTGTGCTACACTGTGCTGTACTGTACATTCAATGTAAAATATATATAACTATATAATTATATTATATATTATTTTATACTGCATGTTCAAGAATTTGTTGTTGTTGTCAAATGAGGAATTCAGGGGAAAATCTTGACCCAGATGGGCCGAATGACCTGTTTCTGTGACGTGGTGCATTCTATGTAATATTTATGTGAAGACATATTATATTGTATAATACGTACAAGAAGTAGTTGTCATAAAATAGAAATAGCAGTCGGGTCGAATGACCTCTGTACTGCTCTGCACTGTACATTAGATGTTAAATATATATAAATATATTGTTAGATTATATATTTTATTATATTTTCTACTCGAGAAGTTGTTGTTGTCAAGTAAGAAATTCAGGGGAATTTCTTTACCCAGATGGCTGAATGGCCTGTTTCTGTGCCTTGCTGTATTCTATGTAATACATATATAAAGATATGTACGGGGTTAAATTCGATCACCCCCGAATCCGGGCGCGGGGGTCGATTAACCCCCACGTGATTAACCTGCACCCGGTCGTTGAGATGCAGACAGACCGTGAGATTGGTGCTGCCTGGTGATTTACCTGATTCCTGGGAGCAGTCAGGCCTGGCTGCGCTGCTGAGCGGCTTCTCACCTGCACGGGAGCCCCGATATTGCGTGAGTGGTTCGCACCTCTAAAAGGCAGGTTGCACCTGTTAAAGGCAGACTCCACCTCTTCAAGGCAGGCTCCACCTCTTAAAAGCAGGCTGCACCTCTTAAAGGCAGGCTTCACATCTGAAAGGCAGGCTGCACGTCTCAAAGGCAGGCTGCACCTCTTAAAGACAGACCGCACCTCACAAAGTCAAACATTTGATTCAGATACACACCTCCGGGGTCATTTCTTCTCGGACAGTTCTGATTGGCAGCTTCTTTTGAATTAAACAGACCATTGCTTAAAATGACTGGCTCCCAGTCACTGTTTTGAAGCCATTTATCAGCGTGCCTTTTTCAAACTGATGAGTCTGTTTGGAATCTCTCAGAATGTTAATCAAGTCGACAGCTTCCATAGTTTGTGAGAAAAAGACAACAAAGAACCAGGATGTTCGATAGTTCGGTCACAGTTTCGTATAGTATTTGTGAATTATTGATAATTTTCTTTTACAGTAAGGATCTGGTTGAGCTTTACAGTAAAATTGTTGTCTTACTGCTACTATTTGTTTGTTCTCTTACTGTTTCATCTATTTGTTTTGCAGTTAAAGTCTAAAACAAGGTCCAGTGTAGTGTGACTCTGTCACCCTCTGAAAATCAGGCACTATTCGGCACTGGATAGAACGAGTGGGCTGAGATAATCTGAAGGGGTTTCACTGTTCATTACCTGGAGCCCTTCAAATGTTACATTGATATCAGGACAAGCGGAAACACTGAGACATTGGCAGTGAAGCCTCACCTAACAGATGAGCTGCTTTTTCAAGCTTAGAAATACAGCTGATTTTAAATCATCAAAATTTCACTTAATTAAAGTAGACAAAAGGGAAACTATCTCTGAACTGTCTCCACTATCAGAAAAACACGGTCATTTTACTGATCGAGGAATAACGATCTTGTACAAAAAGTACAAAATAAAAATGAATTGTAATCTTTTTAAAATAACGACCTGATAGAAAGCATTCTCCAGCCAAACGAAAGCACCAAGCATTCCCAGGACATTGAGAGATTATGTGAGTGGGCAAAACTGTGGCAAATGGAGTTCAATGTGGGAAAATGCGAGGTCATCCACTTCGGATCTAAGAAAGATAGATCAGAGAGTTTTCTAAATGGTGAGGAGCTCGGAACTGTGGAGGAGCAGAGAGATTTAGGTGTCCAAGTACAGAAATCATTATGCAGCTAGTGGACAGTTACAAAAATAATTAAAAAGGCTAATAGAATGTCGGCCTTTATTTCAAGAGAGCTGGAATATAAAGGGGTGGAAGTTATGTTCCAGCTGTACAGAGCTCTGGTTAGAGCCCATCTGGAGGACTGCATTCAGTTCTGGGCACTGCACCTCAGGAAGGATATATTGCCCTTGGAGATGGTTCAGTGCAAATTCACCAGAATTATATCGGGGCTTAACGGGTAAAATTATGAGGACAGGTTCCATGGACAAGGCTAGTATTCCCCTGAATATAGAAGATTAAGGGGTGATCTAATTGAGGTGTTTAAGATGATGAAAGGAGTTGATAGGGTAGATAGAGAGAAACTACTTCCTCTGTTGGGGGAATCCAGAACAAAGGGGCATAACCTTAAAATTAGAGCTAGGCCGTTCCGAGGTAATGTCAGGAAGCACGTCTTCACAAAACGGTAGTGGAGATCTGGAACTCTCTCCCACAAAAGTCTGTTAAGGCTGGGAGTCAATACGAAATTACAAAACGGAAATTGAAGATTTTTGTTCGGCAAGGATATGAAGGATTTCGGAACCAAGGCGGGTAGATGGAGTTGTTATACAGATCCGCCATGATCTAATTGAATGGCGGAACAGGCTCGAGAAGCTCAATGGCCTACTCATGTTCCAGTGTCACAGGCTTGAGGTGCTGAATGGCCTAATCCTATTCCAGTGAAATATAGTCAAGGTGCTGAATGGCCTTCAGTTCCCGTATAACAGGTTCGAGGAGCTGAATGACCTCCTCATGTTCCTGTCAAACAGCTTTGAGGAAATTGCCACTATTTCGTCCAAGATGGCTGCCGTACTTGCCGCCATTTTGTCCAAGATGCCAGCCGGACTTACCGCCATTTTATCCAAGATGGCGGCCATACTTGCCGCCATTTTGTTCAAAGTGGCCGCCGTACTTGCTGCATTTTGTCCAATTTGGCTGCCGTACTTGCCGTCATGCTGTCCATGTGTATATGTTATAAATATAAGATATTGTTGTTGTAACAGTAGTTGTGGTTATCTAAATATAAAGATTGCCATTCTGGGATCACTCTGTTCTCACTGCGTACACTCTGGGCTGCCTGGGTGAACACTGGGATCACTCATGTGTGATTGGGCGCACTCTGGGTTCCCTGTGTGCAATCTGGGATTACTCTGGGGTGACTGGGTGCACTCTGGGGTCACCGGGGGCGGGGCGGAGTCACAGGGACGTTCAGAGGTCACTGTGGGATCACTTAGGACATTCTGCGCGGGACCTGCCGCCATTTCGTTCAAGATAGCTGCCGTACTTGCCGCCTTGCTGGCCGTTTGTAAATACACATATATCATAGTTACATATATATCAATTATAAATACAAGTCGTTGTTGTTATGGTAGTAGTTGTTGTGGTAGTTGTCTTAATATAAAGATTGCCACTCTGGGGTGCCTGGGTGCACCCTGGAATACCTATGTGCGCGCTGGGATCAATCTGGGTTGACCAGGTGCACGCTGGGATCTCTGGAGGGTCACTGGGATATTCTGGGGTCACCTTGGGATCACTGGGGACACTCTGCGCAGTACTTGCTGCCATTTTGACCAAGATGGCTGCCGGTCTTGCCTCCATTTTGTTGAAGATGGCCACCGGACTTGCAGTAATTTTGTCCAAGATGGCCGCCGTACATGCTGGCCGTATACAAATAGATATAATATGTATCATATATAATATATATATTATAAATACAAGTTGTTGCTGTAGTAGTAGCTGTGGTGGTGGTCTAATTATGAAGATTGCCACTCGGGGATCACTCTGGGGTGACTGGTGCACTCTGGTTTCCCTGGGTGCACTCTGGGATCACTGGGTGCACTCTGGGGTCACTGGGACATTCTGGGGTTACTGTGGTGTCACTAGGGACACTCTGTGCGGTACTTGCCGCCATTTTGTCCCAGATGGCCACTGTACTAGCACAGGTTGTTGTTGTTGAATTATTCGTTGTGGTGGCGGTGGTCTAAATACAAAGACAGCCACTCTGGGATCACTCTGGGATGAACAATGCCTCCCTCAGAGGGGACCGATCGAGGCCTCCATCCCTGGAGAGGATCGATCGAGGCCTCCCTAAGAGGCAATCGACCGAGGCCTTCTCCAGAATGGACGGACCGAGGCCTCCTCTAGGGGGAACCGACCGAAGCCTCTTCCATAGGCTGCACCCAAGCATGGCACATGTGAGTTCGGTCGACTTATTGCCCTGGGCTTTAATTTCCTCTCTGGGCCCTGTGTTTGGGGCCTCGGTTTAACATGTTCCTGTTCGATTGTGAATGTTGTGATATTATCAGGTTCAAGCCTGGGGTTAAAGTAGCCCGGCCTGCAATGTTATACAAATACGTTAACCCAGTGTGAGACATACAGGGGCCGAGAGGAGATTAACGTCTGAATCGTGAACCCCTCCCTGTACGGGCTTCGAGGGTTTGTTATAATTTCAAAATGATGCTTGTGTTTCGGGGAGATGGGACAACTTTGAGGCGACAGAGCGGCCATTTGAGGGGTTTTAGTGGAATAAATAAGGAGAAAATGTTTCCAGTGGCAGGAGGGTCGGTAACCAGAGGACAAAGATTCAAAATAATTGTCAATAGAGCCAGAGGTGACATGAGGAAGGATTATTTTTCTGCAGCGAGTGGTTATGATCTGGAATTTACTGCCGGAAAGGGAGGTGGAAGCAGATTCAAAAGTAAATTTCAAAAGGGAATTGGATAAATAATGTAATGTATCATTCTGTGATATTGTGGCAGGTTCACGGCAGCCATTTTGCGACAGCTTCATGGCGGCCATTTTGTGACAGGTGCGTGGCGGACATTTTACATTGATGTTGGGAAGCCATTTTGTGGAGTCCCAGTTGAGCTGTTTTGCTCACAGTCCGTCGCACCATTTTGTGCAAATTCCATATCCAGCCCCACACCCCAGGTAAGACCCACCCAGTTAAATAGGTCGACCGGTCACATGTATGATGCCATTTGGAGGAGGTGTGATGTAATTTCGTGGAATATTTCAAATACAAACACCAGTAATTTAATATGAGGAGACGAGGGGTGTGCTGATGTAAATTATGGAGTTTTATTAACACAGCACATTGACAACAACTTATATTTATAGAGCGCATTCAGAGTAGCAAAACGTGCCAAAGTGCTTCACAGGAGCAATAAGACAAATTTGACACTAATAAGGAAATATTAGGACAGGTGGCCAAAAGCTTGGTCAAAGAGACAGGGTTGAAGGAGCATCTGGAAGGAAGGGAGAGAGGGAGAGAGATGGAGAGGTTTAGGGACTGAATACCAGAGCTTAGGGCTTCGGCAGCGGAAGGCAGGTACACAGGAACACGTTCCAGATTCTGAATCCTCACTGGGACAGGCACCCAGGTGCACTGAGTCCAAATATCAGTGACACACTGCACACAAGACTGAGCCCACTCTGAGACCTTCCTGTCCGTAAATTAACCAGTGTCCCACTGCAACCCAGTCTGAGCCCCACCGTGGACTCTTCCTGTCGTTACATTGATACAATGTCTCACTGCAGCCCAGACTGAGCACGACTCTGGGCCCTTCCTGTCTGTACATTGACCCAGTGTCCCACTGCAGCCCAGACTGAGCCCCACCCTGGGCACTTCCTGTCTGTACATTGACCCAATGTCCCACTGCAGCCCAGACTGGGCACCACCCTGGGCCCTTCCTGTCTGTACATTGAACCAATGTCCCACTGCAGCCCAGACTGAGCCCAAACCTGGTCCCATCCTGTCTGTACATTGACCCAGTGTCCCACTGCAGCCCAGACTGAGCCACACCCTGGGCCCTTCCTGTCTGTACATTGACCCAGTGTCCCACTGCAGCCCAGACTGAGCCCCACCCTGGGCCCTTCCAGTCTGTACATTGACCCAGTGTCCCACTGCAGCCCAGACTGAGCCCCACCCTGGGCCCTTCCTGTCTGTATATTGACCCAGTGTCCCACTGCACCCCAGACTGAGCCCAAACCTGGGCCCTTCCTGTCTGTACATTGACCCAGTGTCCCACTGCAGCCCAGACTGAACACCACCCTGGGCCCTTCCTGTCTGTACTTTGAACCAGTGTTCCATTGCAGCCCAGACTGAACCCCACCCTGGGCCCTTGCTGTCTGTACATTGACCCAGTGTCCCACTGCAGCCCAGACTGAGCTCCACCCTGGGCACTTCCTGTCTGTACATTGACCCACTGCAGCCCAGACTCAGCTCCACCCTGGGCCCTTGCTGTCTGTACATTGACCCAGTGTCCCACTGCAGCCCAGACTGTGTCCCACCCTGGGCCCTTCCTGTCTGTACATTGACCCAGTGTCCCACTGCAGCCCAGACTGAGCTCCACCCTGGGCCCTTCCTGTCTGTACATTGACCCAGTGTCCCACTGCAGCCCAGACTGAGTCCCACCCTGGGCCCTTCCTGTCTGTACATTGACCCAGTGTCCCACTGCAGCCCAGACTGAGCCCCACCCTGGGCCCTTCCTGTCTGTACATTGACCCAGTGTCTCACTGTTTCCCAGACTGAGCCCCACCCTGGGCCCTTCCTGTCTGTACATTGACCCAGTATCTCACTGTATCCCAGACTGAGCCCCACCCTGGGCCCTTCCTGTCTGTACATTGACCCAGTGTCCCTCTACAGCCCAGACTGAGCCCCACCCTGGACCCTTGCTGTCTGTACATTGACCCAGTGTCCCACTGCAGCCCAGACTGAGCTCCACCCTGGGCCCTTTCTGTCTGTACATTGACCCAGTGTCTCACTGTATCCCAGACTGAGCCCCACCCTGGGCCCTTCCTGTCTGTACATTGACCCAGTGTCCCTCTACAGCCCAGACTGAGCCCTACCCTGGGCACTTCCTGTCTGTACATTGACCCAATGTCCCACTGCAGCCCAGACTGAGCCACACCCTGGGCCCTTCCTGTCTGTACATTGACCCAGTGTCCCACTGCAGCCCAGACTGAGCCCCACCCTGGGCCCTTCCAGTCTGTACATTGACCCAGTGTCCCACTGCAGCCCAGACTGAGCCCCACCCTGGGCCCTTCCTCTCTGTATATTGACCCAGTGTCCCACTGCACCCCAGACTGAGCCCAAACCTGGGCCCTTCCTGTCTGTACATTGACCCAGTGTCCCACTGCAGCCCAGACTGAACACCACCCTGGGCCCTTCCTGTCTGTACTTTGAACCAGTGTTCCATTGCAGCCCAGACTGAAGCCCACCCTGGGCCCTTGCTGTCTGTACATTGACCCAGTGTCCCACTGCAGCCCAGACTGAGCTCCACCCTGGGCACTTCCTGTCTGTACATTGACCCACTGCAGCCCAGACTGAGCTCCACCCTGGGACCTTCCTGTCTGTACATTGACCCAGTGACCCACTGCAGCCCAGACTGAGTCCCACCCTGGGCCCTTCCTGTCTGTACATTGAACCAGTGTTCCGTTGCAGCCCAGACTGAACCCCACCCTGGGCCCTTGCTGTCTGTACATTGACCCAGTGTCCCACTGCTGCCCAGACTGTGTCCCACCCTGGGCCCTTCCTGTCTGTACATTGACCCAGTGTCCCACTGCAGCCCAGACTGAGCTCCACCCTGGGCCCTTCCTGTCTGTACATTGACCCAGTGTCCCACTGCAGCCCAGACTGAGTCCCACCCTGGGCCCTTCCTGTCTGTACATTGACCCAGTGTCCCACTGCAGCCCAGACTGAGCCCCACCCTGGGCCCTTCCTGTCTGTACATTGACCCAGTGTCTCACTGTTTCCCAGACTGAGCCCCACCCTGGGCCCTTCCTGTCTGTACATTGACCCAGTATCTCACTGTATCCCAGACTGAGCCCCACCCTGGGCCCTTCCTGTCTGTACATTGACCCAGTGTCCCTCTACAGCCCAGACTGAGCCCCACCCTGGACCCTTGCTGTCTGTACATTGACCCAGTGTCCCACTGCAGCCCAGACTGTGTCCCACCCTGGGCCCATCCTGTCTGTACATTGACCCAATGTCCCACTGCAGCCCAGACTGGGCACCACCCTGGGCCGTTCCTGTCTGTACATTGAACCAATGTCCCACTGCAGCCCAGACTGAGCCCAAACCTCGTCCCATCCTGTCTGTACATTGACCCAGTGTCCCACTGCAGCCCAGACTGAGACACACCCTGGGCCCTTCCTGTCTGTACATTGACCCAGTGTCCCACTGCAGCCCAGACTGAGCCCCACCCTGGGCCCTTCCAGTCTGTACATTGACCCATTGTCCCACTGCAGCCCAGACTGAGCCCCACCCTGGGCCCTTCCTGTCTGTATATTGACCCAGTGTCCCACTGCACCCCAGACTGAGCCCAAACCTGGGCCCTTCCTGTCTGTACATTGACCCAGTGTCCCACTGCAGCCCAGACTGAACACCACCCTGGGCCCTTCCTGTCTGTACTTTGAACCAGTGTTCCATTGCAGCCCAGACTGAACCCCACCCTGGGCCCTTGCTGTCTGTACATTGACCCAGTGTCCCACTGCAGCCCAGACTGAGCTCCACCCTGGGCACATCCTGTCTGTACATTGACCCACTGCAGCCCAGACTGAGCTCCACCCTGGGCCCTTCCTGTCTGTACATTGACCCAGTGACCCACTGCAGCCCAGACTGAGTCCCACCCTGGGCCCTTCCTGTCTGTACATTGAACCAGTGTTCCGTTGCAGCCCAGACTGAACCCCACCCTGGGCCCTTGCTGTCTGTACATTGACCCAGTGTCCCACTGCAGCCCAGACTGTGTCCCACCCTGGGCCCTTCCTGTCTGTACATTGACCCAGTGTCCCACTGCAGCCCAGACTGAGCTCCACCCTGGGCCCTTCCTGTCTGTACATTGACCCAGTGTCCCACTGCAGCCCAGACTGAGTCCCACCCTGGGCCCTTCCTGTCTGTACATTGACCCAGTGTCCCACTGCAGCCCAGACTGAGCCCCACCCTGGGCCCTTCCTGTCTGTACATTGACCCAGTGTCTCACTGTTTCCCAGACTGAGCCCCACCCTGGGCCCTTCCTGTCTGTACATTGACCCAGTATCTCACTGTATCCCAGACTGAGTCCCACCCTGGGCCCTTACTGTCTGTACATTGACCCAGTGTCCCTCTACAGCCCAGACTGAGCCCCACCCTGGACCCTTGCTGTCTGTACATTGACCCAGTGTCCCACTGCAGCCCAGACTGTGTCCCACCCTGGGCCCTTCCTGTCTGTACATTGAACCAGTGTCCCACTGCAGCCCAGACTGAGCTCCACCCTGGGCCCTTCCTGTCTGTACATTGACCCAGTGTCTCACTGTATCCCAGACTGAGCCCCACCCTGGGCCCTTCCTGTCTGTACATTGACCCAGTGTCCCTCTACAGCCCAGACTGAGCCCCACCCTGGGCCCTTCCTGTCTGTACATTGACCCAGTGTCCCACTGCAGCCCAGTCTGAGCCCCACCCTGGGCCCTTCCTGTCTGTACATTGACCCAGTGTCCCACTGCAGCCCAGACTGAGCCCCACCCTGGGCCCTTCCTGTCTGTACATTGACCCAGTGTCCCACTGCAGCCCAGACTGAGCCCCACCCTGGGCCCTTCCTGTCTGTACATTGACCCAGTGTCCCACTGCAGCCCAGACTGAGCCCCACCCTGGGCCCTTCCTGTCTGTACATTGACCCAGTGTCCCACTGCAGCCCAGACTGAGCCCCACCCTGTGCCCTTCCTGTCTGTACATTGACCCAATGTCCCACTGCAGCCCAGACTGAGCCCCACCCTGGGCCCTTCCTGTCTGTACATTGACCCAGTGTCCCACTGCAGCCCAGACTGAGCCCCACCCTGGGCCCTTCCTGTCTGTACATTGACCCAGTGCCCCACTGCAGCCCAGACTGAGCCCCACCCTGGGCCCTTCCTGTCTGCACACTGACCCAGTGTCCCACTGCAGCCCAGACTGAGCCCCACCCTGGGCCCTTCCTGTCTGTACATTGACCCAGTGTCCCACAGCAGCCCAGACTGAGCCCCACCCTGGGCCCTTCCTGTCTGTACATTGACCCAGTGTCTCACTGCAGCCCAGACTGAGCCACACCCTGGGCCCTTCCATTCTGTACATTGACCCAGTGTCCCACTGCAGCCCAGACTGAGCCCCACCCTGGGCCATTCCTGTCTGCACATTGACCCAGTATCCCACTGCAGCCCAGACTGAGCCCCACCCTGGGCCCTTCCTGTCTGTACATTGACCCAGTGTCCCACTGCAGCCCAGACTGAGCCCCACCCTGGGCCCTTCCTGTCTGTACATTGACCCCGTGCCCCACTGCAGCCCAGACTGAGACCCACCCTGGGCCCTTCCTGTCTGTACTTTGACCCAGTGTCCCACTGCAGCCCAGACTGAGCCCCACCCTGGGCCCTTCCTGTCTGTTCATTGACCCAGTGTCCCACTGCAGCCCAGACTGAGCCCCACCCAGGGACCTTCCTGTCTGTACATTGACCCAGTGTCTCACTGCAGCCCAGACTGAGCCACACCCTGGGCCCTTCCATTCTGTACATTGACCCAGTGTCCCACTGCAGCCCAGACTGAGCCCCACCCTGGGCCCTTCCTGTCTGTACATTGACCCAGTATCCCACTGCAGCCCAGACTGAGCCCCACCCTGGGCCCTTCCTGTCTGTACATTGACCCAGTATCCCACTGCAGCCCAGACTGAGCCCCACCCTGGGCCCTTCCTGTCTGTACATTGACCCAGTGTCCCACTGCAGCCCAGACTGAGCCCCACCCTGGGCCCTTCCTGTCTGTACATTGACCCCGTGCCCCACTGCAGCCCAGACTGAGACCCACCCTGGGCCCTTCCTGTCTGTACTTTGACCCAGTGTCCCACTGCAGCCCAGACTGAGCCCCACCCTGGGCCCTTCCTGTCTGTACATTGACCCAGTGTCCCACTGCAGCCCAGACTGAGCCCCACCCTGGGCCCTTCCTGTCTGTACATTGACCCAGTGCCCCACTGGGGACCATCCAGCCCCGGATATCCGGCAGAATCAGCGCTGGGGGACCGGGTGACTGAGTCTCGTGACCCTGTCGCTGGGCCTCTGACGTCACAATAGGGGACGACGCTCGCTCAGCTCGAGCTGGAAACCGTTAAAGGGCCGTTCGGATTTGAACCTGGAGCGCGGCCGGTTAAAGGGGAGGGACAGAGAATCGGCCAAAAATGGACATATAATGAGACCAGGAATGGTTATAAATTGAAATGTTCATATAATGAGACCAGGAATGGTTATAAATTGAAATGTTCATATAATGAGACCAGGAATGGTTATTAATTGAAATGTTCAAATAATGAGACCAGGAATGGTCATAAATTGAAATGTTCATATAATGAGACCAGGAATGGTTATAAATTGAAATGTTCATATAATGAGACCAGGAATGGTTATAAATTGAAATGTTCATATAATGAGACCAGGAATGGTTATAAATTGAAATGTTCATATAATGAGACCAGGAATGGTTATAAATTGAAATGTTCACACTCCCACTCTCAGTCCGGGTCTGGATTCCCGCAGTGACTCCAGGTGTCTCTTTCCGTTTGGACTGAACTGATTCCCCCACAGCCTGAAACAGATTAAAGTTTAAACAGAAAATAAACAGATTGAACAACAGTTTAAATAACAGGGAGACTGGGGTTAATATTTCAATAATAATTACAGTCAAATATTACCCTAAAAGGGACTGAGTCCTCTTGATATTTTATTTATTGCATTAAACATCAACACAAACACTCACCGGATCCACTCCAGACTCCTGCAGGTCAGTATGAGGGAGCAGAGAGCGGGGACAGATCGGTCTGTGAAGGAGTTTGATCCCAAGGTCAGACCCGTCAGTGACCGGTTTGAACTGAGAGTGGAGACGAGATCTTCGGTACAAGAATCTGTGAGACCGACATCATCCAGACTGGGGATCAGAGAGAGAGATGTAACAGGGATCAGGGTAATTCCAAAGTGTTTATTAATAACAGTATCACTGATACAAATAATAAAGTACAGTGTTTATTAATAACAGCATTACTAATACTGATAATAATGCACATTTTTTGTTAATAATATTATTACTGATAGGAACATAGGAACAGGAGTTGGCCATTCAGCCCCTCGTGCATGCTCAGCCATTTGATAAGATCATGACTGATCTGTGATATAACTCCATGTCCCTGCCTTTGGCCCATATCCCTGAATACCTTTGGTTGCCAAAAAGCTATCGATCTCACATTTAAATTTGGCAATTGAGTTGGTATCAATTGCCGTTTACGGAAGAGAGTTCCAAACTTCTACAACCCTTTGTGTGTAGAAATGTTTTCTAATCTCGCTCCTGAAAGGTCTGGCTCTAATTTTTAGACTGTGCCCCCTGCTCCTAAAATCCCCAACCAGCGGAAATATTTTCTCTCTATCCACCCTATCTGTTCCCCTTCATATCTTATTAACTTCGATCAGATCAACCCTTAACCTTCGAAACTCCAGAGAATACAACCCCAATTTGTGTAATCTCTCCTCGTAACTTAACCCTTGAAGTCCGGGTATCATTCTAGTAAACCTACGCTGCACTCCCTCCAAGGCCAATATGTCCTTCCGAAGGTGCGGTGGCCGGAACTGCTCACAATACTCCAGGTGCAGTCTAACCACGGTTTTGTATAGCTGCAGCATAACTTCTGCCCCCTTGTCGTCTAGTCCTCTCGATACAAAGGCCAACATTCCATTTGCCTTCTTGATTATTTTCTGCACCTGTTCATGACACTTCAATGAACTTTGTCCCTGAACCCTTAAGTCCCTTTGGACAGCCACTGTTCTTAACTTTGTACCATTTAGAAAGTATCCTGTTCTATCCTTTTTTGATCCAAAGTGGATGAACTCAAATTTGCCTACATTGAATTCCATTTGCCACAGTTTTGCCCATTCACCTAATCTATCAATATCGCTTTGCAATTTTATGTTTTCATCTCCACTGCTTACAATGCAACCAATCATTGTGTCATCGGCAAACTTCTATTTGAGACTTTCTATGCCTTCATCTAAGTTGTTAATAAATATTGTGAATAATTGAGGCCCCAAGACAGATCCCTGCGGGACTCCACTCGTCACATCCTGCCAATGTGAGTACCTTCCCATTCTCCCTACTCTCTGTCGCCTTTCGCTCAGCCAACTTCCTAATCAAGTCCGTACTTTTCCCTCGATTCCATGGGCTTCTATCTTCGCTAACAGTCTCTTATTTGGGACCTTGTCAAATGCCTTCTGAAAGTCCATATAAATAACATCCATTGACATGCCCCTCTCCACTTCTTTAGTCACCTCTTCAAAAAATTCAATCAGGTTTGTCAGGCACGACCTACCTTTCACAAATCCATGCTGGCTCTCTCTGATATACTGAAAATTCTCGAGGTGTTCAGTCACCCTATCCTTAATTATAGACTCCAGCATTTTCCCCACAACAGATGTTAGGCTAACTGCTCTATAATTCCCCGGTTTCCCTCTCTCTCCTTTCTTAAAAAGCGGAGTGACATGTGCAATTTTCCAAACTAGAGGGACTGTTCCTGAATCTAGAGAACTTTGAAAGATTATAGTTAGGGCATCTGCAATGTGCTCACCTACTTCCTTTAAAACCCTGGGATGGAAACCTTCTGGTCCTGGGGATTTGTCACTCTTAAGTGCTGTTATTTTCTTCATTGCCGTTGCTTTACCTATGTTAATTTTATCGAATCCCTGTCCCCGATTCAATTTTAGTTTTCTTGGGATTTCCGGCATGCTATCCTCTTTTTCGACTGTAAATACGGACGCAAAGTGATTGTTCAACATGTCCGCCATTTCCCCATTGTCAATGACAATATCCCCACTTTCAGTTTTTAAGGGGCCAATACTGCTCCTGACCACCCTCTTTTTCGTGATGTAACTATAAAAGTTCTTCGTATTGGTTTTGGTATCCCTTGCGAGTTTCTTTTCATACTCTCTTTTTGTCACTCTTACTATCTGTTTTGTGATCCTTTGTTGATCTTTGCATCTTTCCCATTCGCCAGGATCTGTGCCATTTTTTGCCTTTTTGTATGCCCTTTCCTTATGTCTTATACTGTCACTTACCTCTTTGGTTGTCCATGGCTGTTTTTTTTGGCAAGTTGAGTTCTTGCCCCTCAGGGGTATAAACCGATTCTGTATCACGTTAAATGTTTCTTCAAACATTTCCCACTGATCATCAGGCGTTTTACCAGTTAACAGATTTGCCCAGTTTACTGTGGACAGTCTCTGTCTCATTCCATTGAAGTCGGCCTTGCCCAAGTCTTGGATCTTAGCAGCTGATTCACTTTTTTCCCTTTCAAACACTTCATTGAACTCGATCATGTTATGATCACTATTGGATAGATGTTCACGCACTGTTAACTAAATCTGGTTCATTACTCATTAGTAAATCGAGTATAGCTTGCCCCCTTGTTGCCTCCAGGACACACTTCTGTGGAAAACTATCCCGGACACACTCAAGAATGTCAATACCTTTCTGACAGTTGCTCGTCTGCTTTTCCCAATCTATGAGAAGGTTAAAGTCCCCCATTAAGACCACTGTGCCTTTCTTACACGCTTGTCAAATTTCTGCATTTATACAATCTTGCACTTCAGAGCTGCTGCCAGGGCTCCTATATACAACTCCCACTATAGTCTTAGATCCTATCCTATTCAACCCATACGGTGTCTGTTGGCTGCTTACCTCTCGTTATATCCCCCTTGATCATTGAAGTGATTTCATCTCTAATCATTAAGGCTACTCCTCCCCCTCTTCCATTTTCCCTGTCCCTCCTGTAGACCTTATAGCCCGGTATATTTATTTCCAAATCCTGACCATCCTGCATCAAAGTCTCAGTAATAGCTATCATGTCATATCTTCCAATTTGAATTTGAACCTTTCGTTTATTTAATTTATTCCTCATACTCCCTGCATTTGTATATAGAACACTTAGTTGGGCCATACACCCCAGCCTGACCTTTAGCTTTGATGCTGGGTTAATCGCCTTACGCCTTCTAGTTTTTATTTTATCTGTCGTGCCGAAAGTACACTTTCTTTCCGCTGCTCTACGCTTTTCCCTTTCACTTGTCCTTGAACAACTGTTTGTACTATTTGTATTGTAGATTTCCCCTGGGTCTTCCCCTCTCTTTCTGCTCTCAACTTTATTCCCTTCTGACTCCCCGCTCAGGTTCCCATCCCCCTGCCACTATCGTTTAAACCTTCCCCAACAGCACCAGCAAACATCCCCGCGAGGACATTGGTCCCGGCCCTGCTCGGGTGTAACCCGTCACGCTTGTACAGGTCCCAGGAATCTAAATCCCTCCCTCCTACACCATCCCTGCAGCCACGCATTCATCCTGTCCATTCTCCTGTTCCTATACTCACCAACACGTGGCACTGGTAGTAATCCTGAGATCACCACCTCTGAAGTCCTGCTTTTCAATTTATCTCCTAACTCCTTAAATTCACCTTGCAGGACCTCATCCCTTTTTTTACCTATGTCGTTGGTACCAATATGGATCACGACTACTGGCTGTTCACCCTTCCCCTCCAGAATGCCCTGCAGCCGCTCCGTGACATCCTTGACCCAAGCACCAGGGAGTCACGTTTGCGGCCGCAGAAACGCCTATCTGTTCTCTTGTAATATCAGAGATAAATTGTGTCAGATCGGGGATTGGATTCAGTTTGTTTCTCACTCTCTCTCTGTTTGTGTTTAGACTGGCGAGATCCTCTGATACTAATAATAATGTACAGTGTTTATTAATAATACTATAACTGATACTAATAATAATGCACAGTGTTTATTAATAACAATATTACTGATACTAATAATAATGCACAGTGTTTATTCATAACACTATTACTGATACTAATAATAATGTACATTGTTTATTAATAACACTACTACTGGCAGTAATAATAATGCACAGTTTTTATTAATATCACTATCATTGATACCAATGAAAATGTACAGTGTCGGACAACCAGTTATTATAATCACAATCTCAAACAGTCTGGTACTTACTCCAGTTTCTGTATTTGACAGTTTGGGTTCCTTAGAGCCGCAGACAATCGTTTCACTCCTGAATCTCCCAGTTTATTATGACTCAGGTTCAGATCCGTCAGTGACCGGTTTGTCCTGAGAGCGGAGACGAGTTCCTCGGTACAAGAATCTGTGAGACCGACATCAGTCAGGCTGGGGATCAGAGAGAGAGAAATACCAGGAATGAGGGTAAACCCCCAGTGTTTACTGATAACACCATTACTGATGCGAATGATATATATTCTTTATTAATAACACTATTACTGGCAGTAATAGTAATGGAGTGTTTATTAATGATACGATCACTGATACTAAAAATAGTGTCCAGTGTCAGACATCCAGTTATTATGAACACAATTACGCACAGTCTGATGCTTACCGCAGTTCCTGTATTTTACAGTCCGGGTTCCTCAGAGCCGCAGACAGTAGTTTCATTCCTGAATCTCCCAGTTTATTTTTACCCAGGTTCAGAACCGTCAGTGACCGGTTTGTGCTGAGGGTGGAAGAGAGATCCTTTGTACAAGAATCTGTGAGATCGTTAATCCATAACCTGGAGATCAGAGAGAGAGAGAGAGACAGATATGAGCAAAGATAACAGGAATCAGAGTAAATTCCCAATATTTATTTGTATTATTATTACTTATACTGACATGAATGGACAGTGTCAGACATCCAGTTATTATAAACACAATCTCACACAGTCTGATACTTACCCCAGTTCCTGTATTTTACAGTCCGGGTTCCTCAGAGCCGCAGACAGTAGTTTCACTCCTGAATCTCCCAGTTTATTTCTCCCCAGTCTAAACAAAAATAGAGAGAGAGTGAGAAACAAACTGAATCCAATCCCTGATCTGACACAATTTCTCTCTGATATTACAGGAAACACTGAAAAATCTTCAGGAAATTAATAACCTGATTTCCCTGTCACCGACCTTTAAATGTCCCTCAGTCCAGTCTCACTCACTGATGATCAGAATTTCTGCTGCTTCTGAAATCCCAGACTTTATGGGAATTGGGCGATTATGCCCGAATTAAATGATAAAGCGATGATTTCCTGTACTTCATGCAGAATAACTTAAATCTGTACAATAACTCGGAGTGAGTTACATTGTCAATCGGCGCAAACGGCTGCTGCAAAATCCGTTCCACAGAATTTTATGCAACAAGGAGAATTTTTACTGTCCTGTTACAAGTTTTAAATGTCCATGTACTGCGAGTTTATAGGGGAGGGGAGTCTCTCACATTGTTCCCCATCTTCAGCTAGAAGTGCCGAGAGAACGATCCATCTCGGCCTCCTCCTGATATTCCCACCATCACAGAAGCCAGTCTTCAGCCAATTCGATTCACTCCACGTGATATCAAGAAGCGGCTGAGTGCACTGGATACAGCAAAGGATATGTGCCCCGATAAAATCCCGGCTGTAGTGCTGAAGACTTGTGCTCCAGAGCTAGCTGCGCCTCGAGCCAAGCTGTTCCAGTACAGTTGCAACACTGGCATCTACCCGACAATGTGGAAATTGCCCAGGTACGTCCTGTGCACAAAAATCAGGACAAATCCAATCCGGCCAATTATCGCCCAACAGTCTACTCTCAATCATCAGCAATGTGATAGAAGGTATCGTTGACAGTGCTATCAAGCGGCACTTAATCACCAATAATCTGCTCACCGATGCTCAGTTTGCGTTCCGCCAGGACCACTCGGCTCCAGACCTCATTACAGCCTTGGACCAAACATGGACAAAAGAGCTGAATTCCAGAGGTGAGGTGAGAGTGACTGCCCTTGACATCAAGGCAGCATTTGACCGAGTATGGCACCAAGGAGCCCGAGTAAAATTGAAGTCAATGGGAATCAGGGGGAAAACTCTCCAGTGGCTGGAGTCATACCGAGCACAAAGGAAGATGGTAGTGGTTGTTGGAGGCCAATCATCTCAGCCCCAGGGCATTGCTGCAGGAGGTCTTCAGGGCAGTGTTCTCGGCCAACCATCTTCAGCTGCTTCACCAATGACCTTCCCTCCATCTTAAGGTCAGAAATGGGGATGTTCGCTAATGATTGCACAGTGTTCAGTTCCATTCGCAACCCCTCAAATAATGAAGCAGTCCGAGCCCGCATGCAGCAAGACCTGGGCAACATCCAGGCTTGAGCTCATAAGTGGCAAGTAACATTCGCGCCAGACAAATGCCAGGCAATGACCATCTCCAACAAGAGAGAGTCTAACCACCACCCCTTGACATTCAACGGCATTACCATCGAATCCCCCACCATCAACATCCTGGGGGTCACCATTGACCAGAAACTTAACTGGACCAGCCATATAAATACTGTGGCAACAAGAGCAGGTCAGAGGCTGGGTATTCTGCGGCGAGTGACTCAACTCCTGACTCCCGAAAGCCTTTCCACCATCTGCAAGGCACAAGTCAGGAGTGTGATGGAATACTCTCCTCTTGCCTGGATGAGTGCAGCTCCAACAACACTCAAGAAACTCGACACCATCCAGGTCAAAGCAGCCCGCTTGCTTGGCACCCCATCCACCACCCTAAACACTCACTCCCTTCACCACCGGCGCACAGTGTCTGTAGTGTGTACCATCCACAGGATGCACTGCAGCAACTCGCCAAGGCTTCTTCGACAGCACCTCCCAAACCCGCGACCTCTACCACCTAGAAGGACAAGGGGAGCAGGCGCATGGGAACAACACCACCTGCACGTTCCCCTTCAAGTCACACACCATCCAGACTTGGAAATATATCCCCGTTCCTTCATCGTCGCTGGATCAAAACCCTGGAACTCCCTTCCTAACAGCACTTTGGGAGAACCTTCACCACACGGACTCCAGCGGTTCAAGAAGGTGGCTCACCACCACCTTCTCACGGGCAATTAGGGATGGGCAATAAATGCTGGCCTCGCCAGCGACGCCCACATCCCATGAACGAATAAAATAAATTAAACTGGCTCCATATTTATTTCAGGTGTAACGGGCCCGATATTTTTTGGGGAATTTTCTGACGTTCCCTCACCGATCGGGGCCTCACACAGCGGACAGATTTTGGATAATTCCCGGGTTCACTGCCCCTGGTTAACCTAGGAGCCTCCCGCTGTGTGTGAGGCCCCACCGCTGATCGATGTGTGTCTGTACTACTGGGCTAATACCCCGCAAACCGTTAGATTTCAACCTTTCCACCGGCAGATTTTAGTTCCCAAATCCCACTGAAGTGTCGGCCTGCATTAATGAGCGAGGGGCCTGAATCCACGACCTTCTGACTCAAAGGCACGAGTGCTGCCAGCTGGGTGAAGAGATGGTGGATGTATTGGAGAGTGTGAGGGGCTGGGTCATTGAAGAGTTAAGATAACGGACCGACGTCCTGCGGGGAAAGCTCAGCTCGCCCACTGGCGGTTGACTACCCGAAAGCTGTGTTTGGCTCTTTGTTACTGAATGTTTGGTGTTTCAGCTTCCCTCTCCGACACACGTTAACAGTCCGGTGACTGTCACTTGCCCCCACACCTCGGTAAGAGGGTGGGATGCTCCGACACACAGACTGCTGCAGATAGTGTCGGTCTACGTGTAACTAACAGTGAGAAGGAACCTCTTCGATGGACGTATCTCAGGCAGTGAGAAAAACTGCAATAAATATCATTAATTGTCATTAAATCATCAGTCTCATTCAGTGACCTTCTATTCACTGATCCGATAAAGACAGTAAAATCCCAACTTGTTCACAAGGATCCATTTTAGATTCTCCAGCCTTAAGGAGTTACTAACCGACCCTCTTATCATGTGTCATATTTGTGTTGAATCTGCTTCCCTCTGGTTTAACTGAACTGTTTGTTTCCCTTCATTACGAAGCAACAATACAATCCGTGACTGTTCCACAATTGGCCGAACAGTGAGAGACAAATAATCAGTTACCTCAACACCTGGCATTTGTGCAGTGCGGGTCCCAGCCGCTGGAGTCCTTCACACTGAATGGAGCAGTTCCACAGATCGAGGTGTTTTATTGTATCACAGAGTCCAATGACATGAGACAGCACCGCACAGTCAATCGGGGTCAGTCGCAATCCACTTAATGTAAGGGTTTCCACAGATCCCACAGTGACCCGAGCCAGTGTTTTATTCTGAGACTCAAACAGGTAGTGGAATGTGTTCAGGAGGTCCCTTTTACCAGTTTGACTCTCTGTGTTTCCAATCTGTCCTTCAACCTTCTCCTTCACCCAGTCAATCACTCCACAGATTGTTTGATGAAGAAATGGACCCAGAAACTCCTCCAGGGGCCGAGCTGACTGTGAGGAGGAGAGACCAACAACAAAACGGAGAAATATCTCAAATCGCCCATCTTCCTTGCTTTGGGCTTCACTGAGGAGTTTCCCGATGTCCCATGGATTTGGAGTCAGGAATTGTGCGAGTGCGGCTACAAACTCTTGGATGGTGAGATGCGGGAATGTGTAAACCACACTCTGGGCAGAATCATCTCTCTCCAAAAGTTCCATCATGAACCAGACAGGAACTGGGAAGGTTGCAGATTGTACTTGATTAAATCTCCATTTCTAAACACAATCTTCTTCTCGGAGACTCCAGTGAAGGCCATCTCACCGATCTTCAGTAACACATCACGGGGGGATTCAATCTCTCGGCCATGGTTTTTCAGAATGTTGTAAATATAATAGGAATATAGTTGGGTGATGGTCTTGGGAACTCGCTGCTGTTTCCTGTCTCTTTGTGTGAAGAAAGGACCCAGTGCCAGACCGAGGATCCAGCAGTAGGAAGGGTTGTAACACATGGTGTACAGGATCTCGTTCTCCTCCACATGATTGAAAACAGCTGCTGCCACCGACTGATCTTCAAAAAACTTGTTGAAATATTCCTTCCGTTCCTCACCAACAAATCCCAAGATTTCTGCCCAGACAGTGATCTCAGCCTTGTCCAATACATGTAATGCAGTGGGGCGGCTGGTCACTAGCACTGAACATCCTGGGAGCAGCTTGTGCTGTATTAAACTGTACACAATGTCAGACACTTCACACCAGTCTTCAGGATCTGTGCATATGTACTGAGGTTCTGTATTTCTCCGATTGTCAGCAAAATCGATACTGTCCTTGAATTCATCTAAACCGTCGAATATAAACAGTAATCCCTCTGGGTTCTTCCAGAGCTCTCCCAGAATATTCCCAAAGTATGGATACAGATCCAGTATCAGATTCCTCAGGTTTATTCTACAGTTAATCGCGTTCAAATCCCGAATTTAAAACTGAAAACAAATTGAAAGTGAGGGTATATTTTCCCAGTGGCCCAGTCATAAACAATCTTTTGTACCATTGTTGTTTTTCCAATCCCCGCGACTCCGCTCACTGCTGCTGAACTCCCAGATTTGGATTTTCTCCGGGAAAAACTGCTCTGGAACAGTTGATCCGTTCGGATTTTTTCCAGTTCTTTCCGGAGATGTTTCTTTCTCCACTCTTCATGGTCTCGGCCTCTTGCCAGCAGTTCATGTTCTACAAGTGTCCGATCTCGAACAGTAGAAATGACCGTTAGCTCAGTGTATAGAGTGACCAGCTGGAAAATCTTAACCTTCTCCTTTATTAGGATCGTGTTCACTCTCAGTGTTTCAGTTTGGACCCGCAGTGTTTCCTTGTGTTTCTGTTGAACATCTTCAATTAGAACAGACAGAAAGTGGTTCTCACTGTTAGTTGTATTGATACAAAAACAAATTCTCAATATCACTTTACTATTCAGTGAAATGTTCCGAGATTGAATTCACAGCTTGAATCGAGGTGCGAGCAGGAAATTAAATTCAGTTACTGAAAACCTCGCTTGAAAGTGAACAAGGGCTGAGAAACGTTTCAAATTCTCACTTGATTCTAATATTTACTGATCATGGAGATTTCTATGAAGGTGATATTTTCCCTCTGATAGTTAATCCTATCAGCCTTTACCTGTACCACAGATCTCTAATAGAAACCTAAACATGATCCTGGTTATACGACAGTGGAGGTTCTAGTTGATCAATCTATGAAACTGTCAGTGGTGCTGTCCTTCTGCGGAAATGGTAAATTAGGTTTTGGGTATCAGTGGGACAGAGACAGACTATGAATGGACAGAAGTTCCACTGTTATTGTATCAGACCTCGGGGCATGTTATCTGGGATATTGTGGGCACTGGGAGAGGGACAGACTGTGAATGAACAGAAGTTCCACTGTTATTGTATCAGACCTTGGGCAGGTTATCTGGGATATTGTGGGCATTGGGAGAGGGACAGACTGTGAATGAACAGAAGTTCCACTGTTATTGCATCAGACCTTGGGCAGGTTATCTGGGATATTGTGGGCACTGGGAGAGGGACAGACTGTGAATGAACAGAAGTTCCACTGTTATTGCATCAGACCTTGGGCAGGTTATCTGGGATATTGTGGGCACTGGGAGAGGGACAGACTGTGAATGAACAGAAGTTCCACTGTTATTGTATCAGACCTTGGGCAGGTTATCTGTGATATTGTGTGCACTGGGAGAGGGACAGACTGTGGATGGACAGAAGTTCCACTGTTATTGTATCCATCCTCGGACAGGTTATCTGGGATATTGTTGGCACTAAGAGAGGGACAGACTGTGGATGGACAGAAGTTCCACTGTTTAACCTCGATGGAGGGGAAGCTTTCAGAAACGGGACTCGGGTAGGTTTTCTGGGGTATTACCTGTCCTTCTATATCACGTGATCGCAAGTAAAGCTTAATGCCATTCTTAATGTACAGTGGGGAATCAGAAAGATGATTTAAGGTATAGGAGTTTGGGTTGAGGGAAGGGTGACGCGGATTAATGTATTTTGTTTGGCTGAGAAACTTCGGTACTGAAATGTTTTAATGGAATTCAGAATATTAGTGCAGGAAACAGGCTCACAATCAACAAAATAATTAACAACGGAGAAAATTGAAAGTTAGAAATACGAAGGGAAATCAGCCAATGCGTTCGAAAGCATGGACCAGATATCGGGGATGGACACTAAAGGGGCAGTGTAAGTGGGGTGAAGTGATAATTGAACGTGTTTCTGTGGATACACTGAGAGGAAGCAAAAATGGGGTCATCTCTCTAACAGGGACAGGCTTATGTGGGCCAAATGGACTTCTCCTTTCTCTAATCATTCTCCTATTATATTGTGTTTCAGAAATTGTGTACACTTTTTCAGCAATTTTTTTGTATATTAATTGAATGTGTTTTTATAACAGTCCTGTCATATCACCAATTAGAATTAATAATACAACTGTTGCTCACTTCACTCAGTGTAATGTTAGAGCAGAAAACATTCAAAGTTCATTTCAACTGTTCTCCAGTAATTATATTCCGTTGTTTCATTTTGGTCTGATTTTCCTACAATGAAGGTTTGGGAAATCACAAATCTGTTTCCATTAGCCATTACATTGGGTCCTAAAGGACCCTGAGTTAAAGGACTATTCTTTGAGTAAAATAAGGTTCTCTCTTTCACTGACATTTGGAAGCCAGCCCAAAACTTCCTTGTGTGAACATCTCGGAAGTGTGAACTTCTCAGATCAGATCGAACACTTTGGCGTCTCGCTCTGTGCTGCGAAATGATAACATTTTAAAGTTTCGATTTACTCCACCTCTTTCCGTATAGTTGGTGGTGGGCAGATTCCAAGAGGGGGCGTAACATCTGGCTCAAGGCACTGCTCTTCATTTATGAATAACAGAATGTCTGGGCAGCAAGTAGGAGGTGCGTATTGGGATTCACAGTGCATCAGGATCCTGACAGATGTGCATTGGGATTCACAGTGTATCAGGATCCTGACAGGTGTGTATGGGGATTAACGGTGTATCAGGATCCTGCCAGGTGTGTATGGGGATTCAGAGTGTCGGGATCCTTCAGGTGTGTATGGGGATTCAGAGTGTCGGGATCCTTCAGGTGTGCATAGAGTTTGACAGGGTATCAGGATTCTGCCTAATGTGTATGGGGATTCACAGTGTATCAGGATCCTGCCAGATGTATATGTGGTTTCACAGTCTAGCAGGATCCTGCCAGGTGTGTATGGAGAGTCACAGTGGATCGGGATCCTGCTAGGTGTGTATTGGGATTCACAGAGTATCAGGATCCTGCCATGTGTTCATGGGATTTCACAGTATATCAGGACAATGTCAGTTGTGTATAAGAATTCATAAGTGATAGGGATGAGCATCTGGATTAAGTGCAATAGTGGAACGTCCGTATATTTACAGAATATGTCAGAAATAGCATGAATTATAACTTGAATAGTTGGGTGTTGATGACAAATCCAAACGAGGTTCATTTCTATTCCCTCCACCCTTTCAACTTCTGAATCCCAGATTCCGACAACCTCGAAACAAAAGACGACAGTCAAATATTCTGATTCTCAAAAGTGAAATAAACGGTTTGAAATCTGTACTTCATCACTTACCTTTCAGTTGACTGGGTATTTCAGATAAACCTCGTCCGATGTCCATATAATCAAATGGATCAGGACCTGTTTAAATCAATGAGCTTTCATGAAATCAGATCTGTATAATATTGTAGTCAATTCTGCAGTGTTTCAATCTGAAATTGAATTCAGTGTCTGATTTTACCGTACCAAGTTCCTGCATCTCTTTCAGTATTTTGTCCAACTTTGGTACCACATGGTGCATTTTCACAAAGGATTCCCACATCACCCTTCGGGCCCGAGAGCCTTTCTCCATCACCAGATTTAGGAGAAGTTTGGAACTGTCCGTCCTGTTTCCCTTCTCCACGAGATCAACGACTTTCTGTAAAGAATAACAATTAAAATATTGCCTCTCCTTTCCCAGTCCGACTTAAACTGATTCCCTTTTGTTTTCAGTCCACACAAGAGTTATACCCGAACCGTTCCCCTGTCCTTTGTACAGACACTGACCGATCCATTGGGTATTTCCATCTCTTCGTATCATTGTTTCAGATTGACTGTATTTTCAGTTTGATCCATTTCTTTCCTATTTGACCTGTTTCTCTTCTGTAACATTCAATGATTCTACGATCTGATATCCTGTTAGTTCTGTGATGTTTAAATAATCCATACTCATTCTGTGTCCCTCCCACTTACCCGATGTTCCAGTCCACTGAAATGCCTCTCGTATGTTAACAACAAACTGATTCCGTCCACGCCTTCTTCAATCGCCTGTTCTAGTCTGTCCCGGTAGAATTTCGTCAACTGGAACAGTTGGTAATCGTCGCACTTTGTCAGGAACTCAATGATTGCAGTGTTGGGATCTGTGAACAAAAATGGAGAAAACGAAACACATTATCGACTTTCTATCCGGGCGGCTACATTTCCTCTGATACCAAACGGCTGAAGCCTCCTGTGAGGCACATTATCAAACACCTTCTGAAAACCCATATACACCGCGTGTGCTCCATTCCATCGAACTGTATAGTCACCTCTCAAAAAAGCTATATCAGATTTGTCAAATACGGCTTGTCTGCAGAGAATCAGTTCCAGCCTCCACTGATCATCCCCTGTATCTCTAAATGTTCACTAATTCGACCTGGAATTACAGATTCGAGGAGTTTGCCCACTGCTGACGGAGACTGATTGGTCTCCAGTTACCCGTTGACCCTCTCTCCTTATTTTAACAGAGACATTACTTGGGCTCCTTCAGTCCACCTGGATATTTTTGTTAACAAGTGAAGATTGAGAAATTGTGATCAGAAACCCTCCTATCTCCTCTCTGACTTCCTTTAACAGCCTCGGGTGTGTTATCTCTGTGCCTCGGCGATGTTTCTCAGATCCAAATCCTTCTCTACAGTTATCTCTAACTCTGGTCGCACATCCTCCTCAAAGGACACCAATATTTTCTCTTCCACCATCATTTTTAGAATCTAAAGTAAATATTTTTTTATCTCTCCAAACCATCGTCCACAACTAGTTTTCCCCAGTTCCCCCTCTATCTCAACTCCACTGATTGCTGGTCTGAAAAAACCCACTGGGAATTGTGATATTTCCCTTCCTATTGCTTAACTGCGTTCATATGGATTCTATTTTAACTTAGCTCCCTGGAACACCTTTATGTTCTGAACCTCTCCTTCTCTCTCTTCTCCTTTAAGACGCTAGTTAAAACCTACCTCTTTACCACCCGTCCAAATATCTCCTTATTTGACTCGGTGTCAAATTTTGTTTGATAATCGCACCTGTGACGCACCCTGTATCGTTTTACTACATTGAAGGCGCTATATAAATGCAGGTTGTTATTGTTCTAACTCTGTCTTAGAACCTTTTACTAATACCGGCGTCCAGAACAATTTTTCTCTCCACTCAAAATGTTTTAATCAGAAACATTTCGCTCTGAGTCCTGTGAAAACTCAGGCCCTGTCTTACAGATACTAGATCACATCACTGATATTTCTGATTTTCCGAATATGTTTGGAATGATCTGTATATTCACAGACATAACACACAAACCTAACTCCGATTTTTTGGAATGTTGACCCGTTTCCGTTTCTTTGTTTTTTTTAAATACCAGGTGACTTTATCCCTCAATATTTCAAAACCACCTTCCTTTTTTCCTGCTAATAACTTTTCACCATTTCATAAGTCTTCTGTTCTGCTCCAACAGTTTTATTAATCCCAATCTCTCGTCTCAGTACCTGAGATTTCCCACCCTCCAGTCATATGAGCTGAAGCCCTCCCATTGCTCCATTCACCCAGGCTGTAAAACCATTGTTGGTCCGTTCAGATCGTGACCGTCCCTTCCCTTCTCCCTGAACTCACTCCAATCCCCAAGACCGTGAACCCTTCCCTCCCACTGCTCCATTAACCCAGGCTGTAAAACCATTGTTGGTTAGTTCAGATCATGACCATCCCTTCCCTTCTCCCTGAACTCACTCTAGTTCCCAAGACCGTGAACCCTTCCCTCCTGCTCCATTCACCCAGTCTGTAAAATCATTGTTGGTCGGTTCAGACCGTGACCGTCCCTTCCCTTCTCCCTGAACTCACTCTAGTCCCCAAGACCGTGAACCCTTCCCTCCTGCTCCAGCCCTGCAGCCACACATTGAACTGCCTCATATTTCCCCCTTTAAACGGCCCAGTGTAAAACAATCCAGAGATCGCCAACTCGAAGCCTTTTTTAAGTCTAGTGCTAAGTCTCAATATTCCCTCTATAAACGTATTTCTATCAGTGTTATTGGTTCCGACCATGGCTATTCACTGCTCTCCTTTCCTTTCCAGAGATGGTCCCACCTGTTCCAGGATATTCTTCCCACTGACACCAGGGAGGTAACTTACCATTCGGGACCTGCTCAAGGCTGCAGAAGAGTCTGTCTGTTCCGTGACAATAGATCAGCACCACTATTGCTCTCCTATTCCTGTGTCGGACATGCCTCTCACCCCGCCCCACTCGGGGTGTCCCCTTGCTCCCCGGTCTCACACTGCTACTCAGAAAGACCATCCTCTGAGTCACTGTGTCTATCCACCTTACAGTCCCCAAAACAAAGTATCTATTGGGCAGTTCCAATACTCAGGAGATCCCTCCACCTGTGACTGCAATGTCCCTCTTTATGGTCACTCACTTCCCTCTATCTACACAGTATCTGTGCTGTTACCTCTTCCTGTGTGAGCTGCAGGTTCCTGCTTGTGATCTGGAGCCTTTGTAATTGCAGAAATTATATATTAAAGAATTTTGTGAACCTACCTGTGTCCATTGTCATTCTTTTTGAAGATGTTGGAACTTCTCCCCTGTTTGAAGCTTCAGCCATGGTGGTGACAGACGTTCCCAGATTCTGATGCTCTGTAATAAATATAATATTAATAGGAGGTTATGAAGCAATATTTATTTGAGCACGAGAGCTTTGCATTGTGAAACATGATACCAAGTCTCTCCTCCCCCATCAGCACAGCAGCTGTTAGCTCTGGGATGGAGCAATTCCCGAGTGTTATGATCAACACTCCACATCAGGTGTGACACAGACAGCTGCCCAGTGAAATCCAGTGAGTCCCGCTGATCTAAACATCCCACTTCCAGAGGGGCTCCCGTCGGCAGAGACTCTGCACTGGGAGCGCCCATTGGGAAGATTTACTCAGAGTGCAGGCCAGAACAAGCCTTATTCCTGAGTTAGTGAATATTCTGGAGGGAATTATGGAGCGGGGTGATCATTGATGAATTAAATGACCCCTCACTCGGTTTTACACAATCTGGGGCAATTGTATTATTTTCTTCACAGAAGTGTTTAAAATTTTTGATTCGTTGTGTTTTGATATTAAATCCTGGTACTTTATGAAGATGATATCTATCGACATACATCATAGTTGCAGCTGGGTGTGATTCCTCTGGAGTTTATGGGCTGTGACAGTCTCCGTGTGTTCATGGAGATGTGTCCTGGTTGGTGCTTCTATTGTATATATATATTTACCATATTTCTGATGGTGTCAGCACCTGACTAATGAGCACCGTAGGAGCTGAGGAGATTTACCACTGTTCTAATATTAACACTAATGAGCACTGTAGGAGGTGAGGAGATTTACCACCGTTCTAATATTAACACTAATGAGCACTGTAAGAGGTGAAGAGATGTGCCACTGTTCTAATATTAACACTAATGAGCACTGTAGGAGGTGAGGAGATTTACCACCGTTCTAATATTAACACTAATTGAAATGTTATGAATCGTGTAACATTAAACCGTTAGGTGATGCACGGAATGTATTTGTTGTATATCTTTCGGGGTCTTACAATCTCAGAAAACACCATCAATATATAAGTGGTCGATTTTACTGCAGTTTTACAATGAATATTCTCCACTTATGTGTGTGCTTCGCTGTGTGTTTATGCCCACGAACGTACGTCCAACCAAACTTTAGTTGAAGTTTTTCTCCGGCATTAATTTGTCACTAATTTTGAGAATTTGTAAAATTCAGTTACTGTTGTTTCACTCACACTGACACTAGTATAATAAACACACAACAGCAACAACCATGCTAATACGTTTACCCCCTACACCATGAGCTCTTATTTTATGCAGTAGCCTTAGATGTGGCAACTTGTCAAAAGCCTTCTGGAAATCCAAGTACACAACATCCACAGGATCCCCTTTATCCATGTTGCTTGTAACTTCCTCAAAGAACTCTAATAAATTAGTCAAACTCAATTCCAGCCCTACAAGCCCCACTACCAGGATCTCTATGAGTCTCCGACTCTGGCCTCTTGGACATTTCACCCTCTCCTCACCCCATCTATGGCTATCGTGCCTTCAGCTGTCCCGGCTCGAATCTCTGCAATTCTCACCAGAAACCTCTCCAACTCCCTCTCATCCTTTACGACCCTCCTAAATCCCACTTCTTTGACCAAACTTTATTGCATTAACACAGATCCTTTAACATCGGAAAACATCCCAAAGCCTTTCACAGACCCCGAGTCAGACAAAAGATGGGCGCTGAATAAAGGAGGTAGAGGGAGGGGTGGTCAAAAGTTTGGTCAAAGAAGTGGGATTTAGGAGGGTCGTAAAGGATGAGAGGGAGTTGGAGAGGTTTCTGGTGAGAATTGCAGAAATTCGAGCCGGGACAGCTGAAGGCACGGCAGCCATAGATGGGGTGAGGAGAGGGTGAAATGTCCAAGAGGCCAGAGTCGGAGACTCATTGAGATCCTGGTAGTGGGGCTTGTAGGGCTGGAATTGAGTTTGACTAATTTATTAGAGTTCTTTGAGGAAGTTACACGCAACATGGATAAAGGGGATCCTGTGGATGTTGTGTACTTGGATTTCCAGAAGGCTTTTGACAAGTTGCCACATCAAAGGCTACTGCACAAAATAAGAGCTCATGGTGTAGGGGGTAACGTATTAGCATGGATAAAGAATTGGTTAGTTAACAGGAAACAGAGAATAGGCATAAATGGGTCGTTTTCAGGTTGGAAAGATGTAACGAGTGGAGTGCCACAAGGATCAGTGCTTGGGCCTCAACTATTTACAATCTATTTCAATGACTTGGATGAAGGGACAGAATGTATGGATGTTAAATTTGCGGATGACACAAGGGTAGATAGGAAAGTAAGTTGTGAAGAGGACATCAGGAGTCTGCAAAGGGATATGGATAGGTTAAGTGAGTAGGCAAAAAATAGGGAGATGGATATAATGTGGGAAAATTTGAACTTGTCCACAAGGAATCGAAAAGCAGTATATTATTGAAATGGAGAGAGATTGCAGAACTCTGAGGTACAGAGGGATCTGGGTGTCCTAGTACATGAATCACAAAAAGTTAGTATGCAGATACAGCAAGTGATTAGGAAGGCAAATGGAATATTGTCATTTATTGCAAGGGGAATGGAATATAAAAGTGGAGATGTTTTGCTGCAGTTGTTCAGGGCATTGGTGAGACCACATCTAGAATACTGTGTGCAGTTTTGTTCTCCTTATTTAGGAAAGGACAAAACTGCTTTGGAGGCGGTTCAGAGAAGATTCACTCAACTGATTCCTGGGATGAGGGTGTTATCTTATGAGGAAATTTTGGACAAGTTAGGCCTGTATACATAGGAATTTAGAAGAATGAGAGGTGATCTTATTGAAACATATTAGATCCTGTGGGGACTTCAAGGGGTAGATGCTGAGAGGATGTTTCCCTCTTGTGGGAGAGACGAGAACTAGGGGCCACAGTTTAAAACTAAGGGGTCTCCCATTTAAGACGGAGATGAGGAGAACTTTTTCCTTTCAGAGGGTCGTAAGTCTGTGGAATCCCTTCCCCAGAGATCGGTGGAGGCAGGGTCATTTAATATTTTTAAGGCCGAGTTAGATAGATTCCTGATTAACAAAGGAGTCAAAGGTTATATTTGGAACCAAGCGAGGCAAGTCCCACTGAGCTGGACAATGGAGGAGAGGCGTTGGAGGAAGAGATGGAGACACACATGTCTAACTATTCACCCACGTGTCAAACTGGGCGGGTCTCTTTTTTCTAACCCTCTCATCAAAAATACACAAGTCTCATTAGTGGTTTAATGTTATCGAGCAAGTTAAACTCATTTCACTTGTGCATAACATAGCTCTCTGACTGGGCGACTGGAATCACTCGATTCACTGGAACAGTTCACTTGTTCCAGGCTACAAAATTGGAGAAAAGATTCCGATATTCTCATTCCACAAAACTGCGGCAGAAAATGAAGCCTCGTCAATTCCCATTTTTATGTAGATTTACACAGGATGTACAGCACAGAAATAGGCCATTCGTCCCAACTGGCCCATGACAGTGTTTATGCTCCACATAAGCCTCCAACCTCCAGACTGCATCTCACCCTATCAGCATATCCTTCTGTTCCTTTCTCCATCATGTGTTTATCGGGCTTCTCCTTGAAAACATCTTTTCATTGCAGTGAGGCTCTGTTGCCTGGAGATTGCCTTCTCACCGACCCTGTACAGTTCACATGTTGTTCCTCCGTCCCACAAATAGAATTCCGCGCCCACACCCCACCAACACAGCACCACGCCCACAACCCACCCACCCGGCCCCGCTCCCACACCCCACTGAATTGGCCCCGCGCTCACACCCCATTTACCCGGCCCCAAACCCATACCCCACCGACCTGGCCCCGAGCCCATACCCCACAGACCTGGCCACACAACCATACCCCACCAACCAGGCCCCACGCCCATACCCCAGAGACCTGGCCACACACTCATACTCCACTGACCACAGACCGCGCCCATACGCCACTGACCTGGCCCAACACACATAACCCGCTGATCCGGCACTGCACCCATACCCTACTGACCTGGCCCAACACCCATACCCCACTGACCTGGTCCCACACCCATACCCCACTGACCTGGCCCAACACACATAACCCACTGACTTGGCCCAACACTCATACCCCACTCACCTGGCCAAACACCCATACACAAGGGACCTGGCCCCACACCCTACCCCACCGACCTGGCCGCACACCCATACCCCACTGACCTGGCCCAACACCCATACCCCACTGACCTGGACCCACATCCTACCCCACTGACCTGGCCCAACACCCATGCCGCACTGACCTGGCCCCACATCCTACCCCACTGACCTGGCCCCTCACCCATACCCCACTGACCTGGCCCCACACCATTACCTCACCAAACTGGCCGCACACACACACACCGCACTGACCTGGACCCACACCCATACCCACCGACCTGGCCCCACAACCACACCCCACTGACCCGGCCCTACACACATACCTCACTGACCCGGTGCCACACCCATACCACTTTGAACCGGCCCCACACTCATACCGCACTGACCTGGCCTCATACCCATATTCAACTGACCTGGCCCCACACCCATACACACTGACACGACTCTGCGCCCATACACCACTGATCCGGACCCGCTCCCATAACCCACTGAACCGGCCCCACACCCATACCACACTGACGTGGCCCCACCCTTACCTCACCAACCTAGCCCCACACACAGACACACCGCACTGACCTAGCCCCACACACATACCCCACCTCCCTGGCCCCACACCCATACCCCACTAACCGGGCCACGCGCTCAAACCTCACTGACCCGAACCCACACCCATACCATATTGACCTGGCCCCACAACCTACCCCACCGACCTGGCCCAACACCCATACCGCATTGACCTGGCCCAACACCCATACCCCACCGACCTGGCAACACACAACAACACCCCACTGCCTTGGCCTCACACACATACCCCACTGACCTGGCCCCACACCCATACCCCACTGACCTGGCCCCACACCCATACCCACTGACCTGGCCCCACACCCATACCCCACTGACTTGGCCCCACACCCATACCCCACTGACCTGGCCCCACACCCATAACCCACCGACCTGGCCCCACACCCATACCCCATTGACCTGGCCCGACACCCATACGCCACTGACCTGGCCCCACACCCATACGCCACTGACCTGGCCCTGCACCCTACCCCACCGACCTGGCCCCACACCCGTACCCCACTGACCTGGCCCCACACCCTTACCTCACCAAACTGGCTCCACACATACACCGCACTGACCCGGCACCACACCCATACCCTCTGACCTGGCGCCATACCCATACACTCTGACCCGGCCCCACACCCATACCACACTGACGTGGCCCCACACACCAACACCCCACTGCCTTGGCCTCACACACATACCCCACTGACCTGTCCCAACACCGACACCGCACTGACCTGGCCCCACACCCGTATCCCACTGACCTGGCCCCACAGCCATACACCACTGACCGGGCCACGCGCCCATACATCACTGACCCGACCCCACACCCACAACACACTGACCTGGCCCTGCGCCCATACCCAACTGAGCCGGCCCCACACCCATACCTCCTGACACGGCCCAGACACATACCCCACTAACCAGGCCCCACACCTATATCCAACTGACCCGGCCCCACACCCATTACTCACTAACCCGGCCCCACACCCATACCCAACTGACCCGGCCCCACACCCATTACTCACTGACCCGGCCCCACACCCATACCCAACTGACCCGGCCCCAGACACAAACCCCTCTGTTCTGGCCCCACACACATACCTCACTAACCCGGCCCCGCACCCATACATCACTGACTCGGCCCCACACCCGTACCGCTCTGACCCGGCCCCACACCCATACCGCACTGATCTGGCCCAATAACCATATGTCACTGACCTAGCCCCACACCTGTACCCCTCTGATCCGGACCCTTGCCCATACCCCACTGACCTGGCCCAACACTGACACCGCACTGACCTGGCCCCACAGCCATATCCCACTGACCTGGCCCCACACCCATACACTACTGACCCGGTCTCGTGCCCATACCCCACTGACCCGACCCCACACCCACAACACACTGACCCGGCCTTGCGCCCATACCCCACTGAGCCGGCCCCACACCCACACCGCACTGACCTGGCCCCACACCCATACCCCCTGACACGGCCCAGACACATACCCCACTAACCAGGCCCCACATACATACCCATCTGACCCGGCTCCACACCCATAACTCACTGACCCGGCCCCACACCCACACCTCACTGCCCCGGCCCCACACACATACCCCTCTGCTCCTGCGCCACACCCATACCCCTCTGACCCGGCCCCACACCCATAACCTTCTGACCCGGCCCCACACCCATACCCCACTGACCTGGCCCCATACCCATATCCCACTGACCTGGCCCTATACCTGTATCCCACTGATCCTTACCCGTGTCCATATCCCACTGACCGGACCAGGCGCCCATACCCCACTGACCCGGCCACACACCCACACCCCACTGACCCGGCCACACACCCACACCCCTCTGACCCGGCCCCACACCCATAACCTTCTGACCCGGCCCCACACCCATACCCCACTGACCTGGCCCCATACCCATATCCCACTGACCTGGCCCTATAGCTGTATCCCACTGATCCTTACCCGTGTCCATATCCCACTGACCGGACCAGGCGCCCGTACCCCACTGACTCGTCCCCACACCCACACCACACTAACCCGGCTCTGCGCCCATACCCCACTGACCCGGCGACACACCCACACCCCACTGACCTGGCCGCACACTCATACCCCCTGACACGGCCCAGACATATACCCCACTGATCAGGCCCCACACCCATACCCATCTGACCAGGTCACAGACCAATACTTCACTGGCCCCAAACCCATACCCCACTGGCTCGAACCCACACCCATACCCCATTGACCGGCCCCAGACCCATACCACTCTGAACTGGCCCCACACTCATAGACCTCTGACCCGGCCCGACACCTACAGCACACTGACCACGCCCCACACCCAGACCCCACTGACCCGGCCCCACACCCCACTGACCCGGCCCCACACCCACACACCACTGACCCGGCCCCACACCCCACTGACCCGGCCCCACACCCACACACCACTGACCCAGCCCCACACCCACACCCAACTGACCCGGCCCCACACCCACACCGCACTGACCCGGCCCCACACCCAAACCCCACTGACCACGCCCCACACCCAAACACCACTGACCCGGACCCACACCCCACTGACAAGGCCTCGCATCCACACACCATTGACCCAGTCCCACACCCAGACACCACTGACAGGGAGCGAGAGGTTATACCACAAGTTTAATTTCTGAATTATGAAGTTTGATGTGTAACAGGAAGTGAATGTGACAGGAGACGAGTGCAGAATTAAGTGTGACCTTTACAGGAAGTGTGCGTTACAGATAAGACTTTTATTTCATTATAAGTGCATCTCGATGACCTTGCTCATACTGGGCCAAATGAACTGGAATGTGTTCTCACTTTGTTGAAACAGGCCAGAATGGGAGGCGGACATGTGTGAATGTTCACACATGTTCGCAGTGCTGGGAGGACTGAATAACTCGTGGAATAATAATATCTATTAAATAGGTATTCACACAGGAGTTATCAATTTCAGTAAAGTATTATTAAACCATGGCAAAAGAAAGTCTTATGAATTGTACATATCTGCACAACCTACTGCTGTACTTTAATATTATTTTTCTGGATTAATAACAACTCTTCAAATTTTTAAATCATATCTACTACTAGTATGCCAAATACATAGATAGGAGTTTATACTGAATGTTTCATGGTCTGAATATATCGATAGGAGTTTACACTGAACGTGTCATGGTCTGAATATATCGATAGGAGTTTCCACTGAATGTTTCATGGTCTGAATATATCGATAGGAGTTTACACTGAATGTTTCATGGTCTGAATATATAGATAGGAGTTTACACTGACAGTTTCATGGTCTGAATATATAGATAAGAGTTTACACTGAATGTTTTATGGTAACTTTCGGATATAAATTGGAACCAACGCCTCTTGTACTGAGATCTGACAGATTGTTACCCTGGTAATAGAGGAAATCACTCAACGAAAGTTACTGAAAAGGACATAACAAAAACACAATCACGTGTTTGGAGTTTAGCAAAGACGAAATTAACCCTGAACATTCAGACATTTTTTCTAACCATGAAGCTGCGATTCCAGCAACGGATTTTTTACACCACAAGACCTGATACTGGGGATTGACTGAATTCACCATCAGTTCCAGCTCGACAGAACATTAAGCAGCACCACATCCACAGAAGGACTTCGATAAAACAGTCACATTGTTAAAAGCAGACACCGTCTGCTCTGAAAATCTGATTGTCTTAAACCATCTAAACCTGTAACAGTTAACATTTAAATTACTGAAACATCTGATCGTCACATTCTTTATACATCTGGAATGTTACAAAATTTGGATAAACGACATATTCTGCAAACTCCACTTAGTGTTTAAGGGCTGAAAGACGCTGTTTATATTTTCTGCTGAAAGCAGGTCCCCATAATAATCAGGTAATTGTGTTGAAAGAGCACGGAAATGAATCTGGATTGTATCGGGAAAAACATTACTCTCAGTTTAATAAAACGACCCCTCGGCCGAGCCCGGGAGCTGGATCAGGTGATCACCCAGAACATTTATTCTGACAACACACAAAATAATCAATTGTAAGAAATTTTACAAATCATTATTAGAATACGATTTACGTAACATTTTATCACCAGATAATATTTAAATGATACTCATTTAATTCAACTGCAATTGTGAAATCCAGAAATAGATTTACTGATGGGAAATAACATTAGGTGAAACTCAGTATCCAGTTCAGAATTGTAAGAAGATTGATTTTGATAGTTGGATATGAAGTATATTTGAATTCAGTTACACTGTCTGGTACTACATTAACACACAGTGTAATATCGATATTATGGGGGCCGTAAAGGTGGGTTCATTCACAGTTGGTGCTGGGGGCGGGGAGACACTGTATATATGCTGGGCTCTGCCTCGGACTGGAGTCACCTCTTAGATCAAACCCCTTTTCTCTAAAACTCACACAAGATTCATTTGTGACTGTGTGTTTGGAGACAGAAACTGATCTCACTTCACATTACATTGCATGGCCTCAAGCTGAATAATTCTCCTCGGTGATTAGACTCTCACAGTCTCATTCTCACCATTTTCCCCCTTACCTTGTAACATTTGTGGACTTTCTACAGGACCAGTGTTTATCTGAGGAAATGGGACTTTCTCTTACCTTTCTCCCCAGTCGATCTATGGAAGCTCTTTGAATCGGAAGGGTTCTCTCTGGTTGCTGCTCTCTCAATCCTGTGCTGATTCACCTGCTGTTGTTCCTCAGTCCACAATCCCTGTTTACTTCCAGCTGTGGACTTTTCTCAATCACTCCGTCATTCACCGGGAGATCTAATTCCGGCGAGGCAGAAAATGAGACCAATACTGACGGTGTGGATGAGAATCTAATCGACACTTTCCCTCGCTGCAGAAATTAATGCCCCTCACTGAATCCGCCCCTTCCATTGGTTCAAAACAAGTGATTGATATCCCCACCCGCCAATCAGGACCTGTTCCCACCCACAGCCCCGCCCCCACATGTTTTGAACTGATCGAAAGGGCGGAAGTCACTCTTATGTGAGAATCTCGATTGGAGTTTTTTGAGGATGTAATTCGCAGGGTAGATGAAGGGGAACCAGTGGGTGTTGTATATTTGGATTTCCAAAAGGCATTCGATAAGTTGTCACATAAAAGGTTGTTACACAAGATAAGTGATCATGTGAATTGGGGTAATATATTAGCATGGATTGAGAATTGGTTAACGGACAGAAAACAGAGAGTAGGTAAACTCGGGTCATTTTCAGGTTGGCAGGCTGTAACTAGTGGAGTGCCACAAGGATCAGTGCTTGGGCCTCAGCTATTTACAATATAATTTCATGACTTAGATGAAGGCACCGGATTTAATGTATCCAAGTTTGCTGACGATACAAAGCTCGGTGGGAAAGTAAGCTATGAGGAGGACATAAAGAGTCTGCAAAGGGGAATAGACAGGTTTAGTGAGTGGGTAAGAAGCTGGCAGATGGAATATAATGTTGTTAAATGTGACGTTATCCACTTTAGTGGGAAGAATAGAAAAACAGAATATTTTTAAATGGTGAGAAACAATTAAATTTTAGTGTTCAGAGAGATCTGTGCGTCCTGGTACAAGAAACACAGAAAGTTAACATGCAGGTACAGAAAACAATTATTAAGGCAAATGGCATGTTGGCCTTTATTGCATGGGGGCTGGAGTCTCAGAGTAAAGAAGCTTTCCTACAATTGTACTGAGCTTTGGTGAGACCTCACCTGGAGTATTGTTTACAGTTTTGGTCTCCTTATCGAAGAAAGGGTATACTTGCCTTACAGGCGGTGCAACGAAGGTTCACTAGATTGATTTCTGGGATGAGGGGGTCTTTCTATGAGGACAGATCAAGTAGAATGGGCCTATACAGTCTGGAGTTTAGAAGAATGAGAGGTGATGTTTTTGAATCATGTACAATTCTAAGGGGCTTGACAGGGTCGATGCTGAGAGGTTGTTTCCCTTGGCTGGATAGTCTCGAACAAGGGGGCATAGTCTCAGGATAAGGGGTCGGACATTTAGGACTGAGATATCCACCACACTCAGAGGTATTCTCTCCCCAGAGGGCTGTGGATGTTGAACAAGGCTGAGATCGATAGAGTTTTGGATTCTAAGGGATTCAAGGGAAATGGGGATCGGGCAGGAAAGTGAATTTGCCATCGATGATCAGCCAGGATCTTATTGAATTCCGGAACTGACTGGAGTGACCGCCCTGCGCCTGCATCAATTCTTATGTTCTTACGTGGATACCCAGGGGATGGACCGGGCTGTGAGACCGGGCGGGAGAGCGGGCGGGAAGAGCGGGAGTGCGGCTCCTCACTGACTGAGGCCCGGGGTTCAGGGAGAAGGAGATTTCTCGGAGCTGCTCCCTCCATACCCAGAGCCGCCAACACGTTCCCGGGCCCAGAGAGAGGGAGAAGGCGATCGCTCACATCCCCCTCGATCACCCTAACTCCCATCCAACTCACTCCACACTCACTCACATCCCCTCCCTCCATCCTCACTCAAATCTACGTCCCTCCATCCTCATTCACACAACACCCTCCCTCCACACACACTCACACATCCCCATCCGTCCAAACTCATTCACATCCCACTCCCTCCAATTTCATTCAAATCCCCGTCCCTCCACGCACACTCACATCCCTCTCCCGCCTCGTTCACTCACATCCCCCTCCCTCCACACTCACTCACACCCCCATCCTCCACCCTCACTCACATCCCATCCCTCTTCCCTCATTGACACATCACCATCCCTCCAGAATCACCCACGTATCCCCATCCCTCCACCATCCCTCACATTCTCCACGCTCCAACCTCACTCACATCCGGCCTTCCACGCTCAATCACATCCACCTCCCTCCAACTGCACTCACATCCCACTCCCTCCACCACCATTCACATATCACCCTCCCTCCACAATTACTCACACATCCCCATCTCTCCACGATCATTCATAACTCCGTCCCTACACCCTCACTCAGATCCCAATTCCTCCGCTCTCATTCACAACCCCCTCCGTCCACCCCCACTCATTTCCCCATCTCTCCACGCTCAGTCATACCCGCATCCCTTCACAAACACTCACATCCCCCTCCCTCCACCCACACTGACACATCTCCCTCGATCCACCCACACGAACACACTCCCTTCCCTCCACGCTCACTCACACACCCCATCCCTCCATCATCACTCACAACTAACTTCCTCCATCCTCACTAACATCCCCCTCACTCCACCCACACTCATAAATCGCCTTCCCTCCACGCTCACTCACACAGCCCCATTCCTTCGCCGTCAATCACAACCAACTCCCTCCATCCTCACTTGCATCCCCCTCGCTCCACCCTCACTCACGTCACCGTCATTCCACACTCATTCACATACCCCTCCCTCCACACGCACTCACATCCCCCTCACTCATATCCCCCTCCTTCCACCCACACATTTCCCTCCTTACAGCCTCACTCGCTGGGGGAGAGTGATGTGTGAGTGAGAGTGGAGGGAGGGGTATGTCCCATTGAAGGTCGAGGGAGTGAGGTGAGTGTGAGGGTGGAGGGAGTGGGATGTGTAAGTGAGAGGGAATGGAGGGGGATACTAGTGAGATTGAAGGGAGGGGATCAGAGTGAAGGTGGAGGCAGGGGGATGTGAATGAGGGTGGAGGGTGGGTGTGTGTGAATGAGGATGGAGGGGATGTGTGAGTGAGGGTGGAGGGAGGGGGATGTTGAGTGAGGATGGAGGGTGGGAGGTAATATGTCTGAAAGGGCTGAAGGGGGGATATTTGTGTGAGGGTGGAGGGAGGGCGATATGTCGGTATGGGCTGAGGGAGTGTGATGAGAGTGTGGGTGGAGAGAGGGGAATGTTTTAGAGAGGGTGGAGGGAGGGCGATATGTCGGTAAGGGCTGAGGGAGGGTGATGTGAGTGAGGGTGGAGAGAGGGGGATGTGAATGAGGGTGGATGGAGGGGGATGTGTGAGTGAGGGTGGAGGGAGGGGGATGTGAATGAGGGTGGAGGGAGGCGAATGTGTTGGAGAAGTTGGAGGGAGCGGTTTGTTTGAGTTACGGTGGAGGGAGTGGTATGTGTTCGTGAGGATGGAAGGAGTGGGATATGTGAGTGCAGGTGAAGGGAGGTGGATGGGAGTGAGGGTGGAGGGAGGGGGATGTTTTAGTGAGGATGGAGGGAGTGGGATATGTGAGTGAAGGTGAAGGGAGGTGGATGTGAGTAAGGGGGAGGAACGGGGATTTGTGAGTGAGCGTGGAGGGTGGGGGTTGTGTGAGTGACTCTGAAAGGAGGGGGATGTGTGAGTTTGGGTGGAGGGAGGGTGATGTGAATGAGCATGGATGGAGCAGGATGTTTGAGTGACAGAGGAGGGAGAGGGATATGTGAATGATGGTGGAGGGAGTGGGATGTGTGAGTAACGGTGGAGTGTGACACATGTGATTGAGTGTGGAAGGAGGGTAATGTGATTGTGCGTGGGGGGACGGGGATGTGCGTGCATGTGGAGGTAAGGGATGTGAGTGTGGGTGGAGGGAGGGGGATTTGAGTAAAATTGGTGGGAGTGGGATGTGAATGAGGTTGGACGGATGTGGATGTGTGAGTGAGTGTGGAGGGAGGGTTATGTGTGACTGAGGATGGAGGGCCGGGGATTTGAGTGAGGATGGAGGGCCGGGGATTTGAGTGAGGGTGGAGGAAGGGGATGTGATTGAGTTTGGAGGGCGGGATGTGAGTGAGGATGATGGGAGTAGGATGTAACTGAGTGCTGGTGGAAGGAGGGTGATGTATGAGTGAAGGTGGAGGGAATGGGATGTTTCTGTGATGGAGGGGGGAGGTGAAGTATGAGTGAGGGTGGTGGGAGTGGGCTGTTTGAGTGATGGTGGAGGGAGTTGGATGTGTGAGTGAGTGTGGAGGAAGGGGGATGTGATTGAGGGCGGAAGGACGGTGATGCGTGAGTGAGGGTGGAGGAAGGGGGATGTGTGAGTGAAGGTGGAGTGAGAGGGATATGGGTGAAGGTGGAGGGAGGGGGATTTGTGAGTGACGTGGGAGTGAGGGGGATGTGCGAGTGAGGATGGAAGGAGGGAGATGTGATTGCGGATTGGAGGGAGGGCGATTTCAGTGAGGCCAGTGGGAGTGGGAAATGTGAGTGACGGTGGAGGGAGGTGGATATGTGATCGAGTTGGAATGCGGGGTATGTGTGAGTGAGGTTGGAGGGAGGGGGATGCGTGAGTGAGGTGTAGGGAGGTAGTTGTGTGAATGAGGGTAGTTGTAGGGTAATGGGATTGATGCTGTTAGGAGGGGGATGTGATTGAGTGTGTTGGGTGTGGCATACGAGTGAGGGTGGAGTGTGGTGGATGTGAATGAGGGTGAAGATACTGGGATGTGTGAGTGAGGGTGGAGGGAGGTGGATATGTGAGTGAGGTCGTAGGGAGGGGACTGTGTGAGTGAGTGTGGAGGGAGAGGAATGTGAGTGATGGTGGAGGGTGGGGGATGTGAATGAGGATGACGGGTGTGGGATGTGCGAGTGAGGGTGGAGGGAGGTGGACATGTGATTGAGGGTGGAAGGAGTGGTACGTGATTGAGTGTGAAGGGAGTGGGATGTGTGAGAGACGGTGAAGCGAATGGGATGTGTGTGACGGTGGAGGGAGGGGGATGTGTTATTGAGGGGGAGGAAGGTGTATGCGAGTGAGGGAGTTGTGAGTGTGGAGTGACGGTGATGTGATGAGGGTGAAGAGAGGGGCTGCGAGTGAGGGGGGCGGACGTGTGAGTTAGTGTGAAGGGAAGGGGATGTGAGTGTGTGTGAAGGGATGCGGGTGTGACTGAGCGTGGAGAGAGGGGGAAATGAGTGTGGGTGGAGGGAGAGAGTTGTGAATGATGGTGGAGAGTTTGGGATATGTGAGTGATTGCGGAGGAAGCGTGATGTATGAATGAGGGTGCAGGGAGTGGGATGTGAGTGAGGGTGGAGGGCGAGATATGAGTGTGGTTGGAGGGAGGGGTATGTGAGTGAGAGTCGAGGTAATGGGATGTGAATGAGTGTTGAGGGAGGGGATTGTGAGTGATGATGGAGGGATGGGGATGCGTGGTGATGTGTGAATGAGGGAAGAGGGAGCAGGATGTGAGTGAGTGTGGAGGGAGGGGTATTTGGGTGAAATTAGAGGGTTTGGGATGGGAGTGAGTGTGGAGGGAGGGTGTTGTGGGTGGACGTGGAAGGAGGTGGATGTGATTGTGGGTGGAGGGAGGGGGATGTGATTGTGGGTGGAGGGAGGGGGTGTGAGTATGTGTGGATGTTGGGGGATGTGAGTGAGTGTGGAGGGAGGGGAATGAGAGCAAACTTGGAGGGAGGGGATGTGAGTGTGGGTGGAGGGAGGGGGTGTGAGTGAGGGTGGAGGGTTGGGGATGTGAGTGTGGGTGAAGGGAGGGGGATATGAGTGAAATTGAATGGAGTGGGATGTGACCGAGGTTGGACGAATGGGGATGTGTGAGTGACTGTGGAGGGAGGGGGATGTGTGAATGGGGGTGGACGGCAGGGGATTTGAGTGAGGGTGAAGGGAGGGGATGTGAGTGAGCGTGCAGAGCGGGATGTGAGTTAGGATGGAGAGAGTCGGATGTGATTGAGGGTGGAGGGAGGGGATGTGAGTGAGGATGGAAGGAGTCGAATATGAGTGAGTGTGGAGGGAGTGAGCTGGAAGTTAGGGTGGAGTGAGGGGTGTGTGATCGATCGCCTTCTCCCTCTCTCTGGGCCCGGGAACGTGTTGGCGGCTCTCGGTATTGAGGGAACAGCTCAGAGAAATCTCCTCCTCCCTGAACCCCGGGCCTCAGTAAGTGAAGAGATGCACTCCCGCTCTCCCCGCCCGTTCTCACTGCCTGCTCCATTCCCATGGATGCAGGACAAGAACATAAGAATTGGTGCGGGAGTAGGCCATATGGCCTCTTCAGTGAGCTCCCAAATTCAATAAGACCATGGCTGATTTTCGACTTCAAATTAACTTTCCTGCCCGATCTCCATTTCCCTATATTCCCTAAGAGTCCAAAACTCTATCGATCTCAGCCATGAATATTTTCAACGGTTCAACACCCACAGCCCTCTGGGGGAGAGAATTCCACAGATTCACAATACTCTGAGTGAGGAAATTTCTCCTCATCTCAGTCCGAAACTAAAATGTCCGACGCCATATCCTGAGACGATGCCTCCTTGCTCGAGGCAATCCAGCCAGGGGAAACAACCTCTCAGCATCTACCCTGTCAAGTCCCTCAGAATCGTATTGCTCTCAATCTTCTAAACTCTCATTCTTCTCAACTCCAGAGCAAAAAGGCCCATTCTACTTAATCTCTCCTCATAGGACAACGCCTTCATCTCAGGAATCAATCTAGTGAACCTTTGTTGCACCGCCTGTAGGGCAAGTCCACCCTTTCTTAGATAAGGAGACCAAAATTGTACACATTACTCCAGGTGAGGTCACACCAAAGTCCAGTACAATTGTCGGAAAACTTATTTAATCTTATACTCCAACCCCCATGCAATAAAGGCCATCATGCTATTTGCCTTCATAATTGTTTGCTGCACCTGCATGTTAACTTTATGTGCTTCTTGTACGAGGACACCCAGAAATCTCTGAACACCAAAATTTTATTGTTTCTCACCATTTAAAATATATTCTGTTTTTCTATTCTTCCCACAAAAGTGAATAACCTCACATTTCCCCACATTATACTCCATCTGCCATATTCTTGCCCACTCACTGAACCTGTCGATATCCCTTTTCAGACTCTTTATGTCCTCCTCACAGCTTACTTTCCCACCTAGCTTTGTATCGTCAGCAAACTTGGATACCTAACACTCAGTGCTTTCATTTAAGTCATTAACATATAGTGTAAATAGCTGAGGCCCCAGCACTGATCCATGTGGCACTCCACGAGGTCGAGCCTGCCAACCTGAAAATGACCCGTTTATCCCGACTCTCCGTTTTCTGTCCGTTTACCAATCCTCCATCCTCAATATTACCCCCAACCCAATGAGCCCTTACCTTGCATAACACACTTTTGTTTGGCAACTTATTGAATGCCGTTTGAAAATTTAAAAATACAATATCCACTGGTTCCCCTTTATCAACCCTGCTCGTGACATCCTCAAAAAACTCCAATAGAAATTCACCGAGGCGAGTGATTCCGCCCTTTCTATTATTTTTTATTCGTTCATGGGATGCCGTCATCGCTGGCGAGGCCGGCATTTATTGCCCAGCCCTAATTGCCCTTGAAAAGGTGGTGGTGAGCCGCCTTCTTCAACCGCTGCAGTCTGTGTGGTGAAGGTTCTCCCACAGTGCTGATCGGAAGGGAGGTTCTATTCTATTGGTTCATAACAAGCGGGCGTGGGGCTGTGTGTGGGACCAGGCCCTGATTGGCGGGTGGGGTTATCAATCACTTGTTTTGAACCAATGGAAGGGGCGGACTCAATGAGCGGCAATCATTTCTGCAGCGAGTGAAAGTGTCGATTCGATTCTCCTTCACACCGTCAATATTGGTCTCATTTTCTGCCCTGCCATAATTAGATCTCCCGGTGAATGACGGAGTGATTGAGAAAAGCCCACAGCTGGAATTAAACAGGGATTGTAGACTGAGGGACAACAGCCAGGCGAATCAGCACAGGATTGTGAGATCAGCAACCAGAAAGAACCCTTCCGATTCAAAGAGCTTCCATCGATCGACTGGGGAGAAAGGTAAGAGAAAGTCCCATTTACTCAGATAAACACTGGTCCTGTGGACAGTCCACAAAGGTTACAAGCTAATGGGGAAATGGTGACAATGAGACTGGGAGAGTCTGATCACAGAGTACAATTATCCAGCATGAGGCCGTGCAATGAAACGTGAAGTGAGATCAGTTTCTGTCTCAAAGCACACAGTCACAAATGAATCTTGTGTGTGTTTTAGAGTGAAGGGGTTTGATCTAAGAGGTGACTCCAGTCTGAGGCAGTGCCGAGCAGATATACAATGTCTCCCCGCCCCCAGCACCAACTGTGAATGAACCCACCTTTATGGTCCCCATAATATCAATATTACACTGTATTAATGTAGTACCAGTCAGTGTTACCGAATTCAAATATATTTCATATCCAACTATCAAAATCAATCATCTTACAATTCTGAACTGGATACTGGATTTAACTTAATGTTATTTCCCATCAGTAAATCTATTTCTGGATTTTAGAATTGCAGTTGAATTAAATGATAGTTTACATATAAACTGGTGATAAAATGATACGTAAATCGTATTCGAATAATGATTTAAGCAGAAAATATAGACACTGTCTTTCAGCCCTTTTAAACACTAACTGGAGTTTCCAGAAATGTTGTTTATCCAAACTTTGTAACATTCCAGATGTATAAAGAATGTGACGATCAGATGTTTTGCCATCGAATTCAGTATTGTGGCAGTAATTTAAATGGCCACTGCTAACAGTTACATGTTTAGATGGTTTATGACAATCTGATTTTCAGAGCAGATGGGGTCTGTTTTTAATAATGTGACTGTTTGATCCATGTCCTTCTGTCGATGCGGTGCTGCTTAATGTTCTGTCGAGCTCGAACTGACGGTACATTCAGTAAATTCCCAGTATCAGGTCTCGTGGTGTAAAAACATCTTTATTGGAATAGCAGCTTTGTGGTTAGAAAAAGTGTCTGAATGTTTAGGGTTAATCTTCATCTTAACTAAACTCTAAACACGATGGTGGTTTTTGTCATTTCCGTTTCAGTTATTTTCCATGAGTGATTTCCTCTACTGCCATGGTAACAATCTGTCAGATCTCAGTACAAGAGGTGTTGGTTCCAATTTATGTCCGAAAGACCATGAAACATTCAGTGTAAACTCTTCTCTATATATTCAGACCATGAAACGGGACACCCAAATTTCTCTGAACACCAACGTTCAATAGTTTCTTACGATTTAAAAAATATCCTGTTTTTCTATTCTTCCGACCAAAGTGAATAACCTCACATTTCTCCATCTGCCACCTTCTTGCCCACTCACTTAACCTGTCTATATCTCTTTGCAGACTCTTTGTGTCCTCCTCACAGCTTACTTTCCCACCTACCTTTTATCGTCAGCAAAATTGGAGACATTACACTCGGCCCCTTCATCTAAGTCATAGAATCGTTGCAACACAGAGGGAGGCCATTCGACCCGTCGACCATGCTCCGAATCTATGCAAGAGCAATCCAGCTAGTCCCACTCCCCTGCCCTATCCCCAGAGCCCTGCAATTTTTGTTCCCTTCAAGTATTTATCCAATTCCCTTTTAAAGGCCATGATTGAACCGGGGCGGGCCCAGAGAGAGAAGTATGAGTGAGATTGGAGGGTGGAGGATGTGAGCGATGGTGAAGGGAGGGGGGTGTAAGTGACTGTGGTGGGAGGACGATGTGAATGATGATGGAGGGAGTGGGATATGTGAGATAGGGTAGAGGGAGTGGAATGTGTGAGTGACGGTGGAAGGAGGGGGATGTATGAGAGAGGGTGGAGGCAGGGAAATGTGTGAATGAGGATGAAGGGAGGTGGATGCGTGATTGAGGGTGGGGGTTGGGGGATGTGAATGAGGGTGGAGGTATGGCGATGGGAGTGAGGGTGGAGTGAGAGGATGTTTGAGTGAGGGTGGTGGGAGAGGGTATGAGTGAGGGTAGAAGGGTGGATGTGTGTGAGGCTGGATGGAAGGGGTTGTGAGTGAGTTTGGAGGGAGGGGATGTGAGTGAGTGTATTGCGAAGAGGATGTATGACTGATGGTGGAGTGTGGAGGATGTGTAAGTGAGGGTGGAGTGTGGGGTATGAGTGTTCGAGGGTGAAGGGAGGGGGATGTGAGTGACAGTGGAGGCAGGGTGATGTGTGAGTGACGGTGGAGCGAGATGAAAGTGTGAGTGGGGGTGGTGTGAGGGGTATGTTTGAGTGAATGTGGAGTGAGGGTGATGTGTGAGTGAAGGTGGAGGGATGGTGATGTGAGTGAGGATAGAGGTAGGGCGATGTAAGTGAGGTTGGGGGTGTGGGTTTTGAGTGAGGGTGGAGGGAGGAGGATGTTTGAATGAGGGTGAATGGAGATGAATGTGAATGAGGGTGGACGGAGTGGGGTGTGTGAGTGACGGTGGAGGTAGAGGGATGTGAATGAGAGTGGAGGGAGGGCCATGTGAGTGAGGGTGGAGGAAGGGACGTGTGAGTGAGGGTGCAGGGTGGTGGATGCGTTATTTTGGGTGGAGGGAAGAGGATGTGAATTAGGGTAGAGGAATTGTGATGTGTGAATGACAGTGGAGAGAGGGGGCTGTCTGAGTGAGGGTGGAGTGATGTGGATGTATGAGTGAGAGTGGAGGAAGGGGGATGTGAGTGAGGGTCGACGACGTGGGATGTGTGATTGAGGTTAGAGGGATGATGAGTGAGTGAACATGGATATAGAGGGATGTGAATGAGGGTGGAGGGAGGGGATGTGAGTGAGTATGGAGGGAAGGGGTTGCGCGTGAGGGGGAGGGAGTGGGATGTGTGAGTGAGGATGGTGGGAGGGGGATGTGTGAGTGACAGTGGAAGGAGATGGATGTGTGAGTGATGGTGGAGGGTGGGTCGTTCGTGAGTGAGGGTGAGGTGACGGGATGCGATTGCGGGCGGAGGCAGAGGATGTGTGAGTGAGTTTGGAGGGAGGTGGATGTGTGATTGACTCAGGATGGATGAGTGGTGGGAGGAGGATTTGTGAGTGAGGATGGAGGGAGGGTTAGGAGTGAATGATGGTAGAGAAAGGAGGATGTGTGAGTGAGGGTGGAGGGCGGGGAATGAGTGAATAAGGTTGGAGGAATGGTGTGTGTTTGAGTGTGCAGTTAGTGGGATGATTGTATAAGGGTGGAGGGATGGGATTTATGAGTGAGGGTGGATGGGGATGTGTCAGTGAGGGTGAATGGAGGGCGATGTGAGCGAGGTTGGTGGTAGGTCAATGGGAGTGAGGTTGGAGGGCGGCGATGTGAGTGAGGGTGGATGGTGGGGTCTGACTGAGGGTGGGATGTTTCAGTTAGGGAGGAGGGCAGAGAATGTGAATGAGGATGGAGGGTGTGGGGTGTGTGAATTAGGGTGGAGGGAATTTGATGTGTGAGTGAGCGTGGAGTGAGGGGGATGTGTGAGTGAGGGTGGAAGGAGAGGGATGTGTGAGTTAGGGTGGAGGGAGTGGAATGTGAATGACTGTGAGGGGATATGAGTGAGTGTGGAGGGAGGGGATGTGTGAGTGAGGTTGGAGAGAGGATGACGTGAGTGAGGGTGGAGCGAGGTGAATATGTGATTGATGGAGGAGGGACGGGGAAGTATATGTGAGGGTAGAGGGAGGTGGATGTGGGTGAGGGTGGGCTGTGTGAGTTAGAGTGGAGGGAGGAGTATGTGAATAAGGGTGGACGGAGTGGGATATGTGAATTAGGGTGGAGGGAGGAGTATGTGAATAAGGGTGGAGGGAGTGGGATGTGTGAGTTAGGGTGGAGGGAGGACTATGTGAATAAGGGTGGAGGGAGTGGGATGTGTGAGTTAGGGTGGAGGGAGGAGTATGTGAATATCAGTGGACAGAGTGGGATGTGTGAATTAGGGTGGAGGGAGGAGTATGTGAATAAGAGTGGACAGAGTGGGATGTGTGAGTCAGGGTGGAGGGAGGAGTATGTGAATAAGAGTGGACAGAGTGGGATGTGTGAATTAGGGTGGAGGGAGGAGTATGTGAATAAGAGTGGACAGAGTGGGATGTGTGAATTAGGGTGGAGGGAGGAGTATGTGAATAAGAGTGGACAGAGTGGGATGTGTGAATTAGGGTGGAGGGAGGAGTATGTGAATAAGAGTGGACAGAGTGGGATGTGTGAGTTACAGTGAAGGGAGGGGAATGTGTGAGTGAGCGTGGAGTGATGGTGATGTCTGAGTGAGTGTGGAGGGAGGGGGTTGTGTGAGTGAGGGTAGTGGGAGTGGTTATATGAGTTAGGATGGAGGCATGGAGATGTGAATGAGGGTGGAGGGAGGTGGATATGTGAGTGAGTGTTGTGGAAGGGGGTTGTGTGTGGGGGGTGGCGTAGGGAGGGAAATGTGTGAGTGCCTGTGAAGTGAGGGGGAAATGTGAGTCAGGGTGGAGGGAGGGGGATGTTCATGAGGGTGCAGTAACGGTGATGTGAGTGAGAAGGGAGGGAAGGGAATGTGAGTGAGGGTGGAGAGAGGAGGATGTATGATTGAGCGTGGAGGGAGGGGAATATGAGTGAGGGTAGAGGGAGGTGAATTTGAGTGAGAAGGGAAGGAGGCGGATGTGAATGAGGTTGATAGGAACGATGTGAGTGAGTGTAGATGGAGGAGTTTGTATGTGATGGTGGAAGCACGGGGTTGTGAGTGAGGCTGGAGGGAGGCGGAAGTGTGAGTGAGAGTGGAGGGAGGGGATTGTGAGTAAGGTTGATGGGACCAATGTGAATGAGGCTGGAAGGAAGTGGATGTGTGAGTGTGAGTGGAGGGAGGGGATTGTGTGTTATGGTGGAGGGAGGGGGATGTGTGAGTGAGAGTGGAGGGAGGGTGTTATGAGTCAGGGTGGAGGGAGCAGGATGTGTGTGAGGGTGGAGGGAGTCGTATGTGAGTGAGGCTGGACGGAAGTGGATGTGAGTGAGAGTGGGGTGAGGGGGATGTGAAAGAGGATGGAGGGATAGGGATATGAATGCGTGTTGAGGGAGGGTGATCTGAGTAAGAGTGGAGAGAGGGGCATGTGCTTGAGGGTGGAGTGAGGGGGATGTGTGTGAGGGTGGATGGAAGTGGATGTGAGTGAGTGTGGAAGGAGTGGGATGTGAATGAGTGTTGTGGGAGGGTGAGGTGAGTGAGAGTGGAGGGAGGAGATGTGAAACAGGGTGGAGGGATGGGGATGTGGTTCAGGGTGAGGGTGCAGGGCGGGGATGTGTGCGAGGGTGGAGGGAGGGGATGTGTGTGAGGGTGGAGGGAGGTGGTGTGTGTGAGTGTGGAGGGAGGGGGATGTGTGTGAGGGTGGAGGGTGGAGGATGTGAGAGACGGTGGAGGGATAGGGATGTGGGTGACTGTGGAGGGAGAGGCACGTGAATGAGGGTGCACGGAGGGTCATGTGAGTGACTGTGTTGTCCCTCTCTCTGGGCCCGGGAACGTGTGGCAGCTCCAGGGAGTGTTCTTGTGGCTCAGATAAATCTCCCCCTCCCTGAACCCCGGGCTTCAGTCAGTGAGGAGCTGCACTCCCGCACTCTCCGCCCGGTCTCACTGCCTGGTATCACCGCCCCGTCCATCCCCTGGGTCACCTCATAAGAACATACAAAATAGGAGCAGGGCTGGGCCATCCGGCCCCTCGATCCTGCTCCGCCATTCAATAAGATCATGGCTGATCTTCAACCTCAACTCCACTTTCCCGTCTGATCCCCATATCCCTTGAGTCAATTACAGTCCAAAAATCTCTCAATCTCAGCCTTGAATATACTCAACGATTGACCATCCACAGCCCCCCGGGGAAAAAGAAATCCAAAGGTTCACAACCCTCTGAATGAAGAAATTTCTCCTCATCTTATTCCTAAAAGTCTGACCCCGTATCCTGAGACTATGCCCCCTTGTTCTAGACTATCCAGCCAGGGGAAACAACCTCTCAGCATCGACCCTGTCAAAACCCCTCAGAATCTTATATGATTCAATAATATCACCTCTCATTCTTCTAAACTCCAGAGAGTATCGGCCCATTCTACTCAATCTCTCCTCATAGGACAACCCTCTCATCCCAGGAATCAATCCAGTGAACCCATCTTGCACTGCCTGTAAGACAAGTATATCCTTCCATAGATAAAGAGACCAAAAGTGTACACAGTACTCCAGGTGAGGTCTCATCAAAGCCCGATACAATTCTCGGAAGAATTCCTTACTCTTGAACTCCAACCCCCTTGCAATAAAGGCCAAAATGCTATTTGCCTTCATGATTGTTTGCTGTACCTGCATGTTAACTTTCTTTGTTTCTTGTACGAGGAAACCTCTGAACGCTAAAATGTAACAGTTTCTCACCATTTAAAAAATATTCTGTTTTTCTTTGCTTCGGACAAAAGTGAATAACCTCACATTTCCCCACATTATACTCTATCTGCCATATTTTTGCCCACTCACTGAAGCTGTCTATATCACTTTGCAGACTCTTTGTGTCATCCTCATTGCTTACTTTCCCACCTAGCTTTGTATCGTCAGCAAACTTGGATACACAGCACTCGGTGCCTTCATCTAAGTCATTAATATAGATTGTAAATAGCTGAGGCCCCAGCACTGATCCTTGTGGCACTCCACTGGTTACAGCCTGCCAACCTGAAAATGACTCGTTTATCCCGACTCTCTGTTTTCTGTTCGTGAACCAATTCTCAATCCTCAATATTAGCCCAACCCAATGAGCCCTTCTCTTGTGTAACAAACTATTGTGTGGCAATTTATTGACTGCCTTTTGAAAATCGAAATAAGCAACATCCGCTAGTTCCCCTTTATCTACCCTGCTCGTGACATCCTCAAAAAACTCCTACAGAGATTCGCATAGGCGAGTGACTTCCGCCCGTTCTATTATTTTTTTTATTCGTTCATGGGATGTGGGCATCGCTGGCGAGGCCAGCATTTATTGCCCAGCCCTAATTGCCCTTGAGAAGGTGGTGGTAAGCCGCCTTCTTCAACCGCTGCAGTCTGTGTGGTGAAGGTTCTCCCACAGTGCTGATCGGAAGGGAGGTTCTATTCTATTGGTTCATAACAAGCGGGCGTGGGGCTGTGTGTGGGACCAGGCACTGATTGGCGGGTGGGGTTATCAATCACTTGTTTTGAACCAATGGAAGTGGCGGAATCAATGAGCGGCATTCATTTCTGCAGCGAGGGAAAGTGCAGATTAGATTCTCCTTCACACCGTCAGGATTGGTCTCATTTTCTGCCCTGCCATTATTAGATCTCCCGGTGAATGACGAAGTGATTGAGAAAAGTCCACAGCTGGAAGTAAACAGGGATTGTAGACTGAGGAACAACAGCAAGTGAATCAGCACAGGATTGTGAGAGCAGCAACCAGAGATAACCCTTCCGATTCAAAGAGCTTCCGCAGATCGACTGGGGAGAAAGGTAAGAGAAAGTGTCATTTCCTCAAATGAACACTGGTCCTGTAGACAGTCCACAAAGGTTACAAGGTAAAGGGGGAAATGGTGAGAATGAGACTGGGAGAGTCTAATCACCGAGTACAATTATCCAGCATGAGGCAGTGCAATGAAATGTGAAGTGAGATCAGTTTCTGTCTCAAATCACACAGTCACAAATGAATCTTGTGTGTGTTTTAGAGTGAAGGGGTTTGATCGAAGAGATGACTCCAGTCTGATGCGGAGCCCATCAGGTTTAAAGTGTCTCCCCGCCCCCAGCACCAACTTGGAAAGAACCCACCTTTCTTGTCTCCATAATATCGATATTATACTGTGTTTTAATGTAATGCCAGACAGTATTACTGAATTCAAATATATTTCATATCCATCAAAATCAACCATCTTACAATTCTGAACTGGATACTGGGTTTTGCTTAATATTATTTCCCATCAGTAAATCTATTTCTGGATTTCACACTTGCAGTTGAATTAAATGATTATCATTTAAATATAAACTGGTGATAAAATGATACGCAAATCTTATTTAATGGATTGTAAACATTCTTCCAATTGATTATTTTGTGTGTCGTCAGAATAATGTGCTGGGTGATCACCTGATCCAGCCTCTGCCGAGGGTTCTTTTTAATAAACTGAGAGCGATGTTTGTCCCCATACAATCCAGATTCATTTCCGTGCTCTTTGATTCGATAGAAGTGTTCAAAATCATGGCGATTTAGATTAAGTAAATAAAGTGAAACAGTTCCCATTGGCGGAAGGGTCACGAACCAGAGGACACACATTTAAGTTGCTTGGCGAAAGAACCAAATGCAGTGAGTTTAATGGTCTGGAATGCGCTGCCTGACAGGATGGTGGAAGCAGATTCAAAAGCGAATTGGATAAATTGTGCAAGGGAAAATATTTGCAGGTCTACGTGGAAAGAGCGGGGGAATGGGATTAAATGTAATGCTCTGACTAAGAGCCGGCACAGGCTCGATGGCCTGAATGGTCTCCTTCGATGCTGTAATCATTCCGTTATTCTATCCAATTCCTTTTTCAAGTTACTATTGAATCTGCTTCCACCACCCGTTCAGGTAGTCCAGTCCAGATCATAATATCTGGCCCACATCAAAATGCAAATCTCTTCATCTCCCCCCGCCTGCTTCTTTTGTCAATTATCTTAAATCTGTGTCCCCTGGTTATCGACACATATTAATCTTAAAAGCCTTTTTCTAACCATCCGTTTATCGATTTATAATTATGTTTAATCTAACTTAACAGGTATAAATAGAGGACCGTGTTTTCAAAATATCAGTGAGAGACAGGCCCTTGAGATTAATGTACAAGTCTGGCGTGTCATGCAACTTTCATATTACAAAGCGATCATAAATAATACCGTTGTTAAGAAATGGCGGGGTGAAAATATGTTTTTGAAAAACAAGCATAATTGCAGCGACACAAAGTTCAAAACACTTTTTTTCCATTTGGCAGCTGTAAGTTGCCAGCGAGCTCAAGGAACGGAAACGAGATCTGTTGCATTGCCCGTCTCTGCTGACTGAGGTTTGTAAACTGGAGAGTGGGGGGTAAAGTAGATCTGCTGCATCGCCCCCCTCTGCTGACTGAGGTTTGTAAACTGGAGAATGGGTGTAAAGTAGATCAGTTGCATCGCCCCCCTCTGCTGACTGAGGTTTGTAAACTGGAGAGTGGGGGGTAAAGTAGATCTGCTGCATCGCCCCCCTCTGCTGACTGAGGTTTGTAAACTGGAGAATGGGTGTAAAGTAGATCTGTTGCATCGCCCCCCTCTGCTGACACAGGTTTGTAACCTGGAGACTGGGGTAAAGTAGATCTGTTGCATCGCCCCCCTCTGCTGACTGAGGTTTGTAACCTGGAGACTGGGCGGTAAAGGAGATCTGTTGCATCGCCCCCCTCTGCTGACTGCGGTTTGTATCCTGGAGACTGGGGGGTAAAGTAGATCTGTTGCATCGCCCCCCTCTGCTGACTGCGGTTTGTAACCTGGAGACTGGGGGGTAAAGTAGATCTGTTGCATCGCCCGCCTCTGCTGACTGCGGTTTGTATCCTGGAGACTGGGGGGTAAAGTAGATCTGTTGCATCGCCCCCCTCTGCTGACTGCGGTTTGTAACCTGGAGACTGGGGGGTAAAGTAGATCTGTTGCATCGCCCCACTCAACTGACTGAGGTTTGTAACCTGGAGACTGGGGGGGTAAAGTAGATCTGTTGCATCGCCCCCCTCTGCTGACTGAGGTTTGTAACCTGGAGACTGGGGGGTAAAGTAGATCTGTTGCATCGCCCCCCTCTGCTGACTGAGGCTTGTAACCTGGAGACTGGGGGGTAAAGTAGATCTGTTGCATCTCCCCACTCTGCTGACAGCGGTTTGTAACCTGGAGAATGGGGGGTAAAGTAGATCTGTTGCATCTCCCCCCTCTGCTGACTGCGGTTTGAAACCTGGAGACTGGGGGGTAAAGTAGATCTGCTGCATCGCCCCCCTCTGCTGACTGCGGTTTGAAACCTGGAGACTGGGGGGTAAAGTAGATCAGTTGCATCGCCCGCCTCATCTGGCTGCGGTTTGTATCCTGGAGACTGGGGGGTAAAGTAGATCTGTTGCATCGCCCACCTCTGCTGACAGAGGTTTATAAACTGGAGAATGGGTGTAAAGTAGATCAGTTGCATCGCCCCCATCTGCTGACTGAGGTTTTAAACTGGAGAGTGGGGGGTAAAGTAGATCTGCTGCATCGCCCCCCTCTGCTGACTGAGGTTTGTAAACTGGAGAATGGGTGTAAAGTAGATCTGTTGCATCGCCCCCCTCTGCTGACTGAGGTTTGTAACCTGGAGACTGGGCGGTAAAGGAGATCTGTTGCATCGCCCCGCCTCTGCTGACTGCGGTTTGTATCCTGGAGACTGGGGGGTAAAGGAGATCTGTTGCATCGCCCCCCTCTGCTGACTGCGGTTTGTAACCTGGAGACTGGGGGGTAAAGTAGATCTGTTGCATCGCCCGCCTCTGCTGACTGCGGTTTGTAACCTGGAGACTGGGGGGTAAAGTAGATCTGTTGCATCGCCCCCCTCTGCTGACTGAGGCTTGTAACCTGGAGACTGGGGGGGGGTAAAGTAGATCTGTTGCATCGCCCCCCTCTGCTGACTGATGCTTGTAACCTGGAGACTGGGGGGTAAAGTAGATCTGTTGCATCTCCCCCCTCTGCTGACAGCGGTTTGTAACCTGGAGAATGGGGGGTAAAGTAGATCTGTTTCATCGCCCCACTCTGCTGACTGCGGTTTGAAACCTGGAGACTGGGGGGTAAAGTAGATCTGTTGCATCGCCCCCCTCTGCTGACTGAGGCTTGTAACCTGGAGACTGGGGGGTAAAGTAGATCTGTTGCATCGCCCACCTCTGCTGACTGAGGTTTCTAACCTGGTGACTGGGGGGGTAAAGTAGATCTGTTGCATCTCCCCCCTCTGCTGACTGAGGTTTGTAACTTGGAGACTGGGGGGTAAAGTAGATCTGTTTCATCGCCCCACTCTGCTGACTGTGGTTTGTAACCTGGAGACTGGGGGGTAAAGTAGATCTGTTGCATCGCCCCCCTCAGCTTACTGAGGCTTGTAACCTGGAGACTGGGGGGTAAAGTAGATCTGTTGCATCGCCCACCTCTGCTGACTGAGGTTTGTAACCTGGTGACTGGGGGTTAAAGTAGATCTGTTGCATCGCCCCACTCTGCTGACTGTGGTTTGTAACCTGGAGACTGGGGGGTAAAGTAGATCTGTTGCATCGCCCCCCTCTGCTGACTGAGGCTTGTAACCTGGAGATTGGGGGGTAAAGTAGATTTGCTGCATCGCCCCCCTCTGCTGACTGAGGTTTGTTACCTGGAGACTGGGGGGTAAAGTAGATTTGTTGCATCGCCCCCCTCTGCTGACTGAGGCTTGAACCTGGAGACTGGGGGGTAAAGTAGATCTGTTGCATCGCCCTCCTCTGCTGACAGCGGTTTGTAACGTGGAGACTGGGGGGTAAAGTAGATCTGTTGCATCTCCCCCCTCTGCTGACTGCGGTTTGTAACCTGGAGACTGGGGGGTAAAGTAGATCTGTTGCATCGCCCCCCTCTGCTGACTGAGGTTTGTAACCTGGAGACTGGGGGGTAAAGTAGATCTGCTGCATCGCCCTCCTCTGCTGACTGAGGTTTGTAACCTGGAGACTGGGGGGTAAAGTAGATCTGTTGTATCGCCCCCCTCTGCTGACAACGGTTTGTAACCTGGAGACTGGGAGGTAAAGTAGATCTGTTGCATCGCCCCATTCTGCTGACTGAGGTTTGTAACCTGGAGACTGGGGGGTAAAGTAGATTTGTTGCATCGCCCCCCTCTGCTGACTGAGGCTTGAACCTGGAGACTGGGGGGTAAAGTAGATCTGTTGCATCTCCCCCCTCTGCTGACTGAGGTTTGTAACCTGGAGACTGGGGGGTAAAGTCGATCTGTTGCATCGCCCCCCTCTGCTGAATGGGTCGATATGAGGAAGAGGTTTCTGATACTTTGCCCCGAGACGCCACTTGCAGTGTCTGATCCAACCAGTGTTATGGACACGTGTCTTCTGGGAATTTAACTTGTTCAGTCCCAGTCTGTGTCGGGTTTTAGAAGTTGTTGATGGTTCAAGGTTGGGTTTCATCATCCTGCCGCTTGTCCCCTACACACAAAATACACACAGATACTCAGTCACTCACTGATATACAGAGGCATCGTCTCTCTCACACACGTTCACTCAGAGTCACTCACTGATATACAGAGGCATCCTCTCTCTCACACACGTTCACTCAGAGTCACTCACTGATATACAGAGGCATCGTCTCTCTCACACACGTTCACTCAGAGTCACTCACTGATATACAGAGGCATCCTCTCTCACACACTCACTCCGAGTCACTCACTGATATACAGAGGCATCCTCTCTCTCACACACACTCACTCATTCACTGATATACAGAGGCACCCTCGCTCACACTCACTCATTCACTGATAGACAGAGGCATCCTCTCTCTCACACACACTCACTCATTCACTGATATACAGAGGCACCCTCGCTCACACTCACTCATTCACTGATAGACAGAGGCATCCTCTCTCTCACTCTCACTCACTGATATACGCACACATCCTTTCTCACTGTGTCTCTTACACGGTACCCTGCCATTGTGTGGTGACCCAGTGCCTTCCCCAAAGTGTTTGATACTGTATCATTACCCGTGTGTTTCACTCCAAACCCAATGACATTATATAGGAACAGGAGGAGGCCGTTCAGCCACTCGAGCCTGTTACACTGGAATTGGGGGAGGCCGTTCAGCCCCTCGAGCCTGTTACACAGGAACAGAAGGAGGCCGTTCAGCCCCTCGAGCCTGTTACACAGGAACAGGAGGAGGCCATCCGGCCCCTCGAGCCTGTTACACAGGAACAGGAGGAGGCCATTCAGCCCCTCGAGCCTGTTATACTGGAACAGGGGGAGGCCATTCAACCCCTCGAGCCGGTTACACCGGAACAGGGGGAGTCCGTTCAGCTCCTCGAGGTTGTTACACAGGAAAAGGAGGAGGCCATTCATCCCCTCGATCCTTTCCCGCCATTCTATTAAATCGTAACCGATCTGTACTTCAACTTCCTATCACCTCAACACACCTAATAAAAGGGTAGATTTGATTCCCTGTTACTTTGTACTGAAAACAGAATCTGACTCTATTGGGGAAACTGGAAACCAGGGACACAGACAGACTAAGTGAGTGAGGAAAACTGTGGGAGATGGTGTTTAATGTGGGCAAGTGTGAGGTCATCCACTTTGGATCAGAAAAAGACAAATCGGAATATTTTCTGAATGGGAAGAGTGTGGGAACTGTGGATGAGCAGAGAAATTTAGGGGTCCAAGTACACAAATCTCTAAAACCCAGTGGGCAGGTACACGAAGTGATCAAAAAGACTAATGTAATGTTGGCCTTTATCTCAAGGGCTGGAATATGAAGTGGAGGAAGTTATGTTACATCTTTCCATAGCTCTGGTTAGAGCCCGTCGAGAGCTCGATCAATCAATGAGGTAGATTTTAAGGAGCATCTTGAAGGAGGAGAGAGAGGCGCAGAGGTTTAGCGAGGAAATTCCAGAGCTTGGGGTCCAGGCAGCAGAAGGCACGGCCGCCAGTGGTGAAGCAATGGAAATGGGGGGATCGGCAAGAGGCGAGATTTGTAGGAGCGCATAGATCGCGGAGGGTTGTAGGGCTGGAGGAGGTTACAGAGATGGGGAGGGGGGAGGGTCGTGCACGGATTTGAAAACCAGGATGAGAATTTTAAAATGGAGGCGTTCCCAGACCGTGAGCCAATGTCGGTCAGTGAGCAAAGCGGGTGATGGGTGAACGGGACTTTGTGCGAGTTCTGACATGGGCAGCAGAGTTTCGGATGTTTATGGAGGGTGGAAGATGGGAGGACGGGCAGGAGAGTATTGGAATATTGGAGTCTGGAGGTGAGAAAGGGATGGATGAGTCTGATTAACCGTCTGATTCACACTCCCGCCAGGGGGAGGATGGCGGTGGATTGAGATGATGGCGGTGGATTGAGATGATAGCGGTGGATGGGGACCGGTTGATCTTCTCCAGGGGGAGGATGGCGGTGGATTGAGATGATGGAGATGGATGGGGACCGGTTGATCTTCTCCAGGGGGAGGATGGCGGTGGATTGAGATGATGGCGGTGGATGGGGACCGGTTGATCCTCTCCAGGGGGAGGATGGCGGTGGATTGAGATGATGGCGGTGGATGGGGACCGGTTGATCGTCTCCAGGGGGAGGATGGCGGTGGATTGAGATGATGGCGGTGAATGGGGACCGGTTGATCTTCTCCAGGGGCAGGATGGCGGTGGATTGAGATGATGGCGGTGGATGGGGACCGGTTGATCTTCTCCAGGGGGAGGATGGCGGTGGATTGAGATGATGGCGGTGGATAGGGACCGGATGATCCTCTCCAGGGGGAGGATGGCGGTGGATTGAGATGATGGCGGTGGATTGAGATGATGGCGGAGGATAGGGACCAGTTGATCGTCTCCAGTCCCCTGGATTCTTCCATCAGTCAGGTCGCGACCCCGCCGGATTGCTGACATCACACAAGCGCGCTGCATCCGGGCCCGCGCTGAGTCGGTGAAACGGCCGAAAGGGTTTAAAAATCTGGAGACACGTGACCCTTTCTGTGGTCGGTCAATCAAATGAGAGAGGGCGGTGCCTGTGGGGGAGGCGTTCATTTGTCCCGAGTGTGCAGTGCGCAGACCCTGCCCCGGAAGGGCCCCGGGGGAGGAGTCAGTTGGGGATGACAGGGGGACGGACTTGTCAATCGGGTTTGATCCAATAGGGACAAAATCTATGGGGGGAGTTGGAGAATGAGAGAGAGCCCCTGACATTAATCAGTGATGGGTGGGGAGGGAGGAGGGGGGAGGGGGAGAGGGAGAATGAGAGAGAGCCCCTGACTTTAATCAGTGATGGGTGGGGGGAGGGGGAGAATGAGAGAGAGCCACTTACTTCAATCAGTGATGGGTGGCGGGAGGGGGGAGGGAGAATGGGAGAGAGCCCCTCACTTCAATCATTGATGAGTGGGGGAGGGGTTAGAGGGAGAATGAGAGAGCCCCTGACTTTAATCAGTGATGGGTGGGGGGAGGGGGAGAGGGAGAATGAGAGAGAGCCCCTTACTTTAATCAGTGATGGAGGGGGGAGCGGGAGAATGAGAGAGAGCCACTGACTTGAATCAGTGATGGGCGGGGGGAGGGGGAGAGGGAGAATGAGAGAGACACCATTACTTTAATCAGTGATGGGTGGAGGGAGAGGGAGAATGAGTGAGAGCCCCTTACTTTAATCAGTGATGGGTGGAGGGAGAGGGAGAGGGAGAATGAGTGAGAGCCCCTTACTTTAATTAGTGTTCGGTGGAGTGAGGGGGAGAGGGCGAATGAGAGAGAGCCCCTTACTTTAATCAGTGATGTTTGGGGGGAGGGGGAGAGGGAGAATGAGAGAGCCCCTTACCTTAATCAGTGATGGGTAGGGGGAGAGGGAGAGGGAGAATGCGAGAGAGCCCCTTACTTTAATCAGTGATGGTTGGGGGGAGAGGGAGCGGGAGAATGAGCGAGAGCACCTTCCTTTAATCAGTGATGGGTGGGGGGAGAGGGAGAATGAGAGCGAGCCCCTTAATTTAATCAGTGATGGGTGGGGGGAGAGGGAAAGAGAGAATGAGAGAGAGCCCCTCACTTTAATCAGTGATGGGGGAAGGGTGAGAGGGAGAATGAGAGAGAGCCCCTTCCCTTAATCAGTGATGGGTGGGGGGAGAGGGAGTGGGAGAATGCGAGAGAGCCCCTTACTTTAATCAGTGATGGGTGGGGGGAGGGTGAGAGGGAGAATGAGAGGGAGCCCCTCACTTTAATCAGTGATGGGTGGGGGGAGAGTGGAGAGGGAGAATGAGAGAGAGCCCCTTACTTTAATCAGTGATGTGTGGGGGGAGTTGTGGATGGAGAATGAGAGAGAGACCCTTACTTTCATCAGTGATGGGTGGGGGAGGGGGCAGAGGGAATATGAGAGCGAGCCCTTAACTTTCATCAGTGATTGGCGGGGGGAGGGGGAGGGGGAGGGGGAGAATGAGAGAGAGCCCCTCACTTTAATCAGTGATGGGGGAGGGGTGAGAGGGAGAATGAGAGAGAGCCACTTACTTTAATAAGTGATGGGTGGGGGAGGGGGGAGAGGGAGAATGAGAGAGAGCCCTCAACTTTAATCAGTGATGGGGGAGTGGTGAGAGGGAGAATGAGAGAGAGCCCCTGATTTTAATCAGTGATGGGTGGGCGGAGGGGGGAGATTGAATGAGAGAGCGCCACTTCCTTTAATCAGTGATGGGTGGGGTGAGTTATGAGGGAGAATGAGAGAGAGCCCCTTACTTTAATCAGTGTTGGGTGGAGGTAGGGAGGGGGAGAGGGAGAATGAGAGAGAGCCCCTTACTTTAATCATTGATTGGCGGGGGGAGAGGGAGAGGGAGAATGAGAGAGAGCCCCTTACTTTAATCAGTGATGCGTGGTGGGAGGGTGGAGAGCGAGAATGAGAGAGAGCCCCTTATTTAATCAGTGATGGGCGGGAGGAGGGGGGAGGGGGGAGGGGGGAGGGGGTAGAGGGAGAATGAGAGAAAGCCCCTTACTTTAATCAGTGATGGGAGGGGGGAGAGGGAGAATGAGAGAGAGCCCCTTACTTTAATCACTGATGGGTGGGGGGAGGGGGAGAGCGAGAATGAGAGAGAGCCCCTTACTTTAATCAGTGATGCGTGGTGGGAGGGTGGAGAGCGAGAATGAGAGAGAGCCCCTTATTTAATCAGTGATGGGCGGGAGGAGGGGGGAGGGGGGAGGGGGTAGAGGGAGAATGAGAGAAAGCCCCTTACTTTAATCAGTGATGGGTGGGTGGAGGGGGAGAGGGAGAATGAGAGAGAGCCCCTTACTTCAATCAGTGATGGGGCGGGGGTAGGGGAGAGGGAGAATGAGGGAGAGAGCCCCTTACTTTAATCAGTGATGGGTGAGGGTAGAGGGAGAGGGAGATTGAGAGAGAGCCCCTTACTTTCGTCAGTGATGGGTGGGTGGAGAGGGAGAGGGAGAATGAGAGAGTGCCCCTTAATTTAATCAGTGATGGGCGGGGGTTAGAGGGAGAATGAGAGGGAGCCCCTAACTTTAATCATTGATGGGCGGGGGTTGGAGGGAGAATGAGAGGGAGCCCCTTACTTTAAACAGGAATGGGTGAGTGGAGGGGGGAGAGGGAGAATGAGAGAGAGCCCCTTACTTTAATCAGTGATGGGTGGGGGGAGGGGGAGAGGGAGAATGAGAGAGAGACCCTGACTTCAATCAGTGATGGGTGTGGGGAGGGGGAGAGGGAGAATGACAGAGTGCCCCCTACTTTAATCAGTGATGGGCGGTCGGAGGGGGAGAGGGAGAATGAGAGGGAGCCCCTTATTTTAATCAGCGATGGGCGGAGGGAGAGGGAGAATGACAGAGAGCCCCTCACTTCAATCAGTGATGGGCGGGGGGAGAGGGGAGAGGGAGCCCCTTACTTCAATCAGTGATGGGCGGGGGGAGGGGGGAGAGGGAGAATGAGAGAGAGCCCCTGAAATTAATCAGTGATCGGTAGGGGGAGAGGGAGAATGAGACAGAGCCCCTTACTTTCATCAGTGATGGGTGGGGGGAGAGGGAGAATGAGAGAGAGCCCCTTACTGTTTTCAGTGTTGGCTGGGGTGGGGAGAGAGGGAGAATGAGAGAGAGCCCCTTACTTTAATCAGTGATGGGTGGGGTGAGGGGGGAGAGGGAGAATGAGAGAGAGCCCCTCACTTTAATCAGTGATGGGTGGGGGGAGAGGGGAGAGGGAGAATGAGAGAGAGCCCCTTACTTTCATCAGTGATGGGTGGTGGGAGAGGGAGAGGGAGAATGAGAGAGAGCCCCTTATTTAATCAGTGATGGGCGGGAGGAGGGAGGAGGGGGAGGGGGGAGGGGGTAGAGGGAGAATGAGAGAAAGCCCCTTACTTTAATCAGTGATGGGTGGGTGGAGGGGGAGAGGGAGAATGAGAGAGAGCCCCTTACTTTAATCAGTGATGGGTGGGGGGAGGGGAGAGGGAGAATGAGAGAGAGCCTCTTACTTTAATCAGTGATGGGTGGGGGGAGAGGTAGATGGAGAATGAGGGAGAGAGCCCCTTACTTTAATCAGTGATGGGTGGGGGTAGAGGGAGAGGGAGATTGAGAGAGAGCCCCGTACTTTCGTCAGAGATGGGTGGGGGGAGAGGGAGAGGGAGAATGAGAGAGTGCCCCTTAATTTAATCAGTGATGGGCGGGGGTTGGAGGGAGAATGAGAAGGAGCCCCTAACTTTAATCATTGATGGGCGGGGGTTGGAGGGAGAATGAGAGGGATCCCCTTACTTTAAACAGGAATGGGTGAGTGGAGGGGGAAGAGGAAGAATGAGAGAGAGCCCCTTACTTTAATCAGTGATGGGTGGGGGGAGGGGGAGAGGGAGAATGAGAGAGAGACCCTGACTTCAATCAGTGATGGGTGTGGGGAGGGGGAGAGGGAGAATGACAGAGTGCCCCCTACTTTAATCAGTGATGGGCGGTCGGAGGGGGAGAGGGAGAATGAGAGGGAGCCCCTTACTTTAATCAGCGATGGGCGGAGGGAGAGGGAGAATGACAGAGAGCCCCTCACTTCAATCAGTGATGGGCGGGGGGAGAGGGGAGAGGGAGCCCCTTACTTCAATCAGTGATGGGCGGGGGGAGGGGGGAGAGGGAGAATGAGAGAGAGCCCCTGAAATTAATCAGTGATCGGTGGGGGGAGAGGGAGAATGAGAGAGAGCCCCTCACTTTAATCAGTGATGGATGGGGGGAGAGTGGAGAGGGAGAATGAGAGAGAGCCCCTTACTTTAATCAGTGATGTGTGGGGGGAGTTGTGGATGGAGAATGAGAGAGAGACCCTTAATTTCATCAGCGATGGGTGGGGGAGAGGGCAGAGGGAGTATGAGAGCGAGCCCTTAACTTTCATCAGTGATTGGCGGGGGGAGGGGGAGAGGGAGAATGAGAGAGAGCCCCTCACTTTAATCAGTGATGGGTGGGGGAGGGGGGAGAGGGAGAATGAGAGAGAGCCCTCAACTTTAATCAGTGATGGGGGAGGGGTGAGAGGGAGAATGGGAGAGAGCCCCTTACTTTAATCAGTGATGGGTGGGGGGAGGGGGAGAGGGAGAATGAGAGAGAGCCCCTTACTTTAATCAGTGATGGGTGGGGGATGAGGGTAGAGGGAGAATGAGAGAGAGCCCCTTACTTTATTCAGTGATGTGTGGGTGGAGTGGGAGAGGGAGAATGAGAGAGAGCCCCTTACTTTAATCAGTGATGTGTGGGGGGAGTGGGAGAGGGAGAATGAGAGAGAGACCCTTACTTTATTCAGTGATGGGTCGGGGGAGGGGGGAGAGGAAGAATGAGAGAGAGTCCCTTACTTTATTCAGTGATGGGTTGGGGGAGGGGGGAGAGGAAGAATGAGAGAGAGCCCCTTATTTCAATCAGTGATGGGTCGGGGGAGAGGGAGAATGAGAGAGAGCCCCTTACTTAAATTAGTAATGGGTGGGGGAGGGGAGAGAGGGAGAATGAGAGAGAGCCCCTGACTTTAATCAGTGATGGGTGGGGGGGAGGGAGAATGACAGAGAGCCCCTGACTTTAATCAGTGATGTGTGGGGGGAGTGGGAGAGGGAGAATGAGAGAGAGCCCCTGACTTTAATCAGTGATGGGTGGGGGGAGGGGGGAGAGGGAGAATGAGAGAGAGCCCCTTACTTTCATCAGTGATGGGTCGGGTAGGGGTGAGAGGAAGAATGAGAGAGAGCACCTTCCTTTCTTCAGTGATGGGTGGAGGGAGGGGTCAGAGGAAGAATGAGAGAGAGCCCATTACTTTAATCAGCGATAGGTGGGGGAGGGGGGAGAGGGAGAATGAGAGAGAGCCCCTGACTTTAATCAGTGATGGGTGGGGTGTGAGGGGAGGGGGGAGAGGGAGAATGAGAGAGTGCCCCTTACTTTCATCAGTGATGGGTGGGGGAGGGGGGGAGGGAGAATGAAAGAGTGCACCCTACTTTAATCAGTGATGGGTGGGGGGAGTGGGAGAATGAGAGAGAGCCCCTTACTTTCATCAGTGATGGGTGGGGGAGGGGGAGAATGAGAGAGAGCCCCTTACTTTAATCAGTGATGTGTCGGGGGAGAGGGAGAATGAGAGAGAGCCCCTTACTTTAATCAGTGATGGGTGGGGGGGAGGGAGAATGAGAGAGAGCCACTTACTTTAATCAGTGATGGGTGTGGGGAGGGGGAGAGGGAGAATGAGAGAGAGCCCCTTACTTTCATCAGTGATGGGTGGGGGAGTGGGAGAGGGAGAATGAAAGAGTGCACCCTACTTTAATCAGTGATGGGTGGGGGGAGTGGGAGAATGAGAGAGAGCCCCTTACTTTAATCAGTGATGTGTGGGGGGAGTGGGAGAGGGAGAATGAGAGAGAGCCCCTGACTTTAATCAGTGATGGGTGGGGGGAGGGGGGAGAGGGAGAATGAGAGAGAGCCCCTTACTTTCATCAGTGATGGGTCGGGGGAGGGGTGAGAGGAAGAATGAGAGAGAGCACCTTCCTTTCATCAGTGATGGGTGGAGGGAGGGGTCAGAGGAAGAATGAGAGAGAGCCCATTGCTTTAATCAGCGATAGGTGGGGGAGGGGGGAGAGGGAGAATGAGAGAGAGCCCCTGACTTTAATCAGTGATGGGTGGGGTGTGAGGGGAGGGGGGAGAGGGAGAATGAGAGAGTGCCCCTGACTTTAATCAGTGATCTGTCGGGGGCGGGGTGAGAGGAAGAATGAGAGAGAACCCCTTATTTCAATCAGTGATGGGTCGGGGGAGAGGGAGAATGAGAGAGAGCCCCTTCCTTAAATCAGTAATGGGTGGGGGAGGGGCGAGAGGGAGAATGAGAGAGAGCCCCTGACTTTAATCAGTGATGGGTCGGGGGGAGGGAGAATGAGAGAGAGCCCCTGACTTTAATCAGTGATGGGTGTGGGGAGGGGGAGAGGGAGAATGAGAGAGAGCCCCTTACTTTCATCAGTGATGGGTGGGGGAGGGGGAGAGGGAGAATGAAAAAGTGCCCCTTACTTTAATCAGTGATGTGTCGGGGGAGAGGGAGAATGAGAGAGAGCCCCTTACTTTAATCAGTGATGGGTGGGGGGGGGAGGGAGAATGAGAGAGAGCCCCTTACTTTAATCAGTGATGGGTAGGGGGAGGGGGGAGAGGAAGAATGAGAGAGAGCCCCTTACTTTAATCAGTGATGCGTGGGGGGAGGGGGGAGGGGGGAGGGGGGAGGGAGGAGGGAGAATGAGAGAGAGCCCCAAACTTAAATCATTAATGGGTGGGGGAGGGGGAGAGGGAGAATGAGAGAGAGCCCCTTACTTTAATCAGTGATGGGTGGGGGAGGGGGGAGAGGGAGAATGAGAGAGAGCCTCTTACTTTCATCAGCGATGGGCGTTGGGAGAGCGAGAATGACAGAGAGCCGCTTACTTCAAACAGTGATGGGTGGGGGGAGAGGGAGAATGAGAGGGTGCCCCTTTCTTTAATTAGTGATGGGTGGGGGGAGGGGGAGTGGGAGAGGGAGAATGAGAGAGAGCCCCTTACTTTAATCAGTGATGGGCGGGGGGAGGGTGGAGAGGGAGAATGAGAGAGAGCCCCTTACTTTAATCAGTGATGTGTGGGGGGAGTGGGAGAGGGAGAATGAGAGAGAGCACCTTCCTTTATTCAGTGATGGGTAGGGGGAGGGGGAGGGGTAGGGGGGAGAGGAAGAATGAGAGAGAGCCCCTTACTTTCATCAGTGATGGGTGGGGGAGGGGGAGAGGGAGAATGAGAGAGAGCCCCTTCCTTTCATCAGTGAATGGCGGGGGGAGAGGGAGAATGAGAGAGAGCCCCTGACTTTAATCAGTGATGTGTGGTGGAGAGGGGAGAGGGAGAATGAGAGAGAGCCCCTGACTTTAATCAGTGATGTGTGGTGGAGAGGGGAGAGGGAGAATGAGAGAGAGCCCCTTACTTTATTCAGTGATGGGCGGTGGGAGGTGGAGTGGGAGAGGGAGAATGAGGGAGAGCCACTTACTTTAATCAGCGATGGGCGGGGGGAGAGGGAGAATGACAGAGACCCCCTTACTTTAAACAGTGATGAGTGGGGGTGAGGTGGAGGGAGAATGAGAGAGAGCCCCTTACTTTAATCAGTGATGGGTGGGGATGAGGGGAGAGGGAGAATGAGAGAGAGCCCCTTACTTTAATCAGTGATGTGTGGGGGAGTGGGAAAGGGAGGATGAGAGAGAGCCCCTCACTTTATTCATTGATGGGTCGGGGGAGGGGGGAGAGGAAGAATGAGAGAGAGCCCCTCACTTTAATCATTGATTGGTCGGGGGAGGGGTGAGAGGAAGAATGAGAGAGAGCCCCTTCCTTCAATCAATGATGGGTCGGGGAGAGGGAGAATGAGAGAGAGCCCCTCACTTAAATCAGTAATGGGTGGGGGGAGGGGGGAGAGGGAGAATGAGAGAGAGCCCTTACTTTCATCAGTGATGGTTCGGGGGAGAGGGAGAATGAGAGAGAGCCCCTGACTTTAATCAGTGATGGGTGTGGGGAGGGGGAGAGGGAGAATGAGAGAGAGTGCCTCACTTTCATCAGTGATGGGTGGGGGAGGGGGAGAGGGAGAATGAGAGAAAGCCCCTGAATTTAATCAGTGATGGGTGGGGGGAGAGGGAGAATGAGAGAGAGCCCTTACTTTAATCAGTGATGTGTCGGGGGAGTGGGGAGTGGAAGAATGATAGAGAGCCCCTTACTTGAATCAGTGATGGGTCGGGGGCAGGGAGAGAGGAAGAATGAGAGAGAGCCCCTTACTTAATCAGTGATGGGTGGGGGGAGGGGGAGAGGGAGAATGAGAGGGAGCCCCTTACTTTAATCAGTGATGGGTGGAGGGAGAAGGGCGAGGGAGAATGAGAGAGAGCCCCTTACTTCAATCAGTGATATGTGGGGGGAGTGGGAGCGGGAGAGGGAGAGGGAGAATGAGAGACAGCCCCTTACTTTATTCAGTGATGCGTAGGGGGAGGGGGAGAGGAAGAATGAGAGAGAGCCCCTTACTTTATCAGTGATGGGGAGGGGGAGAGGGAGAATGAGAGAGAGCCCCTTACTTTAATCAGTGATGCGTGGGGGGAGTGGGGAGGGAGAATGAGAGAGAGCCCCGAACTTAAATCAGTAATGGGTGGGGGGAGGGGGAGAGAGAGAATGAGAGAGACCCCCTTACTTTAATCAGTGATATGTGGGGGGAGTGGGAGAGGGAGAATGAGAGAGAGCCCCTTACTTTAATCAGTGATGGGTCGGGGGAGAGGGAGAATGAGAGAGAGCCCCTTACTTTCATCAGTGATGCGTGGGGGGAGTTGGAGAGGGAGAATGAGAGAGAGCCCCGAACTTAAATCAGTAATGGGTGGGGGGAGAGGGAGAGAGAGATTGAGAGAGAGCCCCTTACTTTAATCAGTGATGGGTCGGGGGAGGGGTGAGAGGAAGAATGAGAGAGAGCCCCTTACTTTAATCAGTGATGGGGAGGGGGAGAGGGAGAATGAGAGAGAGCCCGAACTAAAATCAGTTGTGGGTGGGGGGGAGGGGGAGAGAGAGAATGAGAGAGAGCCCCTTATTTTAATCAGCGATGGGTGGGGGGAGGGGGAGAGGGAGAATGAGAGAGAGTCCATTACTTTCATCAGTGATGGGTGGGGGAGGGGGAGAGGGAGAATTGAGAGAGAGCCCCTTCCTTTAATCAGTGATGGGGGAGGGGGAGAGGGAGAATGAGAGAGAGCCCCTTACTTTAATCAGTGATGGGTTGGGGGAGGGGGAGAGGGAGAATGAGAGAGAGCCCCTTACTTTAATCAGTGATGGGTGGGGGGTGGGGGAGAGGGTGAATGAGAGAGAGACCCTTACTTTAATCAGTGATGTGTGGGGGGAGTGGGAGAGGGAGAATGAGAGAGAGCCCCTGACTTTAATCAGTGATGGGTGGGGGGAGGGGGAGAGGAAGAATGAGAGAGAGCACCTTCCTTTCATCAGTGATGGGTGGAGGGAGGGGTCGGAGGGAGAATGAGATAGAGCCCATTACTTTAATCAGCGATAGGTGGGGGAGGGGGAGAGGGAGAAGGAGAGAGAGCACCTGACTTTAATCAGTGATGGGTCGGGGGAGGGGTGAGAGGAAGAATGAGAGAGAGCCCCTGACTTTAATCAGTGATGGGTGGGGGGTGGGGGTGTGGGGGGAGGGGGATGGGGAGAATGAGAGAGAGCCCCCTTACTTTAATCAGTGATGGGTCGGGGGAGAGGGGGAATGACTGAGAGACCCTTACTTTAATCAGTGATGGATCGGGGGAGAGGGAGAATGAGAGAGAGCCCCTCACTTTAATCAGTGATGGGTGGGGGGGAGGGAGAATGAGAGAGAGCCCTGACTTTAGTCAGTGATGGGTGTGGGGGAGGGCGAGAGGGAGAATGAGAGAGAGCCCCTTACTTTCATCAGTGATGGGTGGGGGAGGGGGAGAGGAGAATGAAAGAGTGCCCCCTACTTTAATCAGTGATGGGTGGGGGGAGAGGGAGAATGAGAGAGAGCCCCTTACTTTAATCAGTGATGGGTGGGGGAGGGGAGGGGGAGAGGGAGAATGAGAGAGAGCCCCTGACTTTAATCAGTGATGGGTGGGGGGGGGGAGGGAGAATGAGAGAGAGCCCCTGACTTTAATCAGTGATGGGTGGGGGGAGGGGGAGAGGGAGAATGAGAGAGAGCCCCTTACTTTAATCAGTAATGGGTAGGGGGTGGGGAGAGAGGAAGAATGAGAGAGAGCCCCTTACTTTAATCAGTGATGGGTAGGGGGAGGGGGGAGAGGAAAAATGAGAGAGAGCCCCTTACTTTAATCAGTGATGCGTGGGGGGAGGGGGGAGGGAGAATGAGAGAGAGCCCCAAACTTAAATCATTAATGGGTGGGGGAGGGGAGAGGGAGAATGAGAGAGAGCCCCTTCCTTTAATCAGTGAATGGCGGGGGGAGAGGGAGAATGAGAGAGAGCCCCTTACTTTAATCAGCGATGGGTGGGGGAGGGGGAGAGGGAGAATGAGAGAGAGCCCCTTACTTTAATCAGTGATGGGTGGGGGAGGGGGGAGAGGGAGAATGAGAGAGAGCCCCTTACTTTAATCAGTGATGGGTGGAGTGAGGGGGGAGAGGGAGAATGAGAGGGAGCCCCTTACTTCAATCAGTGATGGGTGGATTGAGAGGGGAGAGGGAGAATGAGAGAGAGCCCCTCACTTTAATCAGTGATGGGTGGGGGGAGAGGGGAGAGGGAGAATGAGAGCGAGCCCCTTACTTTAATCAGTGATGTGTGGGGGGAGTGGGAGAGGGAGCATGAGAGAGAGCCACTTACTTTAATCAGTGATGGGTGGGGGTGAGGTCGGGGGAGAATGAGAGAGAGCCCCTTACTTTCATCAGTGATGGGGAGGGGTGAGAGGAAGAATGAGAGAGAGCACCTTCCTTTCATCAGTGATGGGTGGAGGGAGGGGTCAGAGGAAGAATGAGAGCGAGCCCCTTACTTTAATCAGCGATAGGTGGGGGAGGGGGGAGAGGGAGAATGAGAGAGAGCCCCTGACTTTAATCAGTGATGGGTGGGGTGTGAGGGGAGGGGGGAGAGGGAGAATGAGAGAGTGCCCCTGACTTTAATCAGTGATCTGTCGGGGGCGGGGTGAGAGGAAGAATGAGAGAGAACCCCTTATTTCAATCAGTGATGGGTCGGGCGAGAGGGAGAATGAGAGAGAGCCCCTGACTTTAATCAGTGATGGGTCGGGGGGAGGGAGAATGAGAGAGAGCCCCTGACTTTAATCAGTGATGGGTGTGGGGAGGGGGAGAGGGAGAATGCGAGAGAGCCCCTTACTTTCATCAGTGATGGGTGGGGGAGGGGGAGAGGGAGAATGAAAAAGTGCCCCTTACTTTAATCAGTGATGTGTCGGGGGAGAGGGAGAATGAGAGAGAGCCCCTTACTTTAATCAGTGATGGGTGAGGGGGGAGGGAGAATGAGAGAGAGCCCCTTACTTTAATCAGTGATGGGTAGGGGGAGGGGGAGAGGAAGAATGAGAGAGAGCCCCTTACTTTAATCAGTGATGCGTGGGGGGAGGGGGGAGGGAGGAGGGAGAATGAGAGAGAGCCCCAAACTTAAATCATTAATGGGTGGGGGGAGGGGGAGAGGGAGAATGAGAGAGAGCCCCTTACTTTAATCAGTGATGGGTGGGGGAGGGGGGAGAGGGAGAATGAGAGAGAGCCTCTTACTTTCATCAGCGATGGGCGTTGGGAGAGCGAGAATGACAGAGAGCCGCTTACTTCAAACAGTGATGGGTGGGGGGAGAGGGAGAATGAGAGAGAGCCCCTTACTTTAATCAGTGATGGGCGGGGGGAGGGTGGAGAGGGAGAATGAGAGAGAGCCCCTTACTTTAATCAGTGATGTGTGGGGGGAGTGGGAGAGGGAGAATGAGAGAGAGCACCTTCCTTTATTCAGTGATGGGTAGGGGGAGGGGGAGGGGTAGGGGGGAGAGGGAGAATGAGAGAGAGCCCCTTCCTTTCATCAGTGAATGGCGGGGGGAGAGGGAGAATGAGAGAGAGCCCCTGACTTTAATCAGTGATGTGTGGTGGAGAGGGGAGAGGGAGAATGAGAGAGAGCCCCTTACTTTATTCAGTGATGGGCGGTGGGAGGTGGAGTGGGAGAGGGAGAATGAGGGAGAGCCACTTACTTTAATCAGCGATGGGCGGGGGGAGAGGGAGAATGACAGAGACCCCCTTACTTTAAACAGTGATGAGTGGGGGTGAGGTGGAGGGAGAATGAGAGAGAGCCCCTTACTTTAATCAGTGATGGGTGGGGGATGAGGGGAGAGGGAGAATGAGAGAGAGCCCCTTACTTTAATCAGTGATGTGTGGGGGGAGTGGGAAAGGGAGGATGAGAGAGAGCCCCTCACTTTAATCATTGATTGGTCGGGGAGGGGTA